>NC_082661.1:175816805-176119836 GCF_025265405.1 Mesoplodon densirostris
CATGTTTTTTGCTAATCCCAGTGAGTGAGGCTGAGTGTAGCTATTTGATGGATATAAAACCCTACACATTTAAGGTCTGTGTTTGAGGCCCTTCATAAACGTGAGGCCCTAGTTAAATGGCCACTGGTCCACTGTCCCCTCTCCACCCTCACCATCCATGGACCAGGCTACAGTGAAATATGACACTAAGTGCAGAGTGGATAAGAGGAAGGTGGAGAGGGTTCAAGAGTTACTGGTCCTCCTCTTCCAGCTCCCAACCTGTCACCCTCAGTGGAGAAATGCTCTCCGCTGGCCGGAGGAACATAGCTGGATGGCGAGGGGTAAGCTTCTCTGTACCTGGCTGTTCTCTGTACAAGCCTCCATTCCAAAGTCTCCACTCTGGTTCATTATTCCCTCCCCTTAGGCCCCAGACCCTTTTCCTGTGTTTGTGTTATTTTTGTCAAAGCAGGAAGTCTTCCTGGAAATATTCCAGAAATCCAGCATCCTCCTCCTAACCCAGGGGACACTGGCCCCATGTACGCCCCACAACCACACCTCAACTCTGGGCTAGAACAATGATTCCAGAACAACAGGAAGCCATCTTCCCAGGGACCCAGCATCTTGCCCTCAGGGTGAACATCAGCACTGGGCCTGCCTCTCTCCCTCAGCAACACTCAGAACAACTCCTTGCAGTAGAAAACAATAATCAGGGAGGGAAAAACGTGACGTTTTTTAAAACAATTTGAAAAATGTGGAAGAGTGCTAGGAGGAAAGCACTAGCCCATGTTTCCGCAGTGCTGCTCTTCCTCATGCCCCTTTTTTCCACCCAGGACCTGAAGTCTGAGCACTATGACTACCCAACCAGATCTGCTGTGTCTGGTGGGTGCTCAGTCTTTCAACCTCCACCTCCTTGTTCAGCTATTAGAATCCACATCTCATCTAGTTGTCACCAGAGATGATGAGGCTAATGTGAGTGCCTGGCGAGGCCACAGTGTGTTCCCTCCCCTGGGAATGTTGCTTTGCAGACCAATAGCTCAGGTGTCAAGAGTCTGGGGACGCTATTCCTACTGGATGCTCCTGGAAAAGAGGGGTTCTGTGGCCAGAATATATTTGGTGGGGCTTCATACACAGGTTCACAATCCTTTATCCACAATGTTGAAGTCCAAAAAGTCCTGAAAACCAAAAGTTTTTTCATAACTCAGGGAGAGAACCTGACCTAAATTGACCTGTAAGTTTTCAGATTCGTTATTTAACCTACTTAGTGTGACTATCCAGAAGTTTTTTTGCAGAAATATGTGATTACAGGGCCTGTCCCACTCTGCTGGGGATGCTATGGGATAAATAGCATATTCACCACATTACCTTATTGAAATCTGAAAAATTCTGAATTCCAAATACGTCTCATCCCAAGGGTTTGGGGTAATGGATTGTGAACTGTATAAATGCCCTTATTGGACCTTTATTCTGAACATAGTATTTCAAGGGCTCTGAGAAACCTTGTTGTAGACAAGAAACTAAGTCCACAGAGCATTCCCCAAACTTATCTGGCTACAAAAATCTTTGTTCCACTTAGTATCTACCTCCCGGGATTTCCATGTGGACACTTTGGGAAACACAGGATGTTTAGAAGAATTTAACTGTCTAAGAATGGACTCTCAGATGTAGGAAAAGGTGGATCTTCCTGAGCACTCTCAGATCCTAGGCCCTAGGGACAAGTTTTCCTCACTCTCAGGGCTAAGACAGTGGGCAAGATGAAAAGCTATAATAGGGAAGACAGAGGCAAGACTTTGATGATTCATGTAGGCCTGCAACAGGGACAAGGTCTGCTGGAAAGCCCAATTAGGACAGACACATCTGTTGAGAGTCAAACCGCAGAGCCAGACAAGAACCAGGAGGGAAACAGTTAAGAGTTCAGGTAAAGATTGGAAACCGAGAGATAAGCAGGATCTAAAGCAGGGGTTCCCAACCACCTGTCCTTAGCCTGTTAGGAACCAAACTGGGCCGCACAGCAGGAGGTGAGTGGAGGGAGAGTGAGCCAGCGAAGTTCATCTGCCACTCCCCATCACTCTCCATCGCTAGCACTACCGCCTGAACTGTCGCTTGCATTACTGCCAGAACCATACCCCCACCCCTGGTCCGTGGAAAAATTTTCTTCCATGAAACCGGCCCCTGGTGCCAAAAAGGCTGGGGACTGCTGATCTAAAGCACTCAGGAGTACAAGTACCCAACACGAAACATCCTCGAAACTAAGGCAGTGTTTTGCCTCATCCTCTGAGTTTTTACATGATTCCTATAAAGACCCACTTTATAGGAGTCTGGAGTTTACAGGTAGAAAGACAAGGGAGGGCTCCTGGCCTGTGTGTTAAATCAGTGAATAGACAGGTAACCCACCTAATATCCTCTCTTGACCCAGGTGGAAGGGATACTGGTGAGAATAGCATATTCAGGCAATAAGGTTTGCAATATTCTTCTTGTGTCTCTGGTCTCTTGGCTGCTGCTTGTTATCATTTGTTGAAATTATGCATTGACCAAAAATGTTGGGCTCCAGTACCATGTGTCAGCAGCATCAGAGCTGGGACACCTGGCCTATCAGAATAGGGTTGTGAGGAGGTGGTCATCTTGGCTAGTATCCCTTAACAGTCCTGGGTCTATCAGGTGGTAGGAAACTCTTCAGAGTTGGCTCTGGGTAACTCTAGGATAATTCATCATTGGTTTTCTCTAAACTCTTTTTTTGTTGCTGTTGTTTTTTAAGCAGAGGTCTTCTTAGAAGCCCAAATGATTTTTATTTATTTATTCATTTATTTATTTATTTATTTATGGCTGTGTTGGGTCTTCGTTTCTGTGCAAGGGCCTTCACCAGTTGTGGCAAGCAGGGGCCAGTCTTCATCGCAGTGCGCAGGGCCTCTCACTATCGCGGCCTCTCTCATTGCGGAGCACAGGCTCCAGACGCGCAGGCTCAGTAACTGTGGCTCACGGGCCCAGTTGCTCCGCGGCAAGTGGGATCTTCCCAGACCAGGGCTCGAACCTGTGCCTCTGCATTGGCAGGCGGATTCTCAACCACTGTGCCACCAGGGAAGCCCCTCTCTGAACTCTTAAAACTGGTGCTTGGGAGCAGCAGGAGCATACTGGGAAAAGGATGTGTCCGGTCCATCCAGGGCTTTGTTGCCACTGACCCCTGTCTCTTGCTGCTGTAAATACAGTATACACAAGTCCTTTAAAAAAAAGTTTTTTCTAAAACTCTCACACTCACCCTCTGGCTGCCTCCCTATGTCTGCCCTTTACAATTCATTCTCTGTCTCAGGATTTCTCAACCTTGGCACTATTGACATTTGGGACCAGATAATTCTTTGCTGTGTGTGACTGTCTTTTGTAGGATGTTAGTTACCCACTAGATGCCAGTAGCATCCCCTTAGCTGTAACAGCCAAAAATGTTTCCAAACACTGCCAGATGTCTCCTGAGGGGCAAAATCACTCCCTGTTGAGAACCACTGCTCTATCTGAATGAAGAAGTAGCATTGCAGACTGCGTGAGTGCCTCGGAGAGACCCCAGCTTTGCCCTGGGCTAGCTGTGTGCTGCGGCATCTATAGTATTTCCTGTGTGACCCTGTAATGTTTCCCACTGAATTTAACCTCTCTAAGCCTCAGTTTCCTCACTCATAAAATAGAGAAAAAATAATGGTAAATATCTCAGGCTTTCTGGGAGGATTAAATGAAGAAACTTATGTAAAAAGATTATAGTGGGGCTTCCCTGGTGACGCAGTGCTTGAGAGTCTGCCTGCCGATGCAGGGGACACGGGTTCGTGCCCCGGTCCGGGAGGATCCCACATGCCGCGGAGTGGCTAGGCCCGTGAGCCATGGCCGCTGAGCCTGCGCGTCTGGAGCCTGTGCTCCGCAATGGGAGAGGCCACAACAGTGAGAGGCCCGCGTACCACAAAAAAAAAATTATAGTGCTTGGCATAAAAGAGCATTCCAATACCTGTGGGTTATTATTAACCCCCGTCCCTAGGTGCTCCACACCTGCCTTCAAAGTGACCACTAACTGATCTTAAACTTGTTTATAAAACACTTCATAATCTGACCTTACCACTTTAACTTCATTTCTCCAACACTCCCTCCAAACTCAACACTCCAGAGCTATCGAGTGCTTGCAATTCCAGGGAAGCAACCAAGATTTTTTTATGGCCCTGCAGTCTTTGTACTTGTGATGTTCCATATACCTGGTTCTCTCTTCTCCCCTGGTTAACTCCTATGTACCCTTCGAGTCTCAGCATGGACAGCACCAGGTCCAGGAAGGCTTCTTCTCCCCGAGTCTGGCCAGAGGAGCCTTCTTTTCACCTTCCCCATCATCACGCTTCTGACATTGCGTGGTCATTGCCTGGTTCTCTGTCTCAATCACTCTCCCGACGGGGATCTCTGTGAAGCAAGGGATGCTGCATTGCTCTCTGCAGAGTCTCCAGTACCTAGTACAGTGCCTGATGTCCAAAAGGATGCCATAGTGCTTGTCCAGTCAATGACTAACACTGTGAATTACTTTAGCACTAATATGGAAAAGGATTCTCTTTTTCTCTTCTTTCTTGGGTAACCATGTATTATTCTTTCTGTTTGAATAGGGAGTACTTGCAAATGGAACAAAATTTAAAAGTTATCAGGGGGCTTCCCTGGTGGCGCAGCAGTTGAGAGCCCGCCTGCCGATGCAGGGGACATGGGCTCATGCCCCAGTCCGGGAAGATCCCACATGCCGCGGAGCGGCTGGGCCCGTGAGCCATGGCCGCTGAGCCTGTGCGTCTGGAGCCTGTGCTCTGCAACGGGAGAGGCCACAACAGTGAGAGGCCCGCGTACCACACACACACACACAAAAATTATCAAAGAAGAGTAAGAGAGAAAAGTAAGGCTCCCTTTCCTGTCCTCCAACCACCCACTTTCCCTTCCTAGAGACAACTACAGTACCATGCAACCTTCCAGAGATGTCCAACTATGCATTTAAAACAGAGTCTTTGTAATTTAGCACTGTCAGGACTCCAGCCTGGACAATAGGCAAGAGTCCTCCTAATTCCCCAAATCCCACTTTCCATACTCAAGAAAATTGTCTCATTGGGTGCAGAAAACAAACTTTAGACTCTCCTCAAAGGCAGCAAGGTAGAAGGTGGGAAAATCTGGTAGATCCCAGCATGCCTACCACCCTCAAATCTCCTAAACTGTACACACACACACACACACACACACACACACACACACACACACACACACACACACACACACACAGTAAAAGCAGAAGTGTGGGGATGCTCTAGGAGACCTTCCCTGGTGTGGTCACCTGCAAAGCCCCACCCTCTCCCTCTCTATCTTGAGAAATCTGAGTGAGGGGGAGGGCCAGGCCCAGCTTCAGGCTTCCTCCTCTCCCCCAATAAGAGGAAGCAAAGTTCAATGCTTAGTCACTTCCCATTGGGTTGGGCTTTACCTGGGGGTCTGAGTCACACACAGGTGCCAGGGAGGGAAAGGTGCTGCCCAACATGACACAACTGCCTGCCCAGGAAGGAGATTAGCCGTTGGGGGTTGCAGGGACCACTACAGGTCTGACTGTGGATGCTAAGAACCCCTGCTCTATGAGGGACTTTGGAGTCCCAGGCCAGGGGTAAGGCCTTAGGATAGAGAATCAAGAATCTGGGGCTCCTTTGCCTGTCTATGTTCCAGGCACTTGGTGGGCCATCAGTAAATGTTATCTCCCTCCTCCTCTCTCTGAGTAGAGGAGAAAGTCCAGGACCTGAGGAACACCAATAAACATGTGACTGACCAAACATCTCAGCCATGCCAGGGGCTTCCTGGAGCCAGCCAGACATGACCAACCCAACCGTGGGAGAAGCTGGACTGCAGACTGGGGACCTTCACCTCTGCTTGACTTTCACTGTTCCTGAAGCAACTGTTTCCACTCCCATTAAGCTGTGCTAACTATAGTAGGCAAATAGTGGCCTCCCAAAGATGTCAACATCCTAATCCCTGGGACTTATGAATATGTTACCTTATATGGTAAAGGAGACTTTGCAGATATGATTAAGTTAAGGATCTTGAGATGGGGAAATTGTCCTGAATTATCCAGGTGGACCTAATATAATCACAAGGGTCCTTTAGATGGAAACAAAAGGACTAGAGTGAGAGGAAGGGATGTAATGAAGGAAGCAGAGGTCAGAGTGTTATGGGACCATGAGCCAAGGAATGTGGGCAGCCTTTAGAAGCTGGAAAAGGCAAGGAAATAGATTCCACCTAGACCCTCCAGTCCTGCTGATTCATTTTGGACTTTTGACCTCTAGAACTGTAAGATAATACATTTGTATTATTCTAAGCTACTATATTTGTGGTCCTTTGTTATAGCAGAAATCGGAAACTAATGTAGATTTTGGTACCAGGAGTAGGGCACTGAAGTAACAAATACCCTAAAAACTAAGTGGCTTTGGAATTGGGCAGTAGGCAGTGAATGGAAGAACTTTTAGAAGCATGATAGAAAAAGCCTAGGTTGTCTTGAACAGCCTGTTAGTAGAACTATGGATGTTAAAAACTCTACTGGTGAGGGATAAGAAGAAAGTGAAGAGCGCAGTAGAGAAAACATATTGTTTTATATAATATCTAAATCATAAACAGAATATTTTTAAAAATATGGACATTGAAGGTGCAGCTGGTGACGGCCTGGAAGTGAGGAATATTTTATTGGAAACTGAAGAGGGGGGTGTCTTTGTTATATAGTGGCAGAAACTTAGCTGAATTGTATCCTATAGTTTTATGGAAAGCAGAACTTGTGAGGAATGAACTTGGGTATTTAGCTTAGGAGATATCCAAGCAAAGTGTTGAAGGTGCAATCTGATTTATGGGGGTTTTTTTGTTTTGTTTTTTGTTTTATTTTGTTTTTTTTGAGGTACGCAGGCCTCTCACTGCTGTGGCCTCTCCCGTTGCAGAGCACAGTCTCCGGATGCACAGGCTCAGCAGCCATGGCTCACGGGCCCAGCCGCTCCGCGGCATGTGGGATCTTCCCGGACGGGGGCACAAACCCACGTTCCCTGCATTGGCAGGCGGACGCTCATCCACTTGCACCACCAGGGAAGCCCCTGATTTATGTTTGATCTTTATAGTAAAATGTGAGAGGAAAGAAGTAAATTGAGGGAAGAACTCTGAATAAAAAGGAACCAGGACTTAGTGGTCTGGGAGATTCTCACCCTATCCAGATTGGAAAAGATGTTATAATTAGCAGATTCACTCTCAGGAAACAATACTCTAGAGAGAAAGTCAAAGTTGTGGCTGGACGACCTTCTGCTAATACAAAAAGTCAGAGCATTTATTACTACAAAATGCTCTTACAATGGATTGGGCATGTTACTCATGGATCCACACAACCATCTCAGCAGAATCCAGAGATAAAGATGGGGTCATCCAAGAAAAATCTGTGGAGAAGACTTTTATCTAATGGAGTGAATGCCTATGACATACATGGGAGACCCACAAGGTTCTTAAGAATTTTATGTCAGTAGAAACACTGCCAATTTGGACTGAAAGTGACAGAGAAAACAAAATGAAAGAAGATTATCAGACTCTCAACATTCCACAGGCAGGAAACAGGGTGATAAAAGTTCTTGCTGCAAACATAAGTTACCCTTCAAGTAAAAGGAAGAATGACTCTGAGAGAGGAGGGACAACCCCAGAGGACAGAGCCTTGAGCCACAGAGGATTATTCTCAGTCCTTGAAACCTAAAGGAGTTTGCCCGGCAGTATTTTGACATTTCTTGGGACCAGTGACTTCTTTTTTCCTTCCATTTTCTCCCTTTTTGAATGAGAATGTCTATAACTATTATCCTATGCCTATTCCTAGAAGCAGATAACTTGTTTCTTGAGTTTCACAGGTTCACAGATGGAGGGAACATGGGTCTTAGGATGGATTGTATCCAGTGCCTCACTCATACCTTATTTAAGAATATTTAGATGATGAAAGTTGGGGCTTTTGAGGTGATGAGATTTTAGGTGTTGAGTTCATGCTCTGATGGGTCGAGATTTGGGAAGATGTTGGAATGGGGGTGAGTGTATTTTGTATATGTGATGATTGTGAATCTTTGGGGACCAGAGAGTGGACTGTTGTAGGCCAAATAATGACCCTCAAGAATATCCACATCCTAATCCCTGGAATCTATGACTATGTTAGCTTACATGAAAAAAGGGACTTTGCAGATGTGATTAAGTTAAGGATCTTGAGATGGGGAGATTATTCTAGATTATCTGGGTAGGACCGACATAATCACAGTGTATAAGGGGATCTTTATAAGAGGGAAACAGGAGAGTCAGAGTGAGAGAGGGAGATGCGATGCCAGAAGCAAAGGTCAGAGTGATGTGGAGTCATGAGCTAAGGAATGTGGGTAGCCTCTAGAAGCTAGAAAAGGCAAGGAAATGGATTCTGCTCCCCTAGAATCTCCAGAAGGAATTCAGCCCTGCTGACCCATTTTGGATTTCTGACCTCCAGAATTGTAAAATAATGCCTTTATGTTATTTTAAGTCACTAAATTTGTGGTAATGTGTTACAGCAGCAGTAGAAAACTAATACACTAACCCTTTTCCTACACCAAGCTCCACACCACTCAAGCCAACCTACTCCCCCTCCCACCTGAGGCCCTTCCCACCTTTCTATCTTCTCCCTATTTCCAACTTGACATTTCTAACCTCCCCCACAGGATTCCACCAATTGTTTCTTTGGCATTCCTTCACTTTCTCTTGTTTCCTGATTCTTCCCAGATCTGCATCATCCTTTAACCTGACGGTTCTTAACCCTAACGATACATTAAAATCACTTGGGTGGGGGTGGGATGGACAACTTGTATAAAATATTGAAGCCCCATCCCAGACCAATTAAATCAGACTCTCTGGAGGTGGGGTTCAGATATCAGGTCACTGTTAAAGCTCCCCAGGTGATTTCTAACATGCATCCATCATTGAGAATGCCTGCCGACCTGTTGCTCCGGGGTTATCAAACTTTCACATGCATAAGAATCACCTGGAGAACCCTGAATGTGGCTGCCAGGTCCTCAGGTCCAGAGATTTGGGGTCAATACCTCTGATACTCAGATCCTGCTTTTCTAACAAGCTCCCCAAAAGTTCAGATGCAGGTGGCATTTGGAACTTTGAGAGACATTTCCACAGCCTTCTGTCTGCTCCCTCCCCAGGAGACTCAGCTAACTGATGAAATGAATTCCTTAGATCAGTGATTCTCAATCTTTGATGAATACCAGAATCACCTAGGGAGCTTGCTAAAAATACAGTTGCCCAGATACCAATCCAGTTTTGTTTAACCACGTTATGGTTAACAAGCTCCCCAGGTGGTTCGTGTGCATACTGAAGTCTGAGAATCAATGCCTTAGATGGGTGGTTCTCAAACTTGAGTATGTAACAGAATCACCTGGAGGTCTTGTTAAAACACAGATTGCTGGGCCCCACCTCTAGACTTGCTGATTCAGTAGGTTTGAGTGGGACCTGATAATTTTGCACTTCTAACATGTGCTAGGTGATCTGAAGTTGCTGATTTAAGGACCATACTTGGAGAGCCACTGCTTTAGATGGATGTTCTAAGCAAAGTGTTTATCCCACCCCGTGCCTCTGTCCATCATTCCTCCTCATTCTCTCAGCCATGAAGTAGTCCAGCTAAGGAGAGAGAAAGGGCCGAGGTAAGTGCCTGAGGGAGTCTTGATGTGATGGGGCTATAAGAAGGGGTTGTCAGAGCAGGACTTCTGGTAAGCTCACCATTGGGGCATCTGGCAGAATTCTAATAGCTCTCCAAGGCCAAGGATGGTGGCCAAATTCCAGTGGAGAATAAAAGTGGTCTGATCGATAGCTGTTAACTCCATATATATGTCCAGCTCCCCTGGGGCTCAAAAGCTTAGAGTTCCCCAGGCAGAGCCTCTCAGCCTGTGATGGAAAGAGGTATACAGGTGTAGTGAGGAGTAAGAGAAAATCTGAGGTAGGGGCTGACCCACGTCACCAGGCTAATCAGAGGGAAAGCCCAACTGGAGCTAGAGTCCTGTTCACCCATGGCACTGACGCCAGCTCTGGAAAGAGAGAGCTAAAGAGACTGCAGAGCGAAGATGAGAAGAGCCAGGTGAGAAAGGAAATCATTCCCTTTCCTTTATATTCAGAGGGAGTGAGAAAGTAAAGGCAGTTGGCAGACCACAGAAAAGGGGGTTGGAGGGATTGAGTTGAAAACACCATCAGCCAGAGTTCTTACAAAATCGACTTCACCTTCACACCCTGCATGCAGAACTTGGTTATGTGCCAAGTGTGTATGATCTTCCTGAACACCAGAAGTCATGTCTCAGTTCTAGGAAGCCATAAGGCAAACAGCTAGATACAGCGTCTGCTAATCCCCTTATACATACCACAGACCCATCCACCAGTTCACTGACAGTGCATCAGTGAACTGACAGTGCACTGGGATGTTTTGGAGAAATTCCTTCAGTCAGAACCACAGTCACAGGGCTGAACAGACCTGGGATGTTTAGGAAACAAGCTTCAACCCCCACAGGTTTGGATAACATCACCACTTGGTGATTATGGTGATGGGGATTTTTCCAATTGAGTGGACAGAGTCACATAGGCCATCAGCAGGTCTAGCTTGCCCTGTAGATACTGATCCTCAAAACTGCACCAGTGGTAACTCTAGTTCGGTCAACTACCTACTAGATATGGCTTTAGGGAAATCACTTACAGTGAAACCTCAGTTTCTCACCTGTAAAATTATGCAGTATCTCACTTATCCAAAGGCAGGAGGCTAAACCAAATGATACGTCCTTCTCCTCCTTTCACCCCATCCAGACTCCAAGTCTATCCTATCCCCCCCAAATCTCCCATATCTGTACCCTCCCCTCCCACATCACTGCCACTGCCCTGGTTCAGACACTCTTCAGCTCCTACCTGGCTAATTGTACTAGTCTCTGAGCTGGTTTTCCCTGCCCATAGTCTCATCTAGGCCAAAGGATCTTCTTTTACTCAAATCTTTCACACTGCTGTCACATGCTCCAAACTTTCTAATGACTCCCCATAACAATAAAATCCAAAGTCCTTCATGTGGCAGGCAGGGTCCTCTAGGCCCTCAGGTTTCAGCTCTCGGCAATTCCTCCAGCCAAATTGCCTCTCTAACATTGGCCCTGTATAGCCCATCCACTTGAACTATGTGCAGTTCCTTGAGGGCTCCATGCATTCTCCTTCCTCTTTACCTTTGCACATACTGTTTCCTGTACTCAGATTGTCATTTGTCCCTTCCATATTTGCCCTTTGAGACTCCACTGTTAGCCCTCCATGCCCATCTCACACATCTTCCTCATAGCTATGCTCTCACTGTAGTCTGTTCATTTGCTTGTCTGTCCCTCACTTTACCTTTAGCCCATTGAAGCTGAGACTGGGGCTTTCATCTCTACACCCAGTACACAGCACAGTGCCAGGCCCATGACCAACTCTCGATAAATGTTTGTTAAATGAATGAGTGAAATGAGTGAAGAATAAACAAATGAATCAGTGAATATCTTGAGTCCTCTCAGCCCCCAAACCTCACCAAACTGGCTGTAATGCCCTTTTAGAAGTCCTTTTAAAAAATGTAAACTCTTTGGGCTGGTAGCATATTAAAGTTAATGAGTAATTTTAGACCTTAACTAGGTGGTCAGGCAGAACAAGGGCACCAAAAAAAAGAAAAAAAAAAGCCTGAGGAAAAGAGGTATAAGGGCAATGGTGGGGAGGGCACCAGAGAGAAATTTCACCCCATTTCCTTTTAAATGCAAATAATACTGTCTTATATGTACATATAGATTACAAATAACTTTCACATACTTTATGATGCCTCAGTCCAGAAAGGTAGGTTGGATGGGTGTTATTAACTACATTGTAAATAATCTCTTGGAGAGATTTGCAATACCACAGGAAATGGCTATGACAAAATATGACAAAAACAAAGGACAAGATACAAAATTATGTACAGAGTGTGAACACAACTATGTAAAAAAGAAGCAGAGAAAAAATGGAAACATCAGAATGCGTTCATTCAGTAAACATTATTAAATATCTGCCATATTCTAGACATCATGTTTGATGCTGGGGATTTAGTGGTGATCAAAACACACTGTCAGGACTTCCCTGGTGGCACAGTGGTTAAGAATTTGCCTGCCAATGCATGGGACACAGGTTCGATCCCTGGTCCAGGAAGATCCCACATGCTGCAGAGCAACTAAGCCCGTGCACCACAAACTACTGAGCCTGCGCTCTAGGGCCCGCGAGCCACAACTACTGAAGCCAGCGCGCCTAGAGCCCATGCTCTGCGGCAAGAGAAGCCAAAGAGAAGCCACCACAATGAGAAGCCTGTGCACCACAATAAAGAGTAGCCCCCACTCGCCACGGCTAGAGAAAGCTGGAGCACAGCAACGAAGACCCAACGCAGCCAAAAATGAATAAATAACTAATTTTAAAAACCAAAAAAAAACACACATTGTCCCTCATGGAAGTTACATTTTGGTGGGGAAAAGCAAACGTTAATCAAATAGTGATGCAGCAGAAGTAAAATTGCAACAGTGACAAGTGCATCAAAGAGGTGATACATAGTGTAATGAGATTGTAGACAAAATAGTGAGACCTTCTATAGATAGAGGCAACCCAGGAAAGACTTCCTTGGCAAAGAGATCTCTGAAGCATGAGGAAGAACTTAACCAGTCAAAGAAAGTCCCATGCAGAAGGAACATGACTAACAAGGGCCCTGTGGTGAGACAGGAACTGATGAGTAAGAGAATAGCTGAGTAGGGCAAGCCTGGGAGAGGTTGGTGCCAGGTGGAGCTAAAAAGGAGGTAGGGGCTGGACCCTGCCCAAGCTAGCCAGCCAGGAGCAATGGGAGTTATTAAGCACATTTGCATTTTCAAAGATTTCTTGCTTCAGATGAGCAGAATGGATTGGTGGGGGTGTGGGGGGAGTGAAAAGAGAGATAGTCAATGGGGGAGGCCAGTTGGGAAGCTATTGTGGTGGTCTAGGCAAGAGTTGATGGTGGGATGGGCTCAGCTAATGGTGGTGGTGAAAATGGAGAGACATGGATGACCTCAAGAACTCTTAAGCAGGGCTTCCCTGGTGGAGCAGTGGTTAAGAATCCTCCTCCCAATGCAGGGGACACGGGTTCGAGCCCTGGTCCGGGAAGGTCCCACCTGCCGTGGAGCAACTAGGCCTGTGAGCCACAACTGCTGAAGCCCGCGTGCCTGGAGCCCGTGCTCCACAACAGAAGAGGCCACCACGATGAGAGGCCTGTGCACCGCTGCGAGGAGTGGCCCCTGCTTGCCGCAACTAGAGAAAAGCCCACGCACAGCAATGAAGACCCAAGGGGGCCAAAAATAAATAAATAAATAAATAAAATGTAAAGAACTCTTAGGCAAATTGCCAGGATTTGGAGATGGATGGGATGGTGGGGGTGCGTGGTGAAAGGAGGGAAGCATCTGGATGACTCTTAGGTTTCTGGATGTGAATGGAAGTGGTGCCATCACCCAAGACAGAGAGTAATGGAGGAAGCCCATCGGGTTGGGGCCTGAAGACAGGGCTGGTTCGGGGCAGGTTGAGTTTGAAGTGCCCTGTATGTGAAAACCAAAAGAGGACGTCAAGCAGACAATGGAAAGTAAGGGTTTGGATCTCAGGGGAGAGGTCTGGCTGGAGATAATCATTGTAAATCAACTGTTGATTGATGGTAATTTAAGCCTGGGTGTGAATAAGACTGTGTGGGAGAAAGTTTAGGGTGGGAAGAGGAGCTTGTCTAGGGTCTGGTCTTGGGGAACCCAATATTCAGGGCCAAGTAGAGGAGGTTGAGATGGCAAAGGAGACCCAAGAAGCTAGAGATGTTAACAATGGCTGGGGGGATGGAGGGGGGATGAATTGGGAGATTGGGATTGACATATATACACTACTATGTATAAAATAGGTAACTAATGAGAGCCTACTGTATAGTACAGGGAACTCTACTCAGTACTCTGTGGTGAACTAAATGGGAAGGAAATCTAAAAAAGAGTGGATATATGTATACATATAACTGATTCACTTTGCTGCACAGCAGAAACTAACACAACCTTGTAAGGCAACTATACTCCAATAAAAATTAATTTTTAAAAATGGCTGTGGAATGCTATGGAAGCATTTTACTTTTATAGTTACTTTTACAATTGGGTGGAAATTTTTAGTTCAGAGAAAAAAAACTTTTTATGCCTCCTTGACCTTAATTAACCTTCTAGATTTACTACCTGAGGGCAAGAAGTGATATTCAAAATATTTAACTAGCAGGACTTCAGAGTACCAACACATGGAAGGCAGCTGGAGGAGGGAAGGAATCTCAGAGGCCCCTGCTAGGGGCCCTCTGCCAGGCATTAACCCTGTGGTTGCTGGATTATGAAGACTGGAAAGAGGCTGGGTGGCAGGGGACCATGTCAGGGGTGGGGTGTGTGTGGATCTTGGGACATCAGTGTTTTAGAGATTGAGCAGTACTGGCACCTGCTACTAAGTTATCAGCCCTGCCTAAGGGTCCTCACCTGCTGGATCCCAGCAGCTCCTTACTCCCACCCCTGTGCCATGCTTGCTCACTGCCCCTCCAACTCTTTTCTCTACCACAGCAGTTTATTCATCACTTCTTGAGAACACCTTGCTTTTCTTTTCATGCCTTCATTATCTTCCCTATGCCTGGAATGCCTTTCTCCTCCTTGTTTGGCAAATTTCTTTGCATCTTTGCAGGCCCAGGTAAAATATCACCTCCTCTGGAAAGTCTCCCTTGATTTGCCAAGGCAGAATTACTTGCTTCCTCATCATTGTTCCACACATTTATACATACTTTTATTATAGCAAAAATATTACAATTTTTATCACATTAAATTGTGGTCATCGTTCTGTCTCCTTTGCAAAGTTGTGAGCTCCTTGAGGACTAGCACTATGTCCTATTCATTCCTGTATTCCCAGCATCTAAAACAGTGCCTGGTGTCAAGGTCCTTAAAAAATTTTTTTCTTTTAAGGTTATTGAATGACTCCCAATGGGACTGCAAGGTCGGAAGGGGGCCTAGACTATCTTTTCTCCCAATTTGCTACTTAAAACTCAGCATCAGTACTAATACATGCTGCAACATGGATGAAACTGGAAAACATGGTAGGGAGAGAAGTAAGTCACAAAAGACTAGGTGTTATATGATTCTGTTTATATGAAATATCCAGAATAGGCAAACTCATAGAGACAGAAAGTAGATTAGGGGCTGAGGGGGTTGAGGAGAAAATAGGAGTGATTACTAATAGGTATGGGGTTTCTTTTTTTTTTAATTTTATTGGATTATAGTTGATTTACAATGTTGTGTTAGTTTCAGGTGTACAGCAAAGTGATTCAGTTATACATATACATATATTCATTCTTTTTCTGATTCTTTTCTCATATAGGTTTTCACAGAATATTGTGTAGAGTTCCCTGTGCTATGCAGTAGGTCCTTGTTGGTTATCTATCTTATATATAGTAGTGTGTGTATGTTAATCCCAAGCTCCTGATTTATCCCTCTTCCCCGGTATGGGGTTTCTTTTTGAGGTGGTGAAAATGTTCTAGAATTGATTGTGGTGATAGTTGCACAACTCTGTGAATATACTAAAAATCATTGAGTTGCACACTTTAAATGGGTGAATTGTATGGTATGTGATTTAGTATACCTCAGTAGTACTGTTATTTAAAGAACACCTCAGCAAACTCCTCTCACTGTGACTCAAAGGGCAGGCTCAAATGTCAGCAGCTGGGGAGGAAGGTGGACAAACAGGGGTGAGGGTGGAGGGGTGTATTCAGAGGTGTTGTTGTTGTGCGGGGTTGGCTTGGGAAAGGCAGAGCATGAGTGGAAATCAAGTTGAGTCCTGATAATAGAATGAGCCACAGACTATTTCAGAAGGAGGGGCTCTGGTGAAAACAAAAACCACTTCAATGAAATCAGGTTTCAACCAAAAAGGCTGAGGTTTGCTTGAGAAGGGTAAAGTTTTATTTTGAAACTGGTGGCTGAGTGTGATTTGCTCACTTGACCTGGGAATCTTTTAAGAGGAAAGAATTATAATCTAGGACAGGGTGGAAATTCTGATACACTTAGCCTCCCTGCACCCAGCATTCCTGAAGTAGGGAGCTTGAAAAGAGGGCTGCTAACCTTCCCTCAGGTTGGGCCCTGCTGAGAGTGCTGGGCCTGTGCCCTCTGGAGCCAGCACTGTGCTACTTACCAGCCACATTGCCTTGGGCAAGTCACCTAATCTTTCTGTATCTCCATTTTCTCTGCTGTTAAATGGGGCTAAGGATGGCACCTTCCCCATAGGATTGTTAAAAGGATTAAACCAGATAATAGGTGAAGAACTTAGCACAATGTCCAGCACTTAGGGAGCACTAGAAAAAGGCAGTCCCTAAAGTGAGTGACAGGGTCGTATCTGGAGCCTTGAAACTGGTTGCTGGAGAAGTGGCTGATCCCTGCTAGCCCAGAGTGAGGTCTGTGACTGGGAAGAGGTAGCAGCTGGCTGGGGGTCGGTCAGGTGGCTGGGAGATGGTCTAAAGATTGTTAGCAGTGCATTGCTCAACCCACCAGTGGGGCTCATACTTCCTGTTTTCAGTGTCTGTGAGCCCTGATGCTGGCGCTGTTCATGTTGGAACAAGATCTTTCTTGGCCCCTGCGGGGTATGCAGAGGCTGAGCAGCAACTCAGCCTGGGCTGGGCTCCTTAGCTTCACATCTTGCCTTTTCTCTCCTAGCAGGTTTCAGCTTCCACAAAATATACCTATGCAATCTGGGGTAAAGAGGGGAAGGGGTTCCCATTCAATTCTATGAGAATTTACAGAGTCTTGCAATAGTAGCCACTGTTTTTGTGCCTTTACTAGGTGCCAGGATTATGGCTAAGAGATTTATGAACGCATGAATCCTTATAACAATCCTGGAAGGTAGATATCTCTTTTATACAGATGAGGAAACTGAGGCACAAAAGGTTAAGAGTTTTTCCCAAATCATACAGCTAGTATTTTAGAGCCAGGAATCTAGTCCAGGCCACTTGCATCATACTGAATGAAACATGCTAGATTATGGGGATTAAAAGCTGAATACTCTGGGTCCTTGCCCTCCAGGGGTCCATTGTCTAGGGATCTTCTGAACAGGAAGCCCAGGAGACCTTGTGCCCCCAAACACCACTCAGAAATCTAACTGTTCATGCAGAGAACATATGCTGACCACGTCTTGAATTTATTGGGCCCTTCACATAATCTGGCCAATTGTCGCCAATGGATCACAATCAGGGCTGCATATCAGAAACACCTAGGGAATTTTTCTAAAATCACGAGCCCTGGCACCAGCCCTGACCTGAATCACAATCTCTGTGGGTGGAGCATAAACATATATATATATATATATATTTTAAGTTCGCAGGTGACTTGGTTAAGAAACACGGCCAAAACTCACTAGCATAGCTTGGAAATTCCAAAATTTTGGCATCCAACTGTAACTCCTGAACTGCCTTCTACATCCAGTTCTTAAGCTGACGTTTGGTTCAAAATATATGTACACGCCCATTAGGATATCACCCAGCTTTAGATTCTGAGCTCCCTGATATGAGGGATAGCAAAGGCAGGTCATGAGCTTCATTAACACACTGAGGAAACTCAGCACCAGCCCCATGCACAGATGATGGGAAATTATGTCTTCTGTTTCCTGAATGCCACAGACTCAAGCTGGGCTGGGTTTGGGATCAGCAATTTTCACTCATGCACATGTCCCCCTTGGTTGAAGTCAGCCCAAGGATTGTTGGGGGCAGAGTGAAGAGTATATGGTAGGATCACCGTGTAAAGTTGTACAAGATGTGCACTGCACAAAGGCATCAGGCTGAGGCGGGAACTGGGAGTTGACAAAGCCTGCACACCATTTACCAAGCTGTGGACTTCTGGCTTGGGACACATTTTTGTACCTTATGTGCTATGGAGGGTCTGTTCTACAAGTCTCCTAGCCTCTCCTCCCAAAGCCCCATTCAGTCCAGATATAGCCCCACAGGAAACTCTGGGGTGCATTCCACCATTGTCATTTTCTATTTTTTATCATCCCAACTCCCTCCCATACAAGCACGAGGGAAGAGCCAAAATCTTCAGAAAAATCACATTTGATCAATCATACTTATTCAAAATTACAAAAATAGATACATAAATAAAAATACCAGAATATAATTATTAAATATTCAGTGTACAGGAATGGTCTTCACCTCACTCAGTGAGGATTGGATGAACTCGGCTGGAAGGTCAGAAGGGATAACTGGCCAAGAATGGACATGTGTGTGAAAATGAAACTGGAAATTTAGTGCTGGTCACAGTGTGTGCCCCAGAATGATACATTTATATGTATCACTGCCTGGGAGACCCAAGAGGCCCCATAACCTCTCCAAACAGGCCATTCTGTGTGATGTCACAGTCCATACAATTTGGGGAAGTATCTAGACTTGCAGTCAGACACAGAACACCAGCTCTTAGACTGACACAGCCTGTGCACAAGTGTGCCAACATACACACACGTATATAACATTTCCTGATACATTCATGGAATGTCAGAGCCTTTCCCTCAAGTCATTTAGTGTCCCTAGTCTCCAAACCACTGTTCCTGCATTGGCCAAGCTCTCTCAAGAGACCTCAGTTCTGTTACACTTCCTAATTGGGAAATTATTCATTTCCCAACAGTGGGCCTCATGAATGGCCCACTGCCAGGGAGCTGGCTCTCCTTCCACTTATGCACAGGAGATGCCATTTTTAACTCCAGGAAGCTTTGGTCCAGAAAGTGACAATACCATTCTGGTTCAGGACCACCCTTCCATCCTGGCCAGGGGAGATCTGGGCGTCCAGCACCCAGACATGTATCTGAGGGTGAAGCTACCGTCACTCACCCTGATGGGCAGCACAAGCAAAACCACCTCTGCAGAGCTCATCTTCCTCAGTCTCTTCATTATATATAGCTGTGCAGATGGCCCTACTGCAAAAATGACGGTCACTATGGGAGTGGGTGGTACCCGTCTCTTCCCTTGGTTCTCTGGGGGCCCTCAGAGGGCTAGGCCATTCTCTCCCCCAATGTGAGTGTGGATCCAGGGCAGGAAGCTTGAGACCCTTGTGTAGACGCCTGGTTTTTCCTTCATGGCACATTCACGGCCCCAGCTCACAATCCCAGTCAGAGTCATGCGGCCTTGGGTGAAGCAGACCAGCGGCCCCCCTGAGTCTCCCTGTTAAGCCAAAGACACAAAAGGTGAGCCCTGGGAGAAGTGAGAAGGGGGCCATCTGATCCTACCACCCAATCATGCCCGAGAGAGAAGGGAGAGTTTCCTAGAGTCAAAGTCCTTAGTGACTCCCCATTTCCTACCACATCAAGTTTAAAAATCCCCTGCTTGGTTTTCAAAGTCCTGTTATCTACAGTTCCACCTACATTTTCAGACCCTACTTCTCCTTCCCATCCCCAAATATGCCGTGCTCATTCTCACTTTTGTATCTTGCAACTGAAATGCTCTCTTTTCTTTCCTCTGCCTCCTCAAATTCCTATTGAGTCACATTCTCTCGAAAGTGCCCCCTTCGGTGACCATCTAGTTGGTGTTCACCTCCCTCTCCTAAACAGCTGATCATTTATAATTCACACCACACTCTGAGCACTGAATTGTGTTATTTTCTGTTGTTTTCTCTTTCTTAGGGTCTTAGTCCCCCTCCCTCCCTGAGTCTGAAGTGCCTAGCATAGAGCTAGGCTCTTGACAAATGTTTGGTAAATACATAAGGACTGGTTTAAACCTTCTAAGACCTGAATCCCTGGTCCTGGCTTCTTGGGATTTTGACTGGAGAGAGGCTCCCCAAAGCTGGTAGGGACAGGCCCAGGAGCCCAGGGAGATCTAGGGGTGATGGAGAAAGATGCTTGGAACTCTCACCTGGCAGGAATCTGTTTCCCAATGTGGGTCAGCCGCACACAGCATTTTGTGGGTGACTTCAGTGCCATAGTAGTGGGGCTGCTGACACTCCTTGTGGGAAACCAGCTTCACAGAAGTCATTTTCAGCTGCTCTGGATAGATATAGTCAGCTAGATGGAGGAAACAGGGGGGAATGTACATTAAAATGTGTCTGTTGGGACTCTGCCAGGGAGGGGACCTAAAAGTGTCCCTACCAGGGAAAGCCCTTATTTTTTTCCACCCACATCTAAGTCTTTACTCCACCTATAGTCCCTCATCCCTCACCCATTTAACTTTATGGCTCATCATTCCCTAAACAATGCTCCCCACTCCATCCCTGGACCCATCTGCTGCCTCCATAGTGCTCCCATCTCTACATCCACAGTCCTCCCTTGATCAAGCTGAGCTCACTTCCAGGTTACAACACTCCCTCAGGACCCTCTCAGCCAGACCCAAATGTCACTTACAGGGATTCTCTTTTCCAAAGCCAGTAATCTCACAGCTTGTGCCAAAATGGGCATCCCCATTCGCTGGGGGCAGGCAGATGACCTGTATGGACCGGGATGGCTGTGCACACTGGCCCGTGCTGGAACGGATCTTCAGCAAGGCTGGGGGAGCAGGAAGGGGTCAGAGGGGAAAGATCACCACCTAGTCAGGTGGTCACTGTCTCTCCCCTCCAAACCCTGAGGGAATGGCTGTCTATCCCTATGTCAGAGTCAGAGGTCATCCTGGGAGGTCTGCTGGTAGCTTGTCACCTGAAACAAGTCTCCCCTGTCCCATGCTTCAAGGGCTTTGTTCCAGCTGCTGACAAAGCCTTGGACAGCCAGGGCAACTGCATACAGCTGTATGAGTTTTTTCCTGCAAAAAACAGCTCGTAAAGCCCTGGCTGAGGTAGCTGGGCTGAAATCCAGCCCAATAACCTCTCCAAGTTCTATATCCTGGGACAGACAGAGGCTCCATCCAACAATGGAAGGGGCACCCCAGCCCAAGCTATATGCCATCAGGGCCGTTGCCACCCAGAGGAGGATACCTGTTTGGAAATTCAGGGACTCTACAGAGGAGCACCAGGTTCCTCATGTTTTCCACTCTGAACCCTTCCCCACCACTCCTTTGTTGTGTAAAGCAGGGTCTTCAAGTTCCCCTACAACCCCAACTTCACACTTGGGTCTCTTCTCAGACCCCCATTCCCACAGCTATCATCATCACGGCAGATGAGGGTTTTCCACTCACCAATATCATTGTGGTGAGCAAGGGTGTCAGCACTGTAGTCCTCATGCAAGATGAGCTTTTCCACCTTAAACTGCATCTCGCCAGGCGTGATGGAGTTAAGCCTTGACCGACCCAGGTAGACAATGTAGTCCTCCTTCTTTTGGTACTCACTGTGGGAGGGGAGATCAGTCAGTCTGATCTCGTGAGATCCTGTCACTTCCCCCTCCCCACCACAGCAACCTCAGAGCATCACTTGTCCCCAAGGCCATGGGCCATATAGAGAGAGGCCGAGGGGGTAGAAATAAGGGGAATCTTTTGCTGGGAAGGAGGAAGGGATTTGTTTGGGGTAGGGCAGGAGGGTCAGGGAGAAGAGACAGAGGGACATACATGAAGCAGTGTGTGGCGCTGACCACCCAGCAGGGACTGATGAGGCTGCCACCGCACACGTAGGTGACAGAGCCTGCACGGTGCCTCCTATAGATGGCTGCAAACCAAGGCTGGTTCTCGATGGTGGTGAATTCTCCCCCAACAATCTTAAAGCGGGGCCTCAGGGCCTTCTGGCCGCACTGTAACTTTTCTGGAGGAGAGAGGGCATTTTTTCCTGGAGGAGAAAAAAAGTGATATCTTGGGGAGGGAGGGAGGATAAAGTGTCCTTCTCCTGGTCCTCTGACCTCCCAGTTTTTCAGGGCCAGGTAGGCCTCCCTCCTGCAGGCCTCCCTCCTCATCCCTCCTATGATGGAATAAGGGAACAACTGAATTTGTCCCCTCCCACCCACCATCATAAACAGGACAGTGACACTCACCAGAAGAGCAGTTGTGCACCATGCACTCCTGGACAATCTGCATTAGGCCAACCTGCACATAGCACCAGGGCCTTCTCTGATTGTCTGGGTTCCTGGCAACACAGAGGGGAGAAGGGTGCCATTCCAGCCCAGAATGCCTTTTCTGTGTCCTCCCCTCCAGGGAAGACTCAACCAGAGGCCTTGA
This sequence comes from Mesoplodon densirostris, assembly GCF_025265405.1. NCBI lineage: Eukaryota > Metazoa > Chordata > Mammalia > Artiodactyla > Ziphiidae > Mesoplodon > Mesoplodon densirostris. The sequence continues at coordinate 175,838,941 of NC_082661.1, forward strand.
TTTTCTCATGCTATGGCCAGCACTTGGCAAGCAGAAAAGATGGTAACGAGGGTTTCTGTGAGGCCATGAGGAGGGTCCTTGCTGCCCCCACCTCACCTGCAATAATTGTGTTTCCCCAGTCCCAGCTGAAGGGCATCAGGTCTGTGGGCATGGTACGTCTTCAGAAGGATGGTGGTAGAGTCCCAGGCCAGGCAGGGCCGGCCTCTGGTGTCAATGTTGGCCTTCCCTCGGTAAGAGTGACCATTCCCCTGATAGCACGTTTTCGATGTATCTATGGGAGGATGTGAGGATGAGAATATTAGAAAGAGAAGGAAGTTCAGACAGGCATTTTAGAGATCCTGTCAGGCCTCACATGATTTCAGTGAGACAGAAGATACTAGAAAGGGTCTCCTTCCATCCTCACCTCACATTTGTGCAGCCTCAGCTTCATGACATAGTGTGTGTTCATGTTTGACTGTGAATCACATGAGGATAAAGATGCTCCCCGCTCTACCTCCTAACTCCTGCCTGCTCTTGCATCCCACCCATGTCTCCCTGCCCCCAAGTCTCTGGTGCCCCCTCCTCCCCAGTTGGAGTCAGGATCCCCATACCTATCTCACAGTGTTCCCCTTGGAATTTCTTTGGGCAGTTGCATCGTTGAATGTTGGAGAAGTACTTGTAGGACACACATTTTCCTCCATTCAGACAGCCACACTTCGCTGGAGAGCACAAAGGTTGGAGGGTAAGCAAAGAGCATAGGTGGAGGCAAAGGGGGAGCCAGCAGGGACAGGGAGGGGCTGCCTCCTGAGGCTTTTCCAAGATATCTGTGCAACCAGATATTGTGCAAGGGGTGGATACTCACATGCACCAGACACTTGATGAAGTTCATGGCTGCCCTGGAAGAGATGCGGGGGTGGGGGGGGGGGGGAGATTGAAAGGAAAAGTTCACCAAAGGACCCATGTTCCTGGGACCCCAGGGTGAGGATAAACTGGCCCCAATCCCCAAACTCAGCCTTCCCTCCAGTTCCCTCTCTCCTTACCCTGTTCATGCCTAACTATCCCTCAAATGGAAGATCATCAGCTTCTAGCAGGGAGAAATGAATTGACTCAAGCAAGCTTCACAAATCAGATACTAGCAGATTGGGGCAGTCCCTGCGGCTTCTTCCTCCTTTGCGGAAAAGTGCAAGCTCCCTTGGTTCTCAAGGCCCCAATGCCACACCTGTCCTATTTCCCGGGGAGGGTTTGGCCCTGCTGTTGATGGAATTCGGAGGACTCCAGCTTCCTATGCAGCCCCTTCCTTCCCCAGCGCTTTTCAGGGGTCTTGCAAGCCCCCTCCTCCCGCCGCCAAGAGTCAAAAGCAGGGAAGCCACTCACCTCGGAGTCTCTCACGACCAGGGCGCAGAGGAGCAGGCATGCCAGCAGGACTCTCATGGTGGCGAGGCTGGGGCTTTAGACAGCGGCTCTGCAAGGGAAGGAGAAGTCAGGGGAAGAAGCGGAGGAGAGCGCGAAGGCGGACCGGGTGGGTTACTGCAGTTCAGGGCTGGAGCCCCTAAGTCCCCTGCGGAAAGAGCCCGCGGGGACCAGGCTCCCCAGGCCCGGCCGTCTAACCTCTCTGGAGGCTCAGAGGTCGTGGCGCAGCCTGCACTGGTCCCCGCAGGGGAACACATGGACACGGAGCGCGGTGACTCAGCGTGCAGCCGCAGCCGAGCCGGGGCAGCGAGTAAGGAGAAGTAAAGCCGGCAAGATCTGGGTCGCCCGCATCCACCCTGCGCTCTTAGGGAGGCCCACACTCACCCGCAGCTATGGCCGGAGGGGCGCAGGGCCGGGATAGCGGGGACTAGTGGACACTCTGATGCTCGGGCGGCCTCTAGGGCTCCAGTCTCCGCGCTGTGCTGCTAGCGGGCAGTGCTGGCTCTATATTACGACTCGCCCCAGCCCTGGCCCCGCCCCAGCCCGGCATCGCCCCGTCCACTCCCTTCCCTCCCCTTCCCTGAGGACCCGCCGCGACTTGGACCCCGCAGGCTTCCACAACCTAAACTGTGAAGGGCAGCGCGGTCCCCACTGGAGGGGACGAACCAGGTCTGAACTGAGGTATGGAGAGACATCTAAATTCTCCGCCCCCTCCTCCCATTCACCTGGCCTAGGCCCCGCCCCCGTGCAGCACCCCCCATCCCCCCGCCCCCCGATTTGCCAAAAGGAGAGGCGCTAGGGAGACACTCTCCTCCAGCTCTGATGCCTCTTCCCAGATCCCCTAAAGCTCTTCTTCACCCTCGGCCCCCAACTGCCTAGGACACTGATTCGGAGCCCTGGGCTTAGAGGCACAGTCTGCAGCTCCTACAGCTGTGAAGTCTCTTTCTCAATGTGAAAATACACGTTGCTGAAACACACAAAAAAAGTGTTCACAGGGGCTGCCTCCAAGTAGTATGCCAGCTCCCGGAAAATCAACACAACTAGTGGATAAGACAAAGCTTACTTTATTGCTTACTGCGGTAGGGTAGTTTGGTAGGGGCAGGGGAGGGGGTCGGATTTTATTGAGAATTTGCAGTTTGGTATAAGGCAGGTCTTTGAAAGTGAGGGCCTGATAAGGATTGGATAAGAGTCGTGATATAATATTGTAGGATTGTGAGAACAAAGTCTTAGGGCACAAACTGTTGATGCTTTCTATTGAAGTGTTGATAGGTTTTTCAGGAAGTTCCTAAAATGAACTATTCATTTATTTGCCTGGGCCATAGTATTGTCACTTAATAAAGACAATGGAATAGTAAAGCCTTATTAACGTAGAAAGTTCTATTTTCACCTCTGAAGAGAGAAATTTGGGAACTGGAGGACAAGAATGAGATTTATTTTTCACTCTATAGCCTTTTACACTGTTTAAATTTTTGAAAACACGTCCTTGTATCACCCGTTCCAAAAAGATAATTACAGATTTTTAAATGCACGTGTATTTAGTATTCTACTTCATCATAGAGCCTTGTTCCTAATAAGATAAAATAGTTGCTCATCAAATAGATTGGCCTCCAGAAAGACAGACCATGTGTAAAGGACTCCACCTATGCTTCCTGCTTGAGGGTGAGCACACACAGTTGTGTACACATGCACAAGTCCATGCACACACACATATCTCTCAGGCAGAGCTGAAGAACTACAGCAGGGACTCTGAAGTTCAGTCACCCCCATCCGTTTCCTCTAGTGTTGGGAACCAGGGCTTGGGGTCACTTGAATCCACCCTGCAGGACTGTCTCCCTCAATGGAAGGGGAGGAGGTTGAATCCCTGTAACTCACTAAGGGGCCCAAGGCTTGTCCCTCTCCCTGCCTAGGCCTACAGCGTTTTGCTGCCTGGCAAACCTGGACCTTGGGTCTGGGTCCACTTGAGAGGGGCAGGAAGAGGGCAGAGAAAGTGCCAGGAGGGCAGGAAGAAGGAAAGCCTCTTTGCTCTGCCCCAGCCAGAGGTCTCAGGATGCCAGCCTCTGCCTGGGGAAAGTACCAGTTAACCATCCAGCTTAGGAGGCAGGTGACCCATCATCCTCCGGAGAGAGTTTTTCTGTGCCCAGCTCTGAGCTGCCAGCCTCCCAGGGGATGGACTGAGTCAGAGGTGCTAGAGGCTTCAGAACCAGCCAGGCTACTTCCTGTAGAAGACTGTGATATGTTTTGTTTGGAGTTAGAACACATTATAGAACACATTAATTGTGAATAAACGTGATCAAAATGTAAACAGAGTTGCAACCTGAGGACTTACCCAGAAACTCTTAGGTTAGTTATCAGGAAATTCCCTGCTGACTTGTGATTCACTGAGCTTCCCCGGCAGCTCTCATGACTCCGTATTACTTGGCTGGAGGCTGTCATGATGATTCTGAGAGCAGGATGACCTCATTTCCTCCCGGACAAAGACACTCGGAGACCGTTATGCAGCATGACACCCCTCTTCCCCCCTCCTTCCTCTTGTGGGCTCTTCACCTGGTTGAACCATCCTAGAGCCTCTGTGAAGACAGAATATCCTTTCCACTCTGTGATCTTTGGCGCTCTCTGAAATCTGTGTCCGTCTTTTGGTGCACAGTCTGTGCTATCTTTCAATTCTTTTAGGGCAGAGACTACATCTTAAACATCTTTCTCTCCCTCAGCACCTGGTGCATGCCTTGTTCACCTAGGTGCTTTATTATGAATGAATCCATGAACAAGTGAGAACAGAGCGCTTTGGGGCTCCCTGGAAGTTTCCCTTCTCCTTGTCTTTTTTTTTTTTTTTTCCTTGCCATAAAAAAATAGTACTGACATCAATTTCTGTCTTGCTAAAAAGCACCTTGATACAAACCATTCCTCTTTAAACTCACAACCACCTTATGTAGCTGGGAATCGTTATCTCCATTTCACAGATGAGGAAAATGAGGTGGAGAGAAGATACATAGTTGATGAGTGGCAAAGCCAGCCCTAGAACCCAGGTTTTCTGATCCTTGTTCCTGTGCTCTATACCTCACTGCCTCCAAAGAGAGGGATTCAGATGCTGTAAGATGTTCCAGCTCAGGGGAGCCTTCTTGCTGGCTTTGGAGACCTCCTTCCAGAAACATGCCTAGGACTATGGGCTCTGAACTCCTGGGAGACCCTGGCTATAATATGAGTTAGTTGCTTGCCTCAGTTCCAGAAACTAACTTGGTGGTCTAGGCTATCTGAAGTTTCTGTCAAGTGTGAGAGAATAAGGAACTGAATACATGTGGTTTCATTCTGTTCCTGAGTCTCAGAGTAAAACCACCAGCCTCCTGCCTCCACATCTTAGTGGTCCAGATCTCCCATGTTACATGTGGCAACAGAGACTAATGGAGAGGCCCCATTTCCTGGAGCGGCTCATAAAAAAGCAGGCAGATGCCAGGTGTGCCAGGAGGACCAGGATGTCAAACTTTGTTCTGAGACTGTGTCCAGGAAACAGGACCACTGAAGGGCTATTTCCTGACCAGCAGGACCCAAAGGGAAGTTCACGTCGAGTCACAGGATGTTTTCCTGGGTTGCTATACCAAGAATGTTCAGTTTGGTACTATGTGGAGAGTACAGTGTCTAGCCACAGGTCAGTCACATCCAAGTCTAATGACCTCAGGCAAGATGCTTAATTCTCTTGGTCTCGGTTCCCCATCTACAAAAAGAGGCAATGCCTGTCCTGCCCCTGCCTCGCTTTGCAGATTGAATGAGATCATACTTGTGTGTGAAATCATTCATTTATTCATTCCTTTATCCACTCACCAAGGATTTATCATGGGCCTAACATGTGTCAGGCACAGTTCTAGATGCTAGAGACACACGAATGAACATTGTAAACTATAATTCCTACACTGAGTGCCTGCCTTGCCTTCCTATCTATGACCGTCCTGGCCCAGAAGTCCAGGCCATTCCTGGGAATCCATCCCAGGATTCCAGTCAAGTGGGGATGCTGTGTCCTTAACCAACAGTTCCCAGCAACTGGCCAGCTGTGTGTACTGCTCACCCCCACATCCCTGACTCCCACTCTCTCCTCCTCCTCTCCAGTTGTTCGTGGCCTGAAGCTCTTCTTTCTCACCTACTCATGGGGGGCACAGACTCCTCTGCAATCCTGGGAAGGAGGCGGTGAATGCTGGTCACGTAGTTTCCTTGGGTCTGAGGACTCCTTCTCTCTGCATGTTTAATGCTGAGGGAAAGGATACTGTCTCACAGCAGGCACTGCAAGCCACATTTGGGGCCTGTAACATGATAGGGGAGGTGTTGGAGCTGCTAGGCCCCCAGCGGCCTGTGGCAAGAGTAGGGAGGGGGAAGCCACATAATTGCTTCCTTACTCATGGAAAGCAAAGAGTACAGGGGCTGCACGCTGAGGTTATACTCTTTCGTCAGTGAACAGAGGGGCCAAGTTGGACCCTCCAGCTTCAGCCTATGACCCCTACCCTTTCTCATCGTTTCCGCCTCATCATCTCTGGCCCAATTCCTAGCCCCACCCAAGCCAGTGAGCTCAGACCTCTGCATGAGTATTTTGAGCCTTGGCCAGATTTTTCTTTGTCCCTAATCTAAACCTGGTTACTCCCTAAATCAGGAACTTACTACCTCAAAGAATGTTGGTCGTGGCTTTCCAGACCTTCTGGATTCTGAGGCCCCCACCAGAACCAAAGCTAGGCCCTGGTCCTAGAACTTCTGCTTAGAGCCCAGGCTACCATGCTGGATGGCAATGGTTGCTTAACCGGAAGTTAAAGGGGATACCCAGGAAAAAAGGGCTGGAATGGGAAACCAGAAACTGGTGGTTTTGCTAAAAACTGCCAAAAAGTCAATGATATTAAAGGAAATATGTTCAGCCAGGAGCTCGTATACTCAAAAATATTGTTCAGAAGAAAACCAACATAACATCCACAGCCCGTATGATGTATAATTTCATGGGCTCATGACTCTCCCAAGCTGGATTCTATATGCTTCTCTGCCTTTAACACAAGTGCAAGCACTTCCCTTTCCATTACACAGAGAGGAAAATAGAGGGCTGATGAAGGGAAGTGAATCATCTGAGTTCATTCACTGAAAATGATGAGATTGAGAATTCACCGATTTTGAGGAAACTCGTGACACATTTCCCCCCGCCACTCCTATTCTGAATCCTCTCTCCTCCCATCCTGACCACCCTCAATTCCCAGCCTCAGTCTCTTTGTCTTCCTACCCACCTGCAGAAGGTGCTTCTTTTCTCCAAGCAGTGATTGATAACAGTGTGATGAGGCAGCCAAGTCCTGGGGAGAGGTCAGTCTCCTTTTAGAAGGTACTAGAGGATGAAATGTATGGAAGTCTATGAGAAGAGGGAGCAGGGGCATGGCAGGGAGCCCCTTAAATAGGTGTGTATGCAGAGTGAAGAGAAGGAATAGTATGTGGATAATCTAACCAGGAGGCTCCTGTTTACTCTGAGAACAGAGATGGGGGGGAATATGACAGAAACTAAAGAAGAAGAAGTCTGTTCTCTCCAAGGGAATATTATAATCTATCCTTTGTTGAAGATAGATTATAATAGCCAACTTTTATTTGCCTACATTCATTTTATTTTTCAATCTTAACAACAACCTTTAAGGAAGGTACTATTAATGTTACAATTTTAGGATGAGAAAACTGAGGCTCCCAGAATTTAAGCAGTTTATCCAAGGTCACGCTGTAGGTATATGGTAGGGTTGGGACTCACACCCAGAGTTGGTTGATTCCAGGGGTTGGAGAACTACCTCTGAGGCAATATCACATTCAGTCAGGAAGGTAGGGGTGCTGGTCCTTATACCTAATAGGGAATCTCCCTATTCTAACCCATGGTGCTATCCCAGAGTGGCCCGAGCTGTCCAAGTCATGTCTGGGTTGAATCCTGTCTATGCAGTGCAGCTCAAGCCAGACTTTGATTAAAATGCTCCTCCTTTTGCTTAGTAAAGCCAGCCACAGTTGTATCTGCGGAGTCTTGTCAGAGAAGTGATCACTGGGTCTTCTGCCTGTGCTTATATATCTGTGTAGGTCTCTGGAAACATCAATTGTCAGTTTTCCCTTTTTCAAAGCCGTTATTCAGCCATATTTATATGATGGGGATACCTAGGGGTTTTCTGTGGGGAAATAACAATAGTATGTCTATATTGAATATGCATTTTATTTAGCAGGCATTTGGTAACTGTTCCGTGTGCATTCTCTCATTTAATCCTCAGTGAGGGAGATGTAATATCAACCCCACTTAATGGATAAGGAACTGAAGCCCTCAGAGGTTAAAGATACACAGCCAAGCCAGTATCAATGGTGTTGTCCCTTTACCCTTTCCTGAGGAAAAAAAAAGTTACCCTGTTATGTAGGTGCCCGGGAATCTGTAATAATATTCACTAATGTTATGTTTTCCAACCTTGTCTGATGATAAGAATCACCTGGCTTAAAGGTTTAAAGAATACAGAATCTCAGGTTACTTCCTTCTCTGATTCATTAAGTCCAGGAGGGGGCCCAGGAATCTGATTCTTAATATACATCCCAGAGGATTCTTACCACCAAACAAGTTTGGAGAAAATGTCAGCCAATGCATACCTAGGGAGTGTTAATTTATTTTTTCACCTAGGAATGTCCAATTAAATCACGAATTTTCTATCGACTGGGGTTTCTACTTTAACCCCATCCTTTGAGGTGGGGGCCAGAGGAGAACGCAGAGGTGGGAGAGGTTCAGGGCAGGAAGGCTGACTTTTGGGCAGAGTTTCACAGAGGTGAATCAAGGAGGGGATGTACACCTGAGAGCCTTGTGCCAACCCAGCCGCCCTGAGGTGATTTTTCTAAAGAATCTGTTCTCAGAAAGTTAATTTCTTCAGCACCTCTGTACTTGTTCTTTTTTCAGATACTAATGATAGTTTCATTTAAAAAATGCCAAATGGATGGCTAATGGAGGGACTTTTCCATGTAGAAGCTAAAAGAACTTGGGGAATTAGAGTAACCCTCAAAGTCATGGCAGTGGCTAAGAAATTGACACCCCAAGACTTCAGGAAAATTGGGAGAAACTGAGTAAAAATGAGAACAAAGCAGAACTGAGAATACTTGTACTTACTGGTACTTTTCTATCTGTGATATTTCCTCACATTTCCTGTGCTGGCCCAACTTCTGAGCTCTCAGGGTCAGTTTGCTTGTTCTCCCCTAGGCTCTTCTGGTTCCACCTGAATAGAACTGGGATTCCAGAGCATTGTCCCTTTGCAGGAGTGTGGGAACTATGCCCATCACCAGTGGACCCAGCAGCTTGTGGGATGACCACAGCATTTGCATTTGTAGTCAAGAAGGTAGTAACAGTGTCATTCTCCCTATGCAGACCCTCTGCTCCATTGCATAGTGTCCTAAGACTTATTCAGTCTGTATCGTGGCAGTCAGCCTATTCTATTCATAAAGAAAATTCGACCCCAAGTTCTAAAAATAAAAGAACTGAGCTCAACTCAGACTGTTCATTTAATTCAATGAAATAGAAACTACGTTCAAATACCTAAGGTGTGCCAAGGACTATGCTAGTCTCTGAGGGCACACAGAACAGACATGATCCCCACCCTGAAGAAGTTTAAAATCTTGTAAAGAAGAAAAAATGAATACACATGAAATGATTAAAAAGCCACTAGGTAAGATGGCTACTATAAAAAAAAACAAGTCAGAAAATAACAAGTGTTGGCAAAGGATATAGAGAAATTAAAACTCTTGTGCACTGCTGGTGGGATTGAAAGATGTTGCAAACCACAATGAAAAACGGTGTGGCAGTTCCTCAAAAAATCAAATCTAGGACTATCAAATAACCCCTCAATCCCTTGAGGATCCCTTCTGGGTATATATCGAAAAGAACTTAACCAGAGTCTCGAAGAAATATTTGTACACTCATGTCGTAGCAGCACTACTCACAATAGCCAAGAAGTGGAAGCAGCCCAAGTGTCCACAGACAGATGAAGAGATAAGCAAAGGTGGTGTATACATTCAATGGAATAGTATTCAGTCTTCATTTTTTATTTTTTAAAACATCTCCTTATTTGTTTTTTTTTTCTTTTTTTAAAATAAACTTATTTATTTTATTTATTTATTTTTGGCTGCATTGGGTCTTGGTTGCTGCATGCAAGCTTTTTCTAGTTGCGGCAAGAGGGGGCTACTCTTTGTTTGGTGCACGGGCTTCTCATTGTGGTGGCTTCTCTTATTGCGGAGCACGGGCTCTAGGCGCGCAGACTTCAGTAGTTGTGGCACACGGGTTTGGTTGCTCCGCAGCGTGTGGGATCTTCCCAGACCAGGGCTCAAACCCGTGCCCCTGCATTGGCAGGTGGATTCTTAACCACTGTGCCACCAGGGAAGCCCTATTCAGTCTTTAAAAGGAAGGAAATCTTGTCACTTGTTGTATAACATCAATGAACCTTGAGGACATTATGCTAATTGAAATAAGCCAGTCACAAAAATCACATATGGATATATATGATTCCACACATATCTATAGATATAGAGGTATCCAAAGTAGTCAAATTTGAAGAGACAAAGAATGGTGGTTACCAGGGGCTGGTGAGAGGGAGAATTGGGGAGCTGTTGTTTAATAGCTATAAAGCTTCAGTTTTTATTTGTTTGTTTTGGTTTGGGGGTTTTTTTGTTTTTGTTTTTTTTTGCGGTACGCGGGCCTCTCACTGCTGTGGCCTCTTCCGTTGTGGAGCACAGGCTCCGGACGCACAGGCTCAGCGGCCATGGCTCACGGGCCCAGCCGCTCCGCAGCATGTGGGATCTTCCCGGACCGGGGCACGAACCCATGTCCCCTGCATCGGCAGGCAGACTCTCAACCACTGCACCACCAGGGAAGCCCTGGGTTTTTTTTAGATTTAATTTTATTTATGTTTGGCTGTGTTGGTTCTTCATGGCTGCGCGTGGGCTTTCTCTAGTTGTGGCGAGCAGGGGCTACGCTTCGTTGCAATGCATGGGCTTCTCATTGCAGTGGCTTCTCTTGTTGCGGAGCATGGGCTCTAGGGGCGCGGGCTTCAGTAATTGTGGCACACAGGCTCTAGAGTTCAGGCTCAGTAGTTGTGGCACGCGGGCTTAGTTGCTTCTCAGCATATGGGGCCTTCCCAGACCAGGGATCGAGCCCGTGTCCCCTGCATTGGCAAGCAGATTCTTATCTACTGCACCACCAGGGAAGTCCTGTTTGTTTTTAATTGAAATATAGTGATGTACAATGTTATGTTAGTTTCAGGTATACCACATAGTGATCTAACATTTAAATATACTATGAAATGATCACCATAATAATCTAGGAACCATCTGTCCACATACAAAGTTATTACAATATTATTGACCATACTCCTTATTCTGTATAATTTCATCTCTGTGACTTATTTATTTTATAACTGGAAATTCAAACACCTTAGTTCTCTTCACCTATTTCACTCAACCCCCCCACGCTTTTCCCCCCTGGCAGCCACCCATTTGTTCTCTGTATCTGTGAGCCTATTTTCATTTTGTTTTACTTATTTGTTTGTTTTGTTTTTTAGATCCCACATATAAGTTAAATAATTTGGTGTTTTTCTTTCTCTGACTTATTTCACTTAGCATAATACCCTCTAGACCCATCCATGTTATTGCAAATGGCAAGATTTTTTGACTGAGTAATATTTCATTGTATAAGTACACCACATCTTCTTTATCCATTCATCTATTGATGGACATTTAGGTTGCTTCCATATCTTGGCTATTGTAAATAATGCTGCAATGAACATAAGGGTGCAAGTATCTTTTTGGATTACTGTTTTTGTTTTCTTCAGGTGAATATCCAGAAGTAAAATTCCTGGATTGTATAGTAGTTCCAATTTTTATTTATTTATTTTTAAAATTCATTAAATTTATTTATTTTTGGCTGCATTGGGTCTTCGTTGCTACGTGCGGGCTTTCTCTAGTTGCAGCAAGCAGGGGCTACTCTTCTTTGTGGTGCGTGGGCTTCTCATTGCAGTGGCTTCTCTTGTTGTGGAGCATAGGCTCTAGAGTACACACTCAGTAGTTGTGGTGTATGGGCTTAGTTGCTCCGCAGCATGTGGGATCTTCCCGGACCAGGGCTCGACCCCGTGTCCCCTGCACTGGCAGGAGGATTCTTAACAACTGCGCCACCAGGGAAGCCCAATTTTTATTTTTTTGAGGAACATCGTACTCTTTTCCATAATGGCTAACCAGTTTACACTCCCACCAACAATGCATTCCACATCCTCGCCAACACCTGTTATTTGTTGTGTTCTTGTTAATAGTCATTCTGATGGGTATCAGATGGTATCTCATTGTGGTTTTGATTTTTAGTGATAATTGATGATCACTAATCATAAGTTGATGATTAGTGATGTGCATCTTTTCATGTGTCTGTTGACCACCTGCACGTCGTCTTTGAAAAAATGTCTATTTACGTCCTTTGCCCATTTTTTAATCAAACTTTTCTTTTTAATACTGAGTTGTATGAGTTCTTTATATATCTTGGATATTAACTCCTTATCAAATATATCATTTGCAAATATCTCCTCCCATTCAGTAGGCTGATTTTTCATTTTTTTTGGATGGTTTCCTTCACTGTACAGAGCTTTTTCTTTTGATGTACTCCCATTTGTTATTTTTGTTTTTGTCTTTCTTGCCTGAGGAGACAGATCCAAAAAACTATTGCTAAGATGGATGTTGAAGAGTGTACTGCCTAGGACTTCCCTGGTGGCACAGTGGTTAAGAATCCGCCTGCCAATACAGGGGGCATGGCTTCGAGCCCTAGTCCGGGAAGATCCAACATGCCGCAGAGCAACTAAGCCTGTGCACCACAACGACTGAGCCTGAGCTCTAGAGCCTGCGAGCCACAACTACTGAGGCCACACCCCACAATTATTGAAGCCCGCGTGCCTAGAGCCCGTGCTCCACAACAAGAGAAGCCACTGCAATGAGAAACCCGTGCACCATAACGAAAAGTAGCCCCCACTCGCCGCAACTAGAGAAAGCCCACATGCAGCAATGAAGACCCAATGCAGCCAAATATAACTAAATAAATAAATAAATTTATTTTTTTAAAAAAGAGTGTACTGTCTATGTTTTCCTCTAGAAGTTTTATAGTTTCAAGTCTTGCATTTAAATCTTTAATCCATTTTGAATGTATTTTTGTATATGGTTTTAGAAAGTGGTCCAGTTTCATTCTTTTGCATGTAGCTGTCCTATTTTCCCAGCACCATTTATTGAAGTGGCTGTATATTCTTGCCTCCTTTGTTGTAGATTAATTGGCCACATAAGAATAAGTTTTCTGGGCTGTCTATTCCATTGATCTATGTGTCTATTTTTGTGCCAGTGTCATACTGTTTTGATTACTGTAGCTTTGTAGTGTAGTTTGAAATCAAGGACTGTGATATCACCAGCTTTGTTCTTCTTTCTTAAGATTGCTTTGGCCAATTGGGGTCTTTTTTGTTTCCATACAAATTTTAGGATTGATTGTTCTAGTTTGGTGAAAAATGTTTTTGGTATTTTGGTAAGGATTGCATTGAATCTGTAGATTGCCTTGGGTAGTATGGACGTTTTAACAGTATTAATTCTTACAGTCAGTGAGCATGGTATATCATTCCATTTGTTTGTGTCATCTTCAATTTCTCTCATCCATGTCTTATGGTTTTCAGAGTACAGGTCTTTCACCTCTTGGTTAGATTTGTTCCTATGTATTTTATTCTTTTTGATGCAATTGTTTGTTATTAGGGTCTAGAAGTGCAACGGGTTTCTGTATATTAATTTTGTATCCTGCAACTTTACTAAATTCATTTTTTAGTTCTAATAGCTTTTTGGTGGAGTCTTTAGGATTTTCTATAAATCGCATCATGTCATCTGCAAATAGTGACAGTTTTACTTCCTCATTTCCAATTTGGATGCCTTTTATTTCTTTTTCTTGTCTGACTGCTGTGGCTAGGACTTACAATACTATGTTGACTAAAAGTGATGGGAATAAGCATTCTTGTCTTATTCCTTATCTTAGAGGAAATGCTTTCAGCATTTTACTGTTGAGTGTGATGTTGGCTGTGGTTCTGTCATATATGACCTTTATTATGCTGAAGTATATTCCCTCTATACCAACTTTTTCGAGAGTTTTTATCATGAATGGATGTTGAATTTTGTCAAAAGCTTTTTCTGCATCTACTGAGATGCTTATATGACTTTGATTCTTCATTTTGTTAGTGTGGTATGTCACATTGTTTGATTTATGGATATTGAACCATCCTTGCATACCTGGCATAAATCCCAAATGATCATGGGGTATGATCCTTTTAATGTATTGTTGAATTCAGTTTGTTAATATTTTGTTGAGAATTTTTGCATATGTGTTAGTTAGTGATATTGACCTGCAATTTTCTTTTTTGTGTGGTGTCTTTGCCTGGTTTTGGTATCAGGATGATGCTGGTCTCATAGAATGAGTTAAGAACCATTACTTTCCTTTCAATTTTTTGGAATAGTTTGAGAAGGATGGGTGTTAACCCTTCTGTAATGTTTGGTAGAACTCACCTGAGAAGCTGTCTGGTCCTGGACTTTTATTTGTTAGGAGTTTTTTGATTACTGATTCAATATTATTACTGGTAATCAGTCTGCTCATATTTTCTATTTCTTCCTGATTCAGTCTTGGGAGATTGTATGTTTCTAGGAATTTATCCATTTCTTCTAGGTTGCCCAATTTTTTGGCATATAATTGTTCGTAGTAATCTCTTATGATCCTTTGTATTTCTGGGTGTCAATTGTAACTTCTCCTCTTTCATTTATGATTTTATTTATTTGGGCCCTCTCTATCTTAGAGCATTAGTTTTACAAGATGAAGCGGTTCTGGAGATCTGTTGCACAACAAAGTGAATATACTTAACACTACTGAATTGTACACTTAAAAAGAATTAAGGGCTTCGCTGGTGGCGCAGTGGTTGAGAGTCTGCCTGCCAATGCAGGGGACGTGGGTTCAAGCCCTGGTCTGGGAAGATCCCATATGCCACGGAGCAACTGGGCCCTCACAACTACTGAGCCTGTGCATCTGGAGCCTGTGCTCCGCAACAAGAGAGGCTGCGATAGTGAGAGGCCCATGCACCGCAATGAAGAGTGGCCCCCACTTGCCACAACTAGAGAAAGCCCTCGCACAGAAATGAAGACCCAACACAGCCAAAAATAAAAATTAATTAATTAATTAATTAATTAATTAAAAAACAAGTTAAAAAATCTATATAAAAAAGAATTAAGATGGTAAACTCTAGGTTATGTGTTTTTTTTACCACAATTAAAAAAAAACCTGTTAACATTAAACATTCTGACCACTGACCATAAATGCAGTAAAAACTTAGAGAACAGAGACACTGAAATTAGAGATTTCCTGGACCTGAACAAATCTTAAAAGATGGGTCATATTAGGATTGGTAGAGAGCAGGAAAAAAGAAGTTCTAAGCAAGAGTCATGGAAAAAGACAGGAGCTTGAATAAACATTGTACATATTGTGGAGAGTAAACTTTGTATGCGTTTAACTGTGTGTGTGTGTATACACACGTGTACATAAGCTGTGAGAAATCTTGCCCAATTAAGGAGCGTTTACATTGAAGAGTAGTGAGAACCAAGTACAGATATGCAGGGTAAAGTCATACTATAAAAGGTCTTAAAAGCCAGATAGAAGTCTGTACTTGATACCATAGACTCTAGAAAGGCACTGTAAGTTCTTGAACAAAGATGTCTATAAGATTTTTAGTAAAGCTGAAAATTCCCACCAGTCTCAATCAAAATAAATGAAGCAAAGAGATTAACTTGGATTTTGTCTGGGCTTGGGCTGGAAGGAATGGGGAAATGATAAACCCGCTGGGTTGGGTGAAGAGTGGGAGTGAGAACTGAAATAGGAGGATACCAGAGGGAAAGTGAGACTACAAGTAAGAAACTTGGACTTGGACTTGGATTCGTACAGCTGTCTTTGTTCCTATTGGTTAGGAGCTTTTGTTTTTCCAAACTTGCAGAGTCATATGTCTTGCTTTAGAAAGAGCTTTAGAAAGTTCCTTTAAAGGGGTGTACCACAAAATCCGTATTTGAAGGCCAAAACAATAGTTTCCTGGATTGGAGTGAGAAGACTGAAGGCAGAGAGTCCCACTTTCCAATCCCAGGGGCAACTGTCAAGTACAAAGGCCATATCTCCAAGCATGAGCTGAGAGCTTCCTCCTGAGGAAGGTGGTGACTGCCCATGGAGGGCTGTGGTTTCAGAGTCAGAGAATGGAGCTCCATTCCCAGCTTAGTCGCTGACTCCACCTTTGCACCTGGGTGAGTCACTTCCCTCTGTAGGCCTCTGTTTTCTCTTTTGTGGAATGCAGAAGGATGTTCTTTCCACCTGCTTTCAAGGAAGAAAAAAGCGGCTGAAAGAAAAAGAATTTATATCAGGAAGCTTTAAGCAAAGGGGTGAGACCTGGGCTGACGCAAAGCCCAGGATGTATGAGGACATGGGGGCCAGGTTTGACACACCATGCCCTTGACATCAGAAACCTATGGAGAGGACATTAGTATTAAACAATATAAACAAATGTTGCCCCAAAGAGTCTGGGTTCTGGGACTATGAACAGGGAATCATGACCAAAATTCCAGGTCTCCAAGTTCCCCTCAAGGAGTCATGAGGCTCATGAGGAGGTGAATCACCACACCCAGAATTTGTCCTGAAGGCCTAAACCACCAAATATGAGCTTCAGCAAAGGAAGGGGCTCAGGGAAGTCTTGATTCAGATAGCTTGGGGGCGGGGGGTGGATAGCTAGAATATAAGCTGTTCCTTTAGGTCCTGGTAAGACCAGGAAATAGTTTTGCTCAAGGCGCTGGATGTTTTTGTAGTTCTGAGGTCAGTGGCAGGTCAAAGTCATAAAGTTGGTCCCACGGAGCCAGCACAGTTGTCTCTGGTCTGGAAGACCACGTGGAAAAAAGAGCTCAGATGATTGTGGGGCCTAAAGAAATTGAATTTGTATTCTTCCTGAAGTCTGTGTTACTTCTCAGTCCAACTCTCCTAAGCAAAAGGCAGAGAGATGGGCAGCAGCTTGTCAGAGCCTGGAAGAGAGGTCAGAGGGTACAGGGACAAAGAAGTGTGTTGGCTGGAAATACCAATTCTCAGAGCCAGGCAGGTTCATGGGGTCCCCAGGGAGCAGAACAGACCTTGGGAATCTGGAACACTTGGACTTGTGGAGTGCTGTATTCAAAAGGGATCTCACATACCACTTCACATCCATTAGGATGGCTTTTATCAAAAAAGTGGAAAACGACAAGTGTCGGTGAGGATGAGGAGAAATTAGAACCCTTGCGCATTGCTGGTAGGAATGTAAAATGGTGCAGCCACTGTGGAAAACCGTTTGGCAGGTCCTCAAAAAGTTAAACATAGAACTACCATATGATGGAGCGATTCTACTGCTAGGTATATACCCCAAAAAATTGAAAGCAGGGACTGAAACAAATACTTGTACATCCATGTTCATAGTGGCATTATTCACTGTAGCCAAAAGGTGAAGCAACACAGCTGTCCATTGACAGATGAAGGAATGAACCAAATGTAGCATAGGCATACAATGGAATATTTTTCAACCTTAAAAATGAATGAAATTCTGACACATGCTACAGTATGGATGAACCTTGACAACACTGTTTAGTGAAATAAGCCAGACACAAAAGGCTACATATTGTATGACTCTCCTTATATGAGGTACCTAGAATAGGCAAATTCATACAGATAGAAAGTAGAGTAGAGGTTACCAGGGGTTATGGGGAATTATTGTTTAATGGATACAGAGTTTCTGTTCAGAATGATGAAAAAGTTCTGGAAATGAACAGTGGTGATGGTTGCACGACAAAGTGAATGTACTTAATGCCACTGAACTGTACACTTAAAAACGGTTAACATGTCCGTTCTCTACGTGTGTCTCTATATAGCTGATTCACTTCGTTGTACAACAGAAACTAACACAACATTGTAAAGCAGTTATACTTAAATTTTAAAAGTGGTTAAAATGGTAAATTTTATATTATAATATGTGTATTTTACAAAAATATAATTGCAAAAAAGGGGGGCCCCGTGACATAGGGATTGACAAGGCAGTGAGAATAAGACTCAGAGAAACAGGACATGAAAAGGTGGCAGCACAGATATTCAGAGTCTTGAGCTGAGATGGGGATGGGGACTGGGACAGAGACAAAGAAACCTGTCCATGAAGGAAATGGGTAAAGTATGGGAGTCCGAGATGAAAGACAGAGAAGTTGACCAAAATGGAGCCCTGTTAGGGGGTAGAGCTGAGTATGGAGAAAGAAATGGGGATTGGTAGGTCTGATTTTTTTTTCCTTTTTTTTTTAATTTTCATTTTTTAATTTATTTTAGTATCTTTATTGAAGTATAATTGCTTTACAATGGTGTGTTAGTTTCTGCTGTATAACAAAGTGAATCTGATTTTTAAAATGAGTCTTAAGTCTGGGTCTCTCTTTGGCAGGCATGTGGGTTTCCACGTTTAACCCCCACAGAGCTTGCAGTGGTTGCTTCTGGGACCTTCATCCACTCTGCAGGGGTCAGCTGACAGTTGCCCTCTGAGGCTTCCTGTCTCCTTATAGAGCTGACAGACACCACAGTGAGTCAGTCCTACCAAGGCTTGACTCATTTTTGACCCAGTTTTAGTGATCAAACACAATACTCTGCAATTCGGCACTACAGCTCAAAAGGTATGGTGGGAACATGGTTGCACGACCCAGGCTCCTAGCTGCTCCCTGCTGCCATCCCATTTCTCGGTAAAGGTTGAAGTGAACTGCATTTTTTTTAAAATATTTATTTATTTATTTATTTATTTGGCTGCGCCGGGTGTTAGTTGTGGCACACGGGATCTTCACTGCCGAATAAGGGATATTCCTTGCAGCATGAGGGCTCTTTTTAGTTGCAGCATGTGGACTCTTAGTTGCGGCATGTGGGATCTAGTTCCCTGACCAGGGATTGAACCTGGGCCCCCTGCAAAGGGAACATAGAGTCTTACCCACTGGACCACCAGGGAAGTCCCTAAACTGCATTTAAGGTCACAAAGACTTGGGTTCAACTTCTGTCTTGCCTCTTACTAGCTGTGTGGCCTTGAGCAAGTTACTTAACTTCCAGAAGCCATGGTTTCCTCACTTGTAAAATGGGGCTACAGAGCTCCATAGCCTTGTGGTGGGTACTAAGTAAGATAATATATGAAGAACTTTTTAGCACTTTGCTTATCGCAGAGAAATTGTCCAGTAAGTTAACGTAATTATAATTATCAGCACTACTATTAAAACCCTGAGGTCTTTGATTATCTAGGATCAGTTTGCCACAAAGGCAATGGAGACCTATGTGTGGAGCTTCAGTAACCCAGACACCTGCAGCCCTAGATTTAGAGCAGGAAGACCTGAATTTCATCTGGGTTCCCTGATTTACTAGCTGTGTGACCTTGGGCATTTTTCAGAGTCTCAGTTTTCTCATTTGTAAAACAGGGATGATTACATAGAGTTGTAAATATAAAATTAAATAATATGTGTAAAAGCTCTAGGTAAAAACCAAAAGAGCACAGATGTATAATATTATGATAAACTCAGGATCAGAAGCAAGGACGTTTCTGGGCCAAGGTTAGGGTCAAGATGGGAATCAAGGTCAAGACTGGCACCAGGGATGTAAAAACAACTGTGATCAAGATCACGGTTGGAACTGGGTCAAAGCAAAGTTTTGGGCTAGGGTAGGGAGGGAGTCATGAGCAGGGTCACAGGAGGAGGTTAGGTGGAATTTTTGGTTTGGGTTAGGAATCCATGTCAGATGGTGTGCATAGTCTGAGCCCTAAGGGCTATAGCAGTGCTGTGCAGTGACTCAGAGGTGGCTGCACTGCCTGGGGATAAGGCTCTAATCCAGAGATCTTGGTTTGGGGGAAAATAGAGTGTGAGATTTACTGTAGAAGTGTAGGCCTTTAGGGAGACTGTTCAATTGCAGTAGTTCAGCCACCTCATTACCTTCGTCACTCTCCTCCCAAGCTGGCAGGTAGCTACATCACATTAAGTATCAGCCTATCTCCAGGTGCATCTTGCACAGCGCTGGTCCTCACAGTTCTGATCATCCCTCCTCCATCATCCATCCACCTATCACCCATCATCCATCATCCAACCAACAAAGGTTTATTGAGTACTTGCTACATGTTAAGCACTTTGCTGAACTCGAGGATCCAGCAATGATGGAGACAAGCATATTGTCTGTCCTCATGGAGCTTCAATCTAGAGGGAGAGACAGATAATACAGTGGATTTCCATCTTCCGCATTTATGTGTGTGTTTGTGGGGGTGGTGGTAGATTCTAAAATAAGTTAATGAGGCAAAGATTGCAAAATTATTCTTGAAAATCCCTTGATTCACCAGGACCTTGACATTTAGAAGCACAAAAGCCAAGAAATAACATCTATTTCTCTTTGCACTTTGGTTGTGACCCTGGAGCAGTAGATATCAAGATCTGGCTTTAATGATGGAAAGAGAATTTATTATTATTTTTTTAATTTTTATTTATTTATTTATTTATTTTTGGCTGCGTTGGGTCTTCGTTGCTGCACACAGGCTTTCTCTAGCTGTGGTGAGCGCAGGCTACTCTTCACTGCATTGCACAGGCTTCTCATTGCGGTGGCTTCTCTTGTTGCAGAGCACGGGCTCTAGTCGCGCGGGCTTCAGTAGTTGTGGCACACGGGCTTAGTTGCTCCGCGGCATGTGGGATCTTCGCGGACCAGGGCTCGAACCCGTGTCCACTGCAGATGGATTCTTAACCACTGCTCCATCAGGGAAGCCTGAGAGGTTTGTAAGAAAAAGTTGGGGGACTTCCCTGTTGGCACAGTGGATAAGAATCCACCTACCAATGCAGGGGACACAGGTTCGAGCCCTGGTCTGGGAAGGTCCCACATGCCAAGGAGCAACTAAGGCCGTGTGCCACAACTACGGAAGCCTGCACGCCTAGAGCCCGTGCTCTGCAACAAGAGAAGCCACCGCAATGAGAAGCCCGCTCACCCCAACGTAGAGTAGCCCCCACTCACCACAGCTAGAGAAAGCCCGTGCACAGCAACAAAGACCCAATGCAGCCAAAAAAAAAAAAAAAAAAAAAAAGAAAGAAAGAGTTGGATGAGAAAGTTCTAAGGGTGGAAACCCATGCTGGGTGGCAGTGACTGCTTAGAGAGGGACTCAGCAATGCTGCAGTTGCTGGAATGGCAGCTCCTACCCGCGGCTCCCTGCTGCATGCTTCCTCATTTGAATGAGCCCTGGCAGCCACCACCCCCACCAGGGTAAATCACGGGAAGGCCCCATGGGAAGTTTCAGAGCTGAGACAGACCCAGCAGTCTCCTACACCAAACTGGTTCTGCAGCAACAGTGACAAGCCAGAACCTGCTAGCTGCAGGGTCCTCAGAATCAGACTCTCCTCATTCCCAGTAAGCAACCCTCCCCAGAGCCATGAGACAGCTGCTGTTCTGCATGATCTTAGCCCAGCTAACCTGGCCTCTTGGTGCAAGGAGAGGTCCCAAGAGTGTGGGTGTGAGGATCTGGTGGGGGAAGCTGAGAGCCCCGTCCCTTGGCACCTCTAGTCAAGCCAGCTTTCTGGGTAGTCATCCAATTCAGGCACCCAAAGTGCTGACTGGAGGCACTGTCATCCTGGTGCTGCATAGAGGAAGACAAGCCAGACCTGCAGGGTAGAGGGCTGCACCTGGCTGAGATGCCCAGACAGGCCCACGGGTGACAGGCAACATATTATGCCCAAGCCGTCTCCAGCAGTGTTTGCAGAGCCTGTGCTATTTTAAGTTCCTTTGTCATCACTGCAAGCAAAGTGGACAGAGGGAGTCTGATTAGAAGGGAAAGAACCGGTTTAACAGAGCTCGGGGTGCGGGGGCTGCTTCCCTGAGTTGGCATCACAGCCCCAGGCATAAGAGCTCCATGGTTCTGAGGCCCAGGACTGGGTTAGGATTCAGCACTGGACTCAGAGTAACTTGCCTGACAAAAGAGGCAAAGAGGAAGACTCTGAGGTTCAGGGGCCAGTGTCTATAATTCCCATCATAGGAATAAACATGACAATAAAAGTACCTTATTATATAAGTGCTTCATAGTATATGTTACCTTCATAGACATGATCTCATTTGACCCTTACTGCAGTCCTATGAGGCAGGCAGGTATGACTTGTCCCACCTTAAATATAAGGAATCTAAGATTTACCAAAGCAAGTGACTTGCCCAAGGTCATAGTCTCAGGAAAGTGACAATGGCAGGGCCTGAATCAGTAGCAGAAGGGGGTTTGGGAACCTAGACCGGCACATCTAGAGGTCTTCGTAGGAAGAGGGGAGTTCAGAGAGAGAAGGGGAGCCTTGGCCTTCTGTTGGTGGCCCCAGGAAATGTGGGCCTTAGTGGACCAGTGGCTGAGGAATAGACCCACCCCAGACTCTGTGGATGGTCTGGCACTACAGGGTGGTCACAACAGGCATCAGGGCAGCTTTGTCTTTTCTCTTAGCTGGTGGGTGTAAAGGGTTTTTCTCTTCCCCTTATGCCGCCCCCTGAATCAGCTCTCTGGCATCGCCCTGGCATGTCTTGGGCCCCACGCCCAGGCAGTGAGGAGGCACTGGCAGATTGCTCAGGGAATGCTGCTGTCTTAACTCAAGCCGATTCCCAGTTAAGACCCCCTTTCCAGAGGGCAGCCCAATAATGGCCACATAGGGAGCTGCAACTTGTAGTCATAGGGTGAGTCTCCCTTACCCCTTGGACTTCCTGGCACAGGTGGCATTGGGAACATGCCTTTAGCTGTGGGCTGCTGCCCAGGAAGGGATGCAGGGACCAAATACGTTTTATAGACTGGCTGCGCCAGGCTCCTAACCAGATCCCTGCTTGGGTTTCTGGTCACATCCAAATAGCTAGGGAGGGTGTTGCTTTTGGACAGAAAAAGGGAAAAGAGAGCCAAGACTCCAGCCTGAAGCTGCCTCAGCTGTTTCTGGGGCTCTGACTCAGAAGCTGCTTCTCAGGAATGTTGAGCACATGGGCCTCTGAGCCCTTGTTCAGGCACAGTGGAATGAACAGCTGGGGCGTGGGGGTGTGTTTCACCCTTCTCCCTCTGCTCTGAGGAGGCCTTATCCAGAGAAACCCCCCATGGGGCAGAGGGCTCAGCCTAGAAGGCCCTGGTCACTTCGTCCAGGAAGGAAACCTCCCCCGACTAACTCAGCCCCCAGGGATCGACCAATGACTGTCTGCAGCTACCAATTTGCATTTATCAAAATGCTGGGGCCTCCCTGGTGGCGCAGTGGTTGAGAGTCCGCCTGCCGATGCAGGGGATACGGGTTCGTGCCCCGGTCTGGGAGGATCCCATGTGCCGCGGAGCGGCGGGGCCCGTGAGCCATGGCCGCTGGGCCTGCGCATCCGGAGCCTGTGCTCCGCAACGGGAGAGGCCACAACAGTGAGAGGCCTGCATACCGCAAAAAGAAAAAAAAAAAAAAATGCTGCATTGCGTGGGTGTCTACCTCTAGCCCTCTCTCTAGTTATCTCCTCAGCTCTGTTGTAACTTCCTTAAACTCATGCTTCTGGGTAAAAAAAATGTGCCCTGAATATACTACTCATCGGATAAATATACTGATTGATTGATAACCTGAGGACAAGGAAGAAAGAAAAGAAAGAAGTAAAGAGAAAGCAGTGAGAAAGCCAGCAGTCTGGGTCGTAGCCCCAAATATGGGAAATCTACTTCCCTTCCCAAGCAAAACTCTCCTTGGAGAAAGGAAAGCAGAAAAGCTGTAGTGAGGTGGCCTGCCACTTCCTTGCCCCCAGACACCCTCAGATCTGCCAGGAGCCACTGGGAATCCTTCCACCTTGAGAGAGGAGGGGGCCCTGCAGTGTGAGTCTCCAAATGTGGGCAAAGGTTCTTTCTCTGCTTCTTGCCTTTATTTAATTTCTTTAGAGCAAGAGATACCACATGGGATGATCCACAGTGAAAAGAGACCCAAAGAAAACTAATCCTGGAACAGAAATCATGTCAGCAGCTTATTTTAGGTTTTAGGTTTAATTGTCTGCATATCTCCTTAGATCATAAGAGCTGGGAGGGCAGGAACAGAGTCCATCTTGTTCACAGAGCTAGTCCCAGAGTCTGGCACACTACATGGTACACAGCAGGCTCCGTGGTACTCAATAGGGTGCTCCATACACGGTCCTTGGCTAATTCAGGGGCATCTGGAACTTACTGGTACTCTCCTGCTATCTAGCTGCCATCAGCAACTTCTATTCTGGAGCTAACTCATTCCAAGTGTGGGATCTGATGATCTGTTGGAAGAAAGTGAAGCCAGGGTCACTGATAGGCCATCTCTAGAGGCTTGGGTTTTAGGACAGACTTGGTGTTGGAAATGACTCCTGGGGTGGGGTCGGCTGAGTAATCCACAGCCTTGTTGGCTCTCTAAAACTGGGCCTACTGCGGCCTCTAGTGGACAAGCAAAATCACTGCCCTTTCTGGGTGGAGGTCCAGCTTCCCTACCTCTTTGCCCCCAGGATCTCCAGGTTCTCCATCGTTGGACCCAGGGTCAAGAGCGTACAAGATGGCACCACTAGCAAATTAATGGACCATATCAGAACCCTAGACCAGCCATGCAACAGGCCAGTTCATTAAAAAATACCCATTATGTACAGTACAGAGCACCCTGATAAAAGCATGAGGAGAGAGGAGAGGGGATAAAAGAAAAAGACAAGGGTTCTGCCCTGAAGAAACCTATGATCTAACTATGAAGGCAAAACTAAAAATTTTTAAAAGCAAACAGCGAGCCTGTCATCAGGTGCCAAACATTTCAAAAGCTGTGTGCAGAGGATCAGTGCAAACTCTCTTGCCTAACTTTTCTCATCTGTAAAATGGGGATAATAAAATTCACCTTGCAGGGTTATATGAAAATTAAAATAAGGTGATGGGGAAGAGAAAATTTGACACTATTGTTGTTGTTATTCAAGTAAGTTCATCATAAAAAATTTAGAAAGCACATTTAAGGAAAAATGTTCACAGTAATACCACTATCAAAGATAAGTACTATTAATCTAATGATGTGCATTCTTAAGCATGTTGAGCGTGTCTGCAGAAGCAGGGGCATTCTGGGAGCGGTACAAAATCACAAGATAACATAGAATTACAGAGGGTCTAGAAAGTTATACATGAGCATTCATACTTAGTTCTTCTTTTTTTAATGTTTGTGGCTTTTTTTTTTTTTTTTTTTTGGCTGCCTTGGGTCTTCGTTTCTGCGCGCGGGCTTTCTCTAGTAGTGGCGAGCAGGGGCTACTCTTCATTGCAGAGCGCGGGCTTCTCATTGTGGCAGCTTCTCTTGTTGCGGAGCACGGGCTCTAGGCACCCAGGCTTCAGTACTTGCAGCACGCGGGCTCAGTAGTTGCGGCACGCGGGCCCTAGAGCACATGGGCTTCAGTAGTTGCAGCACGCAGGCTCAGTAGTTGTGGCTCGCAGGCTCTAGAGCACAGGCTCAGTAGTTGTGGCACACGGGCTTAGTTGCTCTGCGGCATGTAGGATCTTCCCAGACCAGAGATCAAACCCGTGTACCCTGCATTGGCAGGCGGATTCTTAACCACTGCACCACCAGGGAAGTCCCATACTTAATTCTGAAGGAAACAACATTTCAGCAAAGATGTGACCTACTTAAAATGATATTATTTCCTGCAGATCTCTGCATATATGTTGGGCTTAGCAGAGGGACCTTCCCTGACCACCCGGCATTAAATAGCACCTCCCACCCCTTTCCCTGCTTTAACTTTCCTCATAGCACTTAGCACTCGCTGATGTATTAAATATTTGTTTGTTTATAGTGTGTCCCTTTCACTAGAAGTAGGCTTCCTGAGGGCAGGGACAACATGTATTTCATCCACTGCCCCACCCCCAGCACTGAGACAGTGCCCTAAAAAGAGTAGGTGTTTAATATTTCATGAAAGGAGGAAGGAAGGGAGAGAGGGAGGGAGGGAGGGAGGAAGGGGAAAAGAAAGAAAAAAAGAAAGAAGAAAGAAAGGAAGAGAGGGCTTCCCTGGTGGCGCAGTGGTTGAGAGTCCACCTGCCGATGCAGGGGACACGGGTTCCTGCCCCAGTCTGGGAAGATCCCACATGCTGCAGAGCGGCTGGGCCCGTGAGCCATGGCCGCTGAGCCTGCGCGTCCAGAGCCTGTGCTCCGCAACGGGAGAGGCCACAACAGTGAGAGGCCCGCGTACTGCAAAAAAAAAAAAAGAAGAAGAAGAAAAAAAAAAAGAAAGGAAGAAAAATATAAAATGTAGTTGGTAAAGTTAGGTCGGCTACTGCAATAACTCTGGAGGGTGAGGTAGACCTAGTTTAGGATGGTGGGAGGGAAACAGAAAAGAAGAAATGGATACAAAGATATTTAAAGGGAAAAATTTACTGGTGTCAGTTCCTGATGATACACAGGATGATAATAATAACAACTACCATTTATATAGCATCAGACATTGAGCCATTCACCAACACATATTCTTATTAAATTATTATAACAACCCTACAGCAAAGTTATGACATCTTTATTTTCCTGATGAGGAACACAGAGCTCAGAGAGTTTAAGTAACTTGCCCAATGTCACGTAACTAGTAAGTGGCAGAATTCAAACTCAGCTCTGCCCCCAAGCGAGGTGAGGGATGAGTCAAAGTTGACTCCAAGATTCTGACCGTACGTCATTAGCAAGATAGTCAAGTCACCGTCAGAGCTGAAAAAAACTGAAGAAACCTGGTCAAGGGTGGCAATGGAATAATTATTATCGTTAATATTGGGTTGGCCAAAAAGTTCATTTGGGCTTTCTCTAGTTACGATGAGCGGGGGCTACTCTTTGTTGTGGTGCACGGGCTTCTCATTGCGGAGGCTTCTCTTTGTTTCGGAGCATGGGCTCTAGGCGTGTGGACTTCAGTAGTTGTGACTCGCGGGCTCAGTAGTTGTGGCTCACGGGCTCTAGAGTACAGGCTCAGTAGTTGTGGCACATAGGCTTAGCTGCTCCGTGGCATGCGGGATCTTCTCGAACCAGGGCTTGAACCCATGTCCCCTGCATTGACAGGCAGATTCTTTTTTTTTTTTTTTTTTTTGCGGTATGCGGGCCTCTCACTGTTGCGGCCTCCCCCGCTGCGGAGCACAGGCTCCGGACGCGCAGGCTCCGGACGCACAGGCTCAGCGGCCACGGCCCACGGGCCCAGCCGCTCCGCGGCATATGGGATCCTCCCAGACCGGGGCACGAACCCGTATCCCCTGCATCGGCAGGCGGACTCTCAACCACTTGCGCCACCAGGGAGGCCCGACAGGCAGATTCTTAACCACTGTGCCACCAGGGAAGCTCCCCCCACCCCCCGTTTCTTGTTATAGAAAAAGTTTTAGTCTCCTAGGCCTTCCCCAAGTTCCAAAAAGCAGATTCAAGTAGTTAATGATTAGAATAATCACAGGACTCCTGGTTCCTCCTAAAGGGATATAGATAACAATCTGATGCATATCTTTGAGTTGTTCTGCAGAAACTAAGATGCCTCCACCCCGACCCAGGTAGAGGATGGTGACTATATTCTGACCACAAGCACTAGAACCCAGACTGGTTGGAACCAGAAGGTTGATGATTGAGATTCCCAAAACATCATCACCAACCAATTAGAAGAAAGTCCTTGAGCTGATCATGCACCCTGCAACCCTCACCCCCAATGTTGCATTTAAAAACCCTTCCCTGAAAGCCATAGAGGAGTTCAGGTCTTTTGAGCACAAGTTGTCTGATCTCCTTGCTTGGCACCCTGAAATAAATGCTGTACTATCCTTCACCACAACTCAGTGTCAGTAAATTGACTTTGTAACAAGCAGAGCAACAAACAACATTGGCTATTTCTGCAAGGATCCCTCTGCACACCACCCCAGAGCCCCTAGAGCGCTGAGAGTTCATCCTGTACCCATCTCCACCACCCTTCTTTATGGTATCCAAGGAACAGCATCATTTCTGGCTTCAGGCCCAGATTTGTGTCTGCCCTTGATCAAGGTATCTTCTCACATTGAGCTGGGGTTTCCAGTCTTGTGACTCCGTGAGGACAGAGGCAGCCTGCCCTTGTGGAAGAAGCACTAGGGTGGTTGTACGAGGACAGTGGGGTTTATTAGGGCTCTAGGTCCTATCCTCCTCCTGCTTCCCCACTTGCCCACTCTGCTCCCACCACATCAGCATTCTTTCCACCCCTCAGATATTTTTATCTCAGGCTGTTGCTGCTCTTCCTTCTCTGAGGAATGCTCTTGTCCCAGATCTTCAAATGACCACCTCTTTTTTTTTTTAACATCTTTATTGGAGTATAATTGCTTTACAATGGTGTGTTAATTTCTGCTTTATAACAAAGTGAATCAGTTATACATATACATATGTTCCAAATGACCACCTCTTTACCATCATTTAGGTCTCCCTTAAAAGTCACTTTGTGAGGGCAGCTAGGTCTGAGAACTTCAGCTAAAGTGGTTTTCTATTCCCTCCCCATTCCTCGCTCTCTGCCTCATTGCTTTATTTTATTTTCTCTGTAGAACTTACTCCAGTCTAAAATGACCTATTTCTAGTTTCATCACCTGCCTACAAGAATGTAAGTCCCCAAAGGGCAGGAACTTTGTCATATTGTTATCTTCTATTTCCCAAGTGACTGAAACAGAGGAGGTGCTTAATAAAATGAAGAAATGAATGAATGGATGAGCGTCCCCTCTGAGCTAGTCCCTGGATTCAGGACTAGGGATGCACTGGGATAAATGTGAGTTGGGTTTAAGATTCCAATCTAGATCCTATTGGTGGTATGAGCACAACCGAATTGAACCCCCATGCCATTTACTCCCCCACATCTCTTTCTATTCATTTCCCTTCAATCACATTATCCCAGCTCTACCACAGAGTAGCTATTTGCCCTTAGGCAAGCTGCTTTACCTTTCTAAACTTAGTTTCCTCTTCCGTAAAATGGGGCTGATGGCTCCTACACACACAGGATGGTGATGAGAGTTAAATGAAATAGCTTATGTTGAGTGCTTAGTGCCTGCACCCTGCGTGTAGCAAGCTCTCCCTAAATGTTAGCTACAATTGTAATTTTTATTATCTTCTCTGCCTTTCCTGTCTCTCCCTCTAAGCGCCCTGTGCACCTCAGGTCTGCCCACCAGGGGGCCCCACATGCTGCTGTTCATGCCCAGGCCATGCCCGCTGGTGCAGGACATGCACCTCACCTCAGCTCCTCCCTTTTACCTCTGATGACAGCTCTGTCACCTCTCCATCAATGCTCCCTCTTCATCCCAAATAACTCAACCCCTTGCCCCAATACTTCGTGCAGTCCACAAATACCTATTGAGCACCTACTCTATGCCAGGCTCTGTGTTAGGTGTTGAGGATACAAGAAAGAAAGATCTGGTACCCTCTGTCTTCAAGGGGCACACAGTCTATAGGGGAATGGTGGAGGGGCGAGAGGCTGAAGGAGCCCTGACCTGGATTTGCAGGGTCAGAAGGCAGGAATCAGTCTGCCCTTCAGAACCAGCCCTCTAGCTGCAAAATGGAAGGGAGTTCCTCCCTGCCAGCCCCTCAGCCCCTCAGCCCCTCATTCCAATCATTTTGGCTTCTCACAACTCACCTGAAACTCATTCCTACAACACACCTGAAATTCTGAGCTCAGCTCATTCCCTGTATCTCAGACCCTATTACAAACACCTCGTTTTCTCACACCAAATGCTTTAGTTCTCACTCCAAATATTCTCAGCCTGTCACCCCAAAATCTCATCCCCTATGCCCAGTAGGAGTTGAGCCCCTCACTTAAAATTCCTCAGCTTCTCTTTTAAGAAATACCGTGGTCATTGATTTAATTCGTGGTTCTTAACCCTTTTTTCAAGCTCTTAGACACAGGAGGGATGGGAAAATACTCCCACCAAAGACAATGGCTTGGTTGGGAGTAGTTCTCTTCGGGGATGGGGCATATCAGCTTTTCTGTGCGTGGTTGTGATTTGAAGTGTCATCCAGGGGAGAGAGGGGCATCCCTTAACCCCTCCTAGTTTGGGGATTGCTTATTTAAATGTTTTCATTTGTCTTTCTCATTGTTTCTTTTCCTCATTATCGTATCTTCTCACTAGTTTCAAATGCCTCACAACAAAAAATTTTCTGAGTCCTTGGAGAAAGGCCATTGACCTCATCACCCCTAATTCTCCAAAACTAGTCATAGAATCCTAGAGTTGGAGGGGACCTCAGAAGCCTCTTATCCAGTGGGTTTCAAACTTCTTTCAGGGACTTTTTTTAGCCAGGGACTCTTTTTTTTCAACAAAATCTTATGTGGAACCCCAGTACATTAAGCAGCTGCTGGGGCTTGACCATGTAACCCATAGGGTTCTGTGGATTTAAAGTATGGATTTAAAAACCCCTTACAGTACGAGACTGAATTCTCTTCAAATTTATTTTACAACATCCCATAACAAGCAGGTACCTATTCTTTGTTTCCAAGAGTGTCATCCCTCTTGCATTTAAATACCTCACTTTCATGCCCATCAACAAAGGATTGGTTTAAGAAGATGTGGTATATATATATAATGCAATATTATTCAGTCTTAAAAAAGAATGAAATATTGCCATTTGCAGCAACATGGATGGACCTAGAGATGATCATACTAAGAGAAGCAAGTCAGACAAAGATAAATATCATATGATATCACTTATATGTGGAATCTAAAAAATAATACAAATGAATTTATTGACAAAACAGAAACAGGCTCACAGACATAGAAAACAAACTTATGGTTACCAAAGGGGAAAAGGAGAGGGGAAGGGGTAAATTAGGAGTATGGGATTAACAGATACAAACTATGATACATAAAATAGATAAGCAACAAGGATTTATTGCATAGCACAGGGAACTATATTCAATATCTTGTAATAACCTATAATGGAAAATAATCTGAAAATATATACAAATATATAACTGAATCACTTTGCTGTACACCTGAAACTAACATAATATTGTGTCAACTATACTTCAATAAAAAGAAAGCCTCACTTTCAACTGCCCCATTTTCCTCAACTCTGAAGAGTAAGTAACTTCATACTCTAAAATTGCATTCCAAAATTAGGGAGGGAAGTTTCTCTCGTTCAAGGAGAAGTCCCATGGTGTAATTTTCAGAGACTCCAAAGAGAAAGATCAGCAGAATGACGGAGGGTTCGCCTAGTGGGGCTCCTCTGGTGATTATCAGGCAATCCATTTCCTGTGTAAATCCTTTCCCTGCTCTGTGGGCATGGCCTGAGTGCTGATGCTGCCCAGGGGACCGGCTGCAATGGAACATAGCCACTCTTGGACCCCATGAGGTTGCCATAGATACTGATGAGCAGGGAGCTGGCAAACTCGTTATTATTTATATGTATCTTCACTCTAATTGCCATGGGGTAGCTGGAGCTTGTATGGGTGCTACAGCAATGGGGATCAAGGAGTGTGTGTGCCGGGGTGTGTTTGTGTGTGCACACAAAGGTGTCTGTAGGCTCCAGTGGCCACTACGGCCATGTCAGGGAGGCTGTTGAGAATAGTGAGGGAGGGAGGGAGCAATGAGGTAGTAGAACCCTCACCCTCTGCCGGGAACAGGTCAGGTTTGTCGTCCCGTTTTTCTGTTTTCCCTTGGGATACCTTAGGGGCCTCCATGGCAGCCCTGGTCTGTGCTTGTTCTGACATCTCTCCATCTTCTCACTCCACCTTACATTAATGAATATAAAGTTTCAGCATCTGGAGGTCGGGAACCAAGTTGCCTTGAGGGCTCAGGAGTGGCACACTGATGATTAATATGCAAGCCTTGTTACTAGAGTGCAGGCTAGCCGTCACTTCTGCCTTTAAGGTGGATGATTTACTGTCATCCACGTGTATACAATCTCATTGCCCTGCCCCACACTGGGACTTGGAACCAGGCTCTTACCCCGGTGCTTCGAGATAGGAAGTGGCCTTACTCCTCAGCGCCTTACTTCCTGTTGCCCTGAGGAGGGGTGGGGCATGATATTCTGTCACCTCAACCCTTCCCTTCTGCCCTCTGCCCTCCTCCCAGGCAATCTATTAATGCTTTTCCTCTCCTATTTCCTTAATCACCCCCACTGGGCAGTCTGGTTCTCAAACCAGCTCCAAGGGCTGTTGGCTAAGGAAAGGAGAGGAGCCCTCCCTGGGAGCTTTGCTCCACCCACCCCCTCAGGGAGGTGGTCTGGGAGGCTGGGACGCCTCTCAGCGTCTCAGCTGCCTTCTCCGGGCGAGCCAGCCTGCTGACAATGGAGGCCCAACTCCCAGTGGGCGTCCTGCTGTAATCAAGACTGAGCTGCAGCAGTTGGCTGAACTCCGCCCTGCCCAGTAGGGGCTGGCCTCTGACTTGGGGTACAGCTGCCCGGGCAGGTCAGGAACCTGCCCGGCCTGTTTCTCCTCCGCCGAGACAGTTGTGTGCCTCCGTCCTACCATCCTCTAACAGTGGAGACAGGAGCCAGGGCCCCAAGGAGTCCCTTCATTCCACAAATATTTACTAAGTGTCTGGGGCTGAGTAAAGAGTAGCGAACAAAGGAGGCAGAAGCCCTGCCCTGTTAACAATTTAGTGGGAAGGCAAACATTAAACAGATAGCTAACACTCTTCTACTTAGGTACCAGGTACTGTTCTAAGTACTTTAAGTGATTTAGTCCATTTAATAATCAAAACTCTGTGAGGTAGTTAGTTACTATGACTCTTTCCAGTTTTCAGATCAGGTAACTGAAGCACAGACAAACTAAGTGACTTGCCGGATGTCACACAGCTGGTCAGTGAGTTGCCCAGAAATCCAAGTCAGGCAGTCTGACCCCGAGCTCACTCTTAAGACAGCCATGCTCTTGCTCTACCGCCTCTCATACCAGTAAACATATCATTACACAATGTGATGAGTGCCATAACGTAAAATAAAGGGTGCCTGAGAGAAAATGGGGCTATTGTTTTCTTCCTTCCACTTGCTCTACTAGCCCACACCGCACAAAGCCTTTTCTAAATGGTTCCCATTTCATCCCTTTCTTAGCTGGCCGGAGAGAGAACATTCTCTCATCTCTAAGGTTGGAGTGCACGAAGGCAGAGTTCCACCTGCATCCTTCGCCCTGGCCTGGTCTCCCTGAACAAACCGTGCCTGAAGGGTTTTATCTAATAACGGCCCTGATGCTTACACAAGTCTAGACTGTCAGCTTCCTGAGGGAAGGCTGCTGAGAGCTGGCTCTGCACAGACTGGGGGCGTCTCCCGAGTGTGCAGTGTGACACGGGCTTTTTGACCTTGGCCCTCTCTCCACATCGTGTGCGCCGGACTCGAGTGTGGAGCTTCACCAGAAAACTCGGTGGTCCAGACCCCTACACACTCCCAACACACACACACACACTCGCACGCACGTTCTGAGCACTTGTAGGGTCCGCCCTGAGACAAGCCCACAGGTCGCGAACCTTCCAGCTCCCTCCTGGCGGCCCGGGGCTGAGACCACCCCCCACCTCCCCTTCGCTCCCCCGAGCGCTCGACCCAGCCCAGGCGGCTCCCTTGGGTGGGGCGGGGCCGGCGGCGGGAGGCCCCTCCCTGGGGGCGGGGCGGGGGCCGGGCCGAGGGGGCCGGCGGGGCTGGGGGCGGGGCGGGGCGGACAGGCGGCGCGGGGGTGTCCCTCCCTCGCTCGCTCTCCCCGGTAAAGTCTCGCGGTGCTGCCGGGCTCAGCCCCGTCTCCTCCTCTTGCTCCCTCGGCCGGTCGGCGGTGACTGTGCACCGACGTCGGCGCGGGCTGCACCGCCGCGTCCGCCCGCCCGCCAGCATGGCCACCACCGCCACCTGCACCCGCTTCACCGACGACTACCAGCTCTTCGAGGAGCTCGGCAAGTACGGCTCGCCCGCCGCCCGCCGGGGCCCCCCACCCTGCCCCAGCCGCCCGGGCGCTATGCGGCTCCTCGCCCCGCCCCCCGGCCCTGCACCAGCCGCTCCAGCGCCCCCTCGGCCCGCCCCACCCCCAGCCTTTCCCGCCAGCCGCCTCCGGGGGCCCCGTCGCCCCCAGCTCCCTGCCCCGCAGCGCCCTCCGCGCCCTGCAGCAGCTGCCCGGGCTGCTGCACCCCGCGTTGCCGCGGGGACTGCAGCCCCTGGAGCGCTCCTGGGCGCCCCCAGCCCCGCCCCTCCTGCAGCCTTCAGGCGCCCCCCATCCCGACCCCACCTGCTCGCTGCCCCCTTCCCACTCAGTTCAGGAGCTCATTCAGCATCCCGTCCTATGTCCCATGCGCCTGGCACTCAGGACCCTCCCCGGCCCTGTAGCTCCAACCCCGCTGCGGTGCCCGGGTGTGGGGGGATGTTTGGTACCCGGCCCCGCCCCCGGCTAGTGCAGCTTCCAGGAACCCAGCCCCACTGCTGGGCAGTGCTGCAGCACCCCCGTCCCCTCCCCCCATCCCTGCAGCGGTCCCGGGAGCCGCGCGCCGCAGCCGCAGCATCCCCCTCCCCTCCGCACTGAGCAGGCCGCTGCAGCAGCCCCAGCCCCCCCACCCCCCACCCGCGGCGGCGAGCCCGGCCACTGCAGCCCCCGCCCTGCCCGCCCCCCTAGATGTTTCCAGAGCTGGAGAGTGGAAGCTCCCGTGGGGGACTGGGCGGGGGGTGGGGGGCGCGCGGACGTAGAGGGAAATATCATGGGGAAGGGGAGCTGTTGATGTCTGAGACCCACAACTGGATCCTCTTTTTCCCTGCTGTCAGTTGAGGCAGGATGCAGTGGGATGAAGCCGGGTGAGGGGGATTTGAGCCTCACTTTCCTCACCTTCCCCCATGGTTGAGGGAGATTTCTCTCTCAGGGGATTATACCCTCTTTCTAATCTCTCCTCCTACCCCCAACTATTCCTGCTGAGAAAAGGGCAGGGTCTCTTGCCTTCTCCGGGTCCTCTAGGCCAGGACTGCAGGGCTGTCCGTGAGATGCAGCAGGTGTGTGTTTTAAGCATCTGCCACCAGCCTGACGCACAGCCTGAGGTTAGGGCTGTTGGTTTGCCCAGAACTAGATGTGGGTGTGGGAGTAGGGTGGTCCTCCACCCACATCTGTTGAGCGTCCTGCAGAGGCCACATCCTTCTGCCCCATGTTGGATGGTGATGGGTACTATGCTGGTGTGTGTGTGTGTGTGTGATTTTGACTAAAGGTCTAGTGCTGGGAGCATCACTGTCCTCAGACCTGAAGTGTGTTTGCTCCGTTTCCCAGTTCTTTCCCCCTTCTCCCTCCAGGGGTGCTTTCTCTGTGGTCCGCAGGTGTGTGAAGAAAACCTCCACGCAGGAGTATGCAGCAAAAATCATCAATACCAAGAAATTATCTGCCCGGGGTGAGTATTCCCCATCTTGGTCTCTCCCAAGGGTGCCTCCAAGGGCTATGGATTCTTCTGAAGATGCTCCAGGAGTTGGGGATTGTGCGTTTTAGCACTTGGAGAAGTGTTGGGATTTCAGGGTGGGTGAACTTTGAAACCAGGCAAGGAATTGTGTGGGGAACAGGTAGAAAAGAATGAAGGTGTAAGAGATTTAGGTTGCTGCTGGGAGGAGTAGTCTGTGAAGGCTCAAGGGAGTTTGGTTTTTATGGAGGTGGAGGATATGGGGAGTGGTGGGTGGCTAGCTCTTCATTTGGGTCATTTGGAGTCTGTGTTTGGGGCAGTGGTAACCACTCCAGGCCTGTCCGAATCCCTGTGCCCCAGTGGGGACTTAAGATGAAAATGCAGTAAGTGAACAGCTCTGACAAATCCAGCCTCCCCCTGCCCAGCAGGCGGCAGAACAGACTCCCAAGGGAAGGGAATCTGTAAACATCAGGGGAGGCTGCTACTGGCGAGGGCTTCTCGGGAACAAATCCTGCCAGATGAACTTGATTGCTTTTTTGATCAAATTACAAAGTTGGTGGTGCAGCAACAGCAGATGCAGTCTGTCCTGGGTGGAGGCTGATGCCTCATGGTCTGGAAATATCAATGGCCTGGTTGGAGTGGAAGCAGCTTGGCCTCGGGATCTGAGAACTGTGAAGGCCCTGGCCTGAGGGCCTAACTTGTGAGATCCTTCCAAGTACCTGAGGCCAGGAGGGTCAGGCCCTGTCTCTCACACCTTGAACCTACACTCCCTGCACCTTGTATTGGGTGCTTGCCAAACTCACCTCATCTGATAGGTATAGACCCAACAATGTGTGAAGTGCTCTGTGAACAGGTGTGGTGAGTATGGAGGTATGTAGATGGGTCAGGTCATCGAGAGCTGCAGGGTATAGCACCAAGACAAAGGTTATGAGACTCATAGAAAGGAATTAAGACTAGGCAATAGGATGCGATAAATATATTAGGAGCCAGGACAGATGCCCTGGAGAAGATGTGGGCCATGGCTAGTAATGACCTGGGCGTCTCTGGGGTAAGAGATGTAATAGATGTCCCTAAGCATTGGAGAAGCTATAAAATGACAGTGGGCTTCTGTCATGTCAATTATTCTGGGACCTGTTTAGCAGGGCTGTGTCTGCCTCCTGGCTGGGAGGGCCTCTCTCCATCCCCACAAGCAGGGATTGTCTTGCTGTCTCCCTCCCAGCCCCTGTCTCTTGCCGTTCCTCTACATTGGCTATTAAGTTGACTTATTTGTTTGTTTTCTTTCTCTCTGGGTACCTTGAATTGGAGGCGATGGTTGCCATAGAGATATGTGGGCAGTCAGATGCCCTCCTTCCATGGGGAGGCGGGACAATGCGGTGGGCTGGACTCTTTGGCAGACATCCTCTGGCCAAGGATGCAGGGCGCAGGCAGGGATGACGGTTTGAGAATGGATACCTCCCCGTGCCCACACAGCATAGCCCTGGTGCATCAGAAATGGGGCTGGTGTCTGGTATCTCCAGTTAATGATGCAGTGCTTTGCTTTCCTCATCGCACCACTGTCCTCTGACCCAGCGGTGAGGGAGGGAGAGGGAGAGACAGCTGGGAGCTGAACTCTGGGATGAGGATAGCTGGTGTGGTGACTTTGTGGAGCTGCCTGCCTTGGGCCACCATTTTCTACTCCTTCCCTACCCACCTGAACTTCCCTAACCGATATGATCATGTCCCTTTCCAGTCCTCACCTTCTTTCAACCTTGTCCCATCTTTCCCAGCTGATATCTTTCTTTCCCTGCCCAAATGGGATGAGGTTTCATTTCTCTTTGATTTTTTTTCTCCTCTCAAGAAGATTCTGTGTAAGATCATATGCTTTAGGCAGCAACTCCCCCTCTCTCAAGATGGTTATGCCAAAACTGGGGCTCTGCTGCGTGGCCTGTGTGCCAGGTTAACTCTGGGACAGAGGCCTGGTCCTGGCTGATAGGCACAGATGCCAACAAGAGAGTTCAGGAATATGTAAGTGCCCGTACTGTTTGGAGGTTGAGAGTGGGAGGGTGTTGTCTTGGAGATGGAGGGAGCCATCCAGGGGCTGTGCTGTAGGTGTGGCCGTGGCGGGTGTGAGCTCCTGGGGAGGGTTGGGCCAGTGCCCACTAGGCTGGTGCCCGTGGGGTTAGGGAGTGAAGGCCGTGGCTTCCCTGCAGCCTCTCAGTTTACGCTGTATATTTTATAAAGGTGCAGCGGCTGGGGCTGGGTTTCACTCATCGCTGTCTGTCTGTCTGGGGCTCCACAGGTGTTGGATTTCTGTGTCTGGGAATGTGGTGGGCCCACCAGGGTCATCCACGAGGGTCTGAAGGAGCTTGCTGTGTTTGCTGAGTCTCTCTGCCTGTTATCTTTCTTGTTTGTGATCCTCTGTGCTGCCAAGTGAAAAAGAGCGTATCGGGCTGGTACTCCTTGGCATCCATGATAAGGTGGCCCAGGAGGCATGGGGAGAGATCACCTGGTCTTCTGGGGGGTCAGCTCTGGATGGGAATCCTTCTTTTGCTCTGTTGTTTCTTGTCATGGTGGCCTCGGGGGCCCACGGTGGTGTGGTGGCTGTGCGACAAGGTAGGGAGTTCACGTGGCTGAGCCTTGAGGGCTGTTGTTGTCTGCGGGCCTGTCTACGTAGAGTCACTTGAAGTCACATAACGTCACTCCATTTGCTTTGGAACAGCAGTAGGTGTAGAGTTGGGGCTCTTAAGGGAGCCAGTGGTTCCAAGCTTAGCTCTCAGCTAGGCTGCAGGAGGCATTTAAAATAGGCTTGGATGCAGAGCTAGTGGGCCAGGTGATGGCAATGATAAGTCGTTATTTTAAGATTTAAGAGCACCCCCTCCCCCAGAAGCCTGAGCCCTTATGTCTTTTTTTATTTTTAAATCTTCATATTCTCTTCTTATCTTTATTCATATGCATATAGATTTTCACCTCATGGAGCATAACATTTTATATCCCACTCTCTTGCTTATATCCAAAGCATTTCCCATGTTGCTACAGTTGAAGGGCAAATGGTCCTTTCTTTTCTCTACATAGTTTAGGATTTATCTTTGGAGCAGTTCATGTCATAAGAAACTTCTCTATTTGGACCATTTATCTGAATTCCAATTGCTTTCACTATGATGGGATACTTAGCCTTACTAAGAGGTGCTATTGGTAACAATATTATGAAATCTGTTACAGCACTTGCTTTGTTTATTTATTTATTTAATCTGTATACCCCATGTGAAGAAATTTCTATTGAAGCTAAATGTAAGCAAAAGCTTTCCCCTTCCTCAGGACCTGGGAGGGTAAAGGTAGGAGCCATATCTGTTTCTTTTACTTTGGTGTGGGCGGGGCCGGATACATATTGATACAGCAAAGTGCCTGATACATATTGAGCCTCCTATACTTGTTGAGTGAATGGACTGTGTAACCAGCCTGGTTGCCTTTTGGCTTTGGCGCTCAGGAAACTCATAGCCAAGCTGCTGGATCCCTTGTACCCTGGTGCTGGCTTGGGTTCCCCCTTTCTCATCCATGGAGCCAGGCTGTAGGCCTGACACGGCTGTAGGGGAGGACAGATGAGGTTAAAGACCTGTGCTTGGAGAATAAAGCAGGTGGGAGATATAGGAAGACAGTGCAGCTTATCATCTTCCTTCCGTGTCATAAACGGCCTTATAGGGCAATGTTGGGACTTCCTCTAAGCAGCAATTTTCAATTTTAGTGTGCAAGAGGATCACCTTGAAGACTGGTTAAAAATGCACATTCCTGGGCTCTATCCACAGAGATTCTGCTTCAGGAGGTCTGGGGCATAGCCTCAGAATCTACATTTTTAACAAGTGCCTTAGTGACTTTCATGCAGGTAGACCCTGAGCCACACTTTTAAGAAATGCTGTCTAAAATCAGCGATAGCTGTGACAGTTGCTGTGGCCATGCTCTCTGAGATTTACCAGACACACCTTAGCCCAGCTTCTCCAGGTGGTGTCTTGGCCGGTATGTGGCCATCTGTGTACATGGGCTGTTCTGTGATGAGAGGCCTGCTTCTGAGCCCCCAGATTGGGGTGTCGGTTCGTGTCCAAGGCTGTGGCAAGCTGAGTGGCTGGAGTTGTGGCATGTTGGCCACCAGAAGGGCAAAGGCTGTTCCTTTCTGGGTCCAGCTGGCCCTGAGGAGTGAAATAGGATCCCCCTGGGTGGTGCCAGCTCAAAGTCTCCACCCCTTAGTGTTGGCCCGAGTAGCCCCCATGACATTTGTGTCCCCTGTGGTATTTCCAAGTGAGACTTTCCTGTTAAGGATGAAGAGAGAGGAGGGTGATGCAGCAATGAGGGCGGGGCAGAAGAAAGAGAAATCTATGCAGCATGGGAACGCGGGGACTCTGGGACTTTAGGAAGCATTTAAGGAGATTAGATATTAGATCCAAAACCGTGCTTTCCTCCTGAGGAGAAAACAGACCAATTTCTGTTGACAGAGAGATGGGCATCCTGTATATAAGTGAAGGAGCTCCTCTGACCCTTCCCCTTGGGTAGATGAGGAAGCAGCCTGGAGACCCCTTCTTTGTGCTAAGGGCCAGTTTCATCACACAGTCATGCTTTGAGCTGTGTGACTTAGCTCGCACAACACTGGCCTGCCTCCCTGCCCTCCCACCCCTTCCCAGAGTGACTTGGGGTGCTGGCATCATAGGGTGGAGATGGAGGTTGGAAGGTGGCCCCCCATCCAAGGTGGCAGTAGGGGAAGCCCTGCTGCTTGCTTCTTCCTGCTGCTTGCTCTGGTCCCTTGTTAGGAGCTGTGCTCCAAGCTTTGAGGCTGTGCTGAAACCCTAGAGGTGAGTGGCTGACCCCATTCTCTGCTGAGGCTGGAGACGGGGAAGGGGAGGAGTGGGCGTGACAGGCTTCTGCCCCATCTCTGTGCTTGCTGCTCTCTGGACAGCCTTGGCGGGCTGACATGGGCCTGATCCCATGGGTGCCAAAAGGGTGGTGACAGGAAGAAATGGGCACTTTGCACCTTCTGAGGGCCTCTCGGCAGAGGCCCTTTGTCTTCTGCCCCTGGCCAGCCAGCTCTGACCCACAGCCAGTGGGGAAACCAAGACACAAAAGATTGGTTTGTTTTGATATGTAGGCATGCCAGTGATTTTGCCAGTGCTCAGATCCCAGCATCCTTAAGCAGTATGGACTTCACTTACCCTTTGACTCTTCCCTTTAAAATACATATTCTGGATATTTTGTTCCTGTAATAAATCCTGATATATCACCCCCATACCTCTCCATCTAGGCCCAGAGCTCTAAGCCCAGTGGAGCAAATCCCTCCTTTCTGCTAGGTCTTGCTGTCATCTGTAACCACCTCTGTGGGTAGAGACCGCTCTATGATGGGGATATTTCCAGCCACTTCCCCCCAACACCACCTCTACTTCCTGGACTCTAGCAGCAGCAGCAGCTTCCCATCTGCTCCCCTCTTTTCTCCTCCCTCTCTTTCCCCTCCCCCCTGCTTGCTGCTGCCCTGGGAGGAGCTATTTTTAGGGGCTGCTTCCTGGGATGTTTTACTTGGGGCTGGTTACCATGAAGGAAATGTCACCAAAACAGTGGGCAAAGGCTGCAGGCACCCAGAGTCCTGCCAGGGGCATGGAGTACTCGGCAGCTGACCCTGTTCTGGCCCTCGAGAGTGTCCAGAGGCAGAGCCTTGCCTTCTTGGGGCTTGCTAGTGACCCCATGGGGATTTTCCCTGTCCAAGCTGGTCTGGGAGACTTTCTCTACGGGGCACTTCTTGATGCCTCCCTCCTTTTCCTCCTTAGTTAAAGCTTCTCTTGTCTTAATATTCAGAGACCAAAGCAGGGCTCAGGTCTTTGTGTCACCCAGTTAAAACTGCTCGAGTTAGGACTGAAGAGAAGCGGGGGGACACCAGGTTAAAGGACAGAGCCCCGGGGGTTCACATGGGCACATTTCAGGCTCCATCTCACTGTATTCACAGCCCTCAGCTAGTCCCCGGGTGTATGGGTGTGAAGGAGTTAGAAGCTGTGGCCCCTGCTCTTACATGATACACGGACTTTGCTCTTAACTGGGGACTTTGCACCTTTAGAGTGAGATTCAGAGAGGAAGGGATGTGGCATCACAATGTCAGGGTAAGGTCAATGAGACTGTGGCTTGGGATTCCCACTAGTCAGTGCCCAAGGCCAGGGGCTGTTTATAAGCAGCTGGGGAATGTGGATTATGACACCAAATCCCTATGCTGCCCTTGTTTATACTCCTCGGAGCGATATCTCCGGGGGGGCCTGGAGGGGGGCACTTGGAAGAGCAACAAGAGGAGAGACCCACATCGAACATCTGAACCCGATAGGCTCTGGGAAGCTTTTCCTAATCCATGTTGGGGCCACAGGCACAGACCTTTGAAATACCCTTTGAAAAGTCAAGGGTGTCATTGAGGTTGGAACTTGGGGAGAGTCCCCATAGCCAGAGCAGGGCTCTGTCCTTTCCCACTTACAGTGGGTTGTATGTTTAGATGGCAGTAGGATCTTAGTTGAAGCTGGTGCTGGCGTTCGTGGTTTTAGAGAAATGTCACTAAATCAGCCGGCGTGTCTCTGCAGGGCTGTGGAGAATCTGGACGGCCCTCCCTGGGCCCCGATCCTGTTGGGGAAGGAAAGTGAATTTGGAGTGGGCATCTCCCCTGGGGTCCTAAGGGAGACGTGTTTCTAGGGCTCTGCCCCCGCCTTTGCCACGCACCGTCTCCTCACTGTCTGCTTCCTCTTTTCTGCATCTGGTCACTCCTTGCTGCCCTTCTTGTCAAGGGTATTCGGCCTTTGTGGTGCCCTGAACCAAGTCTTGAAGCGCTTGGGCAGAAAGCGGGAGAGGTGAGGCCTCCAGGGATCCTTGTGTTCCAGGGCCTGGCTCTGCCCTGGGTGGGCTGTTAGGAAAGCCTGAAGCGGGATCTTGGTAACGGCCGCTTCTGCTTTCTGCTCCTGTTGCCACCTCTGCTCTTGAGGGGAAATCCTTGCAGAGGGCTATGGTTGGAGCTGGGCTGAAGGCCGGCAGGGGTGGGTCTCTCCATGGCAGTAGCGCACAGGCAGGCAGGAAGTGGCCCTGTGCAAAAGCGGGAAGTGGCCGTTGTCAAACAGGAAGGGGGGGCTGGGCCATGTGAGGGGGTGGGGATGAGCCCAGTTGAAAGGTGGGTGGGAAGAGGGTCAGCCTTGGAAGGTCTGGGCTGTTCCTTAGGAACGGCAAGCTCAGCGGTCACTGGAAGGAGGGGGGTCTCAAGGGAGAAGGCTGCCTTTGTGACAAGAGCACCGGCTGATGTGTTATCACCTTGGGATGCCAAGCCAGGACTTGGACCTACCACTGTGGACCAGGCCAGTTCAGTGGCCTTACCCCTTTTGGGGCTGGGGATGCGAGTTTACAGGACAGACGTTGCATCTGGAAAAGATGCTCTGCAAACCTTACTTGTTCCTCAAACACAACTGCTGCTAGGGTGGAGCCCTTTGCTTTTTCCCAGACATGGAGCAGCCCTGGAGGGGACAACAGGACCGGAAGTGAGGGGGGAAAGGGACAAGAGACAACAGCTGGAGAGGTGGGGTGCTGGCTGGCTGTGCGAGGAGTAAGGAGTCAGAGCGCGGTAAGCAGAAACCACACGGCTCATTGAGCAGAGCTTCGGGATGGCAGGGCACCACAGCCAGCAAGGCTGAGGCCGAGGAAGACCAGGGATCTCATGGGCAGCGGCATTTCCTGGGCTGTCCTCTGTCTGATGAGCCCCTGTTGTTAACCTTCCCCTGTAGGCTCTAGACACAGGTGGGCCACCCCCAAACAGGAGGCTGTGATGGAGCCAGGTCGGGGGGCTCAGTTGCTGTGCCGTGGACTGCCCAGGCTGAGGGAGAGTGGACCCAACTCTCTCGTGTCTCTGGTGATGGCCATGGGCACAAGCCCAGCCTAGGAGGTCTCATCCATCTTATCACTGGGCCCTTGGAAAGGAGGCTCTCCCTGTGTGCCAGGCACTGTGCTGAGCGTTTACCCAAATACATCATTTAATCCACGGGTATCGCTGCCTCCATTTTAGAAGTGAGGAAACTTTTTCCCAAGCTGTGTGCCTGGCTCACTCTCTCACCTCCTTCGGGTTCTAATCAAACGTCACCTCCTTGCTGAGGTGTTCCCTGACCACCTAAAAAGTGTCCACTCTCCCGCTTCCCTACTTTATTTTTCTCCATCCCACTTAACCACGACATCTAACGTACCATCCAGTTGTTACTGTCTGTCCCCCGCCCCCCCCCCAGCTCCTCTAGGATATCAGCTCAGTGAGAGTGGGGATTGTTGTCTCTTTTGTTCACTGCCATATCCCCAGCGTCTGGAACAGTGCCTGTCACATAGTAGGCCTCAGTAATATTTCTGAGTGAATGAATGAGGCTCAGATGGGTTTAATAACTCACCCAACGTGGCGGCCCTGAGACTCAGTCTGGGGCTCTCTGACTCCTAAGCTGTTGTGTTAATGGCCAGACTCCATGACTAAGGATCAGAGCAAAGACCAAGACGCAGCCCGAGGTTCAGAGGAGACACAGGCCTTGGGCAGAACATGGGGCTCAGCTCCTTGGAGTTAGTGTCGAACTAAGTGACTATCTAGGACCCTCTGGACCCTGGGCAGCTCCTTCAAGGAGCTGGAAGTGTGAATCTGTGTCTCTTCTCTTCCTACTCTGAGTCACTGATAATATGGATGCCAGAGCACCCGTAGTTTTAGTGCTGTTGCTGTTGTGGAACTGTAACTATTAGCCAGTAAGAGTCTTAAGGGAGGAGATAAACATTAATCTTCTGGGCCTTCTCCTCAGCAGCCACCTCCACATCACAAGATACTGTTCTCCTGCACCTGCCCGGGCAGCCAAGCCCGAGAGTTGTGGGTTGGAGGGTGTTAGGTGAGTGGTCAGAGAGAGGGCTGGTGGGTCTTCTGCTTTAGGGTGACTAGCTTGGTACTGCCATCCCACGTCCAGGGATGGGGAGGAAGGTGGGGTCGCCCTGACATCCTCTGGCCAGATCTGGAAGAAGCAAAGCCCCCCTGCCACCAGGCAGGGCTAATGCTGCTTCCTCAACTGCCTACCTTCTGAAGGTCCTTGGCCCTGAGGGATCCCAGGCAATGTGGGGTTACCTGGAGTTCTCCTGGCTGCATCCTGGTCAGTGGTCATACTGAACTCGAGGATGGGAAGGAAGGCCTGACCCAGATCTTTGGACAGCTGGGATGGATTAGCTGGGCAGCAGGAACTAATCTCTGCCTGTCCCCACGTCCTTCTAACACAAAGCAGAGCTGTCCCTAGGGGGAAAGTTTAGGACAAAGCTGAGGGTGGTTGGTGAAACAGTAAATACGAATTCCTTCTCATCTATAATCCGTACATCATCTCAGGCAGGCCTGGGCTTGAAATCACGGTTCTATCCCTTTCCTGCTGTAGGATCTCGGGCAAGTTATTTAACTTCT
This sequence comes from Mesoplodon densirostris, assembly GCF_025265405.1. NCBI lineage: Eukaryota > Metazoa > Chordata > Mammalia > Artiodactyla > Ziphiidae > Mesoplodon > Mesoplodon densirostris. Next base: position 175,883,104 of record NC_082661.1, read on the forward strand.
CTGGGCCTGTTTTATCATCTGTGAAATGGGATAAGCAATGCACCTGCCTGGTAAGATAGTTGTGAGGGTCATGGGAGGCTTTTCAGAGGCTCTTTGCTATTTAGGTAGAGGTGGGATGGGCAGAAGCCCCTACCAAGGGAGGCGGGAATTGCTTGACAGCTATGGATGGGAAGGTACCTGCCTGGATCTGGAGAAGTTGAGGTGAACTGGACTATGCCCCCCAAAGCCTGGAGTCTTTACTTAATCCTCTCACTTTTCTTTATCTTGTCATCACGTCATAGCAATGAGAAAGAGGGCTCTAGGCTCGGACCACCTGTATCCACCTGTCTGTGGGACCTTGGCCAGGTTACTTGAACCTTTTAAGCCTCAGTTTCCTCCTTTACAATGTAATGGAGCTAATCAGATCCTCCACTTCACGGGGTTTCTGTGAGGATGAAATAAGAAAATCCGTGCCTCTGCCTGGCATATAGTAAATGCTTCGTAAATAATAGTTTTTACTACTACTGTCAATGTTATTGACAAACCCTTATTAAGCCTCTGATATGGAAGGAACTCCAGGAAGCATCACGCAGAGAGGTCCCACCCTTTGAAGAGCTTGTGACCAAAAGATTTAACGTGTGATTTAATGTGTGATGTGACAATTATAAGAGGTGCTGTGGGAGACGGGGGTGGGTCATGGGGAGACAAGTCACAGACTACCAGGAGGAACAGGGAAGACTCTGTGAAGCAGGTGACTTTGGCAGGATTCCAGCAAGTAGAGATCGGCGGGTAGAGCTTCTAGGCCACCTTGCTTTGAGTAGTAGCAGCCTCTCTTTCTACTTCCTGGAGCTCTGCCTTCCTGGGGAAGGAACTGACCAACACAGCTTGCTTAGATTTGTGGGCTCTTGGATTCTGGTCATTTCACCAAAGCAGAGTAACCCCAGAGCCTGAGTGCCAAGAGGTCAGAGCTCCCAAGAGCGGACAGCCAAGAGGATCCTGGGGAGAAGCAGGATTTCTGCAAAACAGGCATCATAATACGACCAACCTCATAGCATTGTTCTGAGACTAAATTAAAATATGTATCTGCCTGGTGTAGAAGTAAGCTCTCAATAAATGTTAGCTAGTATTATTATTTTTTTCAAATCATCACCATCTTCATTGTCAGCATCATTATGTTTCAGGGTTGCCATGAAGACTGTATTAGAGGATATATGCAGCACTCCTAGCACAATATCTGGTCTTGTAGTAGGTGTTCAATAAAACCTAGCCATTATTATTAGTATTTCCAACAAGGAAGAGATTCTGGACACACTGGCCCAGTGAAATCCCTGTGGTGGAAGGAGCACTACAGTTTTAGTTAAAGACCTGGATTCATATCCTGGCTGTGCCACTCACTAACTTGGGAAGCTTTCCTGAGGCACTTCATCAGGAAAAGGTTGTCATTAATACCTGTCTCCAGAATTGCCGTGACCTGCTGTATTAATTCAGCAAATTGTAAAAAGGGCATAGTTGGTGCCTAAGAATTGAAAGCATATGAATAGCCAGGTGGCCACAAATAGAATGGATGTTTGATGGCTTTTGTTTTCTCTCTTCTGCTCTTAGATCACCAGAAACTAGAACGTGAGGCCCGGATATGCCGACTTTTGAAGCATCCAAACATTGGTAAGTGCCCTTATATAGAGCATTTCTTGGGCATTTTTTGGAAGTTGGAGAGAACAGAAATCCACTGTTTTTGTGTAGGGAACCACTTCTGTCCCTGGGCCTTTGCCTAGTGTCTTTTTTTGCCCAAGCAGGATAGCAGCCATATATTGCTCAGCATTCTGGGGTGTTCTAGTTCAGAGACCTGAGTGTCTCCATCCCTGTGGTGCCATCTCAGGGCTGGGAGTGAGGTATCAGAATATGTTTCAGACTCGCTTTCTTCCCCTCTCCTTCCGTCTTTGGGCTGAGGTCCAGGTCCTCGGCGTGTGAGGCTCTGGGCTAGTAGCCTGCCAGCATCCCTCACCAGGGGCCTTCCGTGGCCGTCATAAAAGGGTCCGGATTTTGTTTCTGGACTTGAAAAAGTTTTGTTCCTGTTGCGGTGTCGTGCACACTCTGGGCGTTTCCATGGCGCTCCCGTTTGTATTCCCCGGAGCCGGGAAAGCAAGCTGCCCACCCGCCTGGCTTCTCTGGAGATGGGATGGCAGGAGCCACTTGGATGGAGAAGGAGAAAAATAAGAGGATTTCTCCCTGCTCCCACCCTGACATGGGGGACAGGAGCACATTGTTGGTTGTTCTAAAGCCGCGGAGGTTTGCCTGCCACAACCCACTCCGGCTCCGTTTTACATTGTTCAGCTGAAGTAGTCTTTGCCAGAAATGCTGGCCCCAATTCGGTGCTTCTTGCAGAGGGAACAGAAACTGGGCTGGCTGCAGTGTCTGAGCAGAAGCCCCGGGCTTGACTTGAGGCAGGGCAGGGAGCATCTCCTAGGTTTCCCTGAAAGCTGTGATCATCACAAAGGACAACACGTTTTCTGCGCTCCTCAGGCACGGCCCCAATATCGGGGCTCCCACAGTGCCCTGGAGGCCTCCCACTCCGCTGGGTTTGCAGCTGGGGCTGTAAGGCGACTTGCCGAAGCTCGATGCTTCCTCCAGAGCTACTCAGCCTCCGGCTTCCCAGATCTCGGGCTGGAATGCTCACTGGGAGCTCTGACGTAGGAGAGTGAGGTCGTACTCTAGCCCAAGGGGAGAGAAGCTGTGAGGTAACCAGAACTGCAGCCATGCAGGGCTTTATAGATGGCAATCAGCAGCTTGGATTACACCCGAAGCAGATTGGCATAGCTGGTGCTCAGCTCTGCCTGATGCAGTCTTCCACGGAGCCAGCACCTCTCAGCCCACAAGTCCTGGGTTTGGAACTACCAGAGCTCTCTGAAGTTAGACCCTCACCTGCAAACAGGACGGTGGGGACCAAAGTGTTGCCTTAGGTAGAAGAGAAATGATGAGAGGAGCAGCTAAAACAGCAGTCACAAACTCAGGCGTGTTTTGTTTGGCCGGCTCAGTGGTTTAAAAATATTTTTATTGTTCGCCAGTATTTTAAAACGAGATTTCACACTTTGAAAAAAATTTTATTTCCCAATCTTTCAAATCAGAAGATTTGGCTCCGCTGAGCCCACATCCATATGTGGCCGGAATCAGCTGGGGCTGGGCAGTGGCTGCCCCTTTAGCCCGCTGGCCACGGTTTTTGCTGTTATCTCACGTTTGTACTGCCTACCTGGTCCCTCTAGGCTTTGTGAGCTTGTGACCTCTGACCTAGCAGTTCCAGAGCAGGAGGAAAAAAGAATGTGGGTGGCTAAAGCCATCCACGAGCACAAAAGCATTTTGGTGTTCCAGTCCCGGGTCTCAGGGTCGGCGGACGGTAACTTCCTTTCCTTATTCCCCAGGTGACCAACTTGTAGAGCAATGATGGATTGTCCTCCTGGAGGGAGGAGAACAAGGGGTGGGGTAGATGATGCAGGAGGCAGAACCGTGTCTGCGTTACCTGCGACACGGGCATGGTTGACCACAGCAGGGTTAGGGTAGGATGAAGACAATCGAGAATCAACCGGCAAGTACAAAACTGGGATTCTAGCTGAATAATGCCCGAGCCTTCGTTTTATGTTTTCTTTTAAATTTGATATATACTTTTTGACCTTTTAGACTTTACTTGGTTTGGTAGCACCCCCCCCCACCCCGCTTTTTTTTCTTTTTAACCACCTGCCCCAGCTCAGAATTAAGGCAGATGGAGTGACCATCTACCCCAGCCATCTGCTCTGTTCGGAAGGGAGCAGGACCCAGGGAAGGCCAGGCAAGGCACACTCCCTTTGTCAGCATCTGATCGCCTAGGACTGTGCTTCCGTTTCACGACTGCTCCCAGATCCTGGGCATGTTGGTCTGAGGCCCTATTTTGGGGTCAAGGGCACGGGGAGGGAAGGGTGAGTCAGGACCGTGTCCTGGCAGAGTGGGCTAGCCAGGCTATCTGGCGTCCAGTGGGAACCAGGACTCCTGGAGATGTGGGGGAGCTGCAGGTCCAGGAGGCGGGGTTGCCATGGAGCCTGACCTGGCTTGTGGCAGAAGAGGAGGCAGTTTTGTCCCCTTAATTCAGTATTCATCTCCTCTCTCCGCTGCTCTGTCCTTCAGAGCTGTGGCCCTTTTGGCTGTAGCCTCTAACTCCGTCCCTCAGGGATACAAGTGGACCAGCCCAGGAGTGGTGCAGAACTGAGGAAGCTGAGAGCAGAGAGCATATGGTCCACCTCTGGTTATTGTCAGACTCTTAGGCACTTGAATTCAGAAGGGTATTTGGTACGAGGAGCCAGGCACCCCCAGTTTTTTTCCCTGATAGATGTTCTGCCCCAGGAGTTGAAAGCCTGTTGGAAGAGTGAACCCTAATGTAAACCATGGACTCTGGGCGATAATGATGTGTCAATGTAGGCTCATCAGCTGTAGCAAACGCACTGCTCCCCTGGGGAATGTTGATGTTGGGGGGCACTGTGCGTGTGTGGGGACAGGGGGTAGGTGGGAGCTCTCTGTACTTTACTCTCAGTTTTGCTATGAACCCAAAATCGCTCTAAAAGGTAAAGTCTATTTTTTTTTTGAAGCCTGTTGGTTCTGAGGCATCCTGCAGGACCTAAAACAGCCTTGGGAGAGTGGCCAGAGGCATGGAGTTGAGAGGAGGAAACGACAGTAGTGCTAATGATCTAAAGTCTGAGTGAAGTGTCTTCTACCTGTGCTCTGCTTGCTCCCTGCTCTAAATTCCTCTAATGAATAGACTCTGTCTTCCTTCGTGCTGAGCTGCCCCAGCAGTTTCATCACAGTCTAGCACTGTGGTTTAGAGCAGCACTTCTCAAACTTTCATGTGCTCGTGAGTCGCTTAGGGATTGTGTGAAAATTCAGATTCTGGTTCAGTAGGTCTGGGGTGGACCTGAGCTTCCTCACATCTCCTGGTGATGCTCATGCTGCTGATCCATGGGCTGCACGTGGAGAAGCAAAGGTCTGTGGCTTTAGAGTCAAGTCCTCTAGGTTTGAATCTGGGATTTGCTGCTGAGCTGTGACCTCCGGCACATGGTTTCACCCACCTGTGCCTCCGTTTCGTCATCTGTGCCTCTTCGTGGAGTTGTTTTGAGAAGGTTCTGCAAGCAAAGGAGGCTTAGGAAATAAATGGAAATGATGAAAATGGAGATTCCAGCTCCCGGAAGTGACCCCTCCTAGACTCCCAGACCCAACTCAGTTCGCAAGTTATTCAAGCCTGGCTGCGTTTTAGCTTGGGCCCAGGGCCCATACAGCTAATAGTAAGTGTAGCAAAAGCAGTTGTAAAGAAAGAGAAGGAAACATTGGATCACAGCTGAGCAGCTCCCAAATCCCTGCCCACCTGCTTCTGGAGGACAGCGTTCATCACTCACCAGCCCATAGGATGACAGGACCTCCTTCCCACTGTGTTATTTCCATGGACATGAACAGTGATACTTGGTCAGTGCTTTTTTGACCAAAGTTTGTTAGTTAAAATGTGGCATACTGTTGGTGTTTTCTAAAAAATTGGAAACAGCCACAAAATTTGGGTTGTGGCTTTGTCAGTACTTGAAGGTATGAGACATCGAGTGGTTTTTTTTTTGGCCTGTTCTTCCTTCCACAGTTTGTAAAGAACAATAATTAGGCTTGGGGCTTCCCTGGTGGCGCAGTGGTTGAGAGTCCGCCTGCCGATGCAGGGGACGCGGGTTCGTGCCCCGGTCCGGGATGATCCCACATGCCGCGGAGCGGCTGGGCCCGTGAGCCATGGCCGCTGAGCCTGCGCGTCCGGAGCCTGTGCTCTGCGGCGGGGGAGGCCACAGCAGTGAGAGGCCTGCGTACCACAAAAAAAAAATAATAATAATAATTAGGCTTATCACTGTAATGCAGTAAATGCTTCATACTCCTTTTCCAGATCTTCCTGTCTAGAGTTGGTCTGGTCCTCCTTGGCCTTCGTACCCTCTCATGACTGTGGAATGGCCTGGGTGTTGGACTGTTTTTTTTCCCCATGCATCCATAGCATCCTTTACTTCTCCCTGACAGCCCTCAGCACAGTACTGCTTGGTTATGCATTTGTGTAAGTGCTTCTTTAAAGCCCATCTTCCCCGATCCCCCAGAGGCTGCGCGGTGGCAGAGCTGGGTTTCCCTTGTTCACAGCTGCGTCCGTGGCATGTACAGTCACGCCCGCTTCAGGGAGGTGCCGAATGGACACTGCTGAGTGAATCAGAATGGCCAGGGCTAGTGGGGACAGGTTGGAGCTCCTTTGCCTAAGAGGATGGAGAAAGTGGCTCCCTGGCAGGCAGTTCCACAAAATCAGGGATCTTACTGTCAGTTTGCTTTGTCCTCAAGTCTCAGCTCTGCCTCTCAATATAACTGTGGGTGAGTTTCGTTTGGAGCCACCGTTTCCTGTCCTGTTAGATGGAGGTGATAGGAGTACCTACCCGACAGAGCTAATGCAAGGGTTCAGTCAAATAACACGTGTAAAAGCACTTGGCACGATGCCGAGCACATTGAAACAGATCAACTAAGAGTTAGGTATTGTAATTGGGATCATCATTATCAAGAATCTGCTAGGTTGGCGGTTAGAGTGGTGCATTCAAGTTTCTCGTCTTGTTCTCAGTCCCATGTTAATTTTCTTTACAAATGGAAACAAAAAGCAGTCTCGCTCAGCGATGGAGCCTTCCACGCCTGTCCCTCCTCGTCTTGGTGGTGCCATGCTCTGAGACACACATCACAGCCATTCTCTGGGTTGGGTGGTTTGGGAGGATGAGTCTGACTTTGCTGCTCTGCTCTTCTGATTCCCCTCCCAGCTTCCTCCCACCTGGGCTCCGTGTGTGGCCTTCCTGGAGCAGGGCAAGTTCCAGTGACTTCCTGTCTGGGCAGAGGCATGGGTACCTGCCCTTTTTGCCCTGTTCTCAGCCCTGCTGTGCTGGGTTCAGGGGGTGGGTCTGGGGGCAGGGATCCTGGGGAGGCAGGGCCAGGTGGCAGGACTCCCCTGGGAGTGGCTTTAGCATTGTACCTGCTGCCCTGTTAGTGCATCATCCTGCTGCTGTTAGTCACCTCCCTAATGAAGCTGGTCTTTAGCTTCTGGGACAGCTGATTTCCAGGGGATTATTTGTATTACACACTTTAATGCTTTTTCGTAGCAAATTTTTAATTAAATGGAAAGTCCTCTTGGAAGCAAGGGAGCAGCAGCTGCAGCAGGACTCAGCATGAGACACCAACTCCTGCCAGAGACCCACAAGTGAGGAGGGAGGGTGGCAGGGCTTTGGGGGAGCTCGCTTGAGCGTGCCTGGCTCAGTTAGGGTGGGAGGGAGGCAGGAGTCTGGCTATAGCTCCTTCCTTCTGTCCCCCACGGGCCTAGAGAAGTATGAGCTTATGTGCCCGAGTGTAGGAGGGAATCATTTAAGGAGGAGGGGTTTTAGAAGTACCACCTGCCTTTGATTTGATCCCATTGGTAAATTGCAGAAATACTGAGTTCTGGGGGAATTTGGGGGTGAGTAACCAGATCAGATCTAATAAGGTTGGCAATATGAAGCATAAACAATTGTCAGGCCCTGGTTCTAGCCCTGGCAGGCCTGAGTCCTCATTTGTCAAGTGAGGAAAACCACAGGGCTCTAGTGATGGCCGAGTGCCTGTATTTTACATTCGGCTGATCTTGCTTTGGTGGGAAGGGTATGTAGGAAAGTGCCTCAGCCTGGATGAAACGCTCTCACATTGGAAACGGTAGTTGTCATTTGAGCTGGTTGGGGCCGGACATGGAAGAGACACTGTGATTTCTTTGTATCCGAGAACTTCACTGGTTGGTTTGGTGTCAGGCCGTTCCTGAAGTGCTCTGCAAGGTGCTCCTGGAACTGCTGAGGGATGGAGTGAAGGTCAAACAGAAGAAGCCCTTTGGAACATACAGGCTCCCCATCAAGAGAGTGCAGGTGAGGGAAGGGACAGGCGCAGCTAGGACGGTTGGCCAAAACAAAGTTGTGTTTGCATTAGAATGATGCTCAGGGGTTGGCATTTAACCCCGAGGTGGCTTTGTGGGCACAGGCTTGAAGAGGAGACCTCAGAAGACATTAGGTTGAGCTTTTGCCCACGAGCTCTGGAGGTGGGGAGTGGGAAGGGACTCTGCTCGCCAGCCTTTTCTTGCAGCCTTTACTGCAGCTCCATGCAGTAGCGTCTCGGAGCTGTCTTTGATGCTGTTGTAGGCACATTCGTGAGTGTTTTCTCTCCGGGCTCCGTTGCTTTGTTGCCTGGGTGTGTGGGCTACTCCACGTTTCTTATAGGAAACAGTGATATGGACCAGTCTTTGGAGTCAGAAAGAGCTGGGTTCACATTTGGACCCACTACATCTTTGGCCTTTGGCAAGATACTGTATGTCCCTGAGCGTCCAGTGTCCTCATCTGTGGAATGGGAGTAATACTTATCTCGGGGTGGTCATCAGGAATAATAAACTCCTTGAAGGCCAGTTCTATGTCCTTCCTAAATCCTGCCATCTACCACAGGGTCCAACACACAGTAGTCACTCAATAAATGCTTGTCGCACAAGTAATGTACGCAAAGAGCCTAACACAAGGCCTGGCACGTAGTGAGCACTTAATAAATGGTTATTGTTGTCGTCGCCTGAATCTGTGTGTTGCCTCCCGTGCTCACCATCCGTCATCCTCCCTCCACGCGCCTCCCTGCTGGGCTCTGCCTTTCCCACTTCTTCCCCTCCCTCTAATTCTTCTGTTCCCATTTACCCCAGGCTCTCAGGCTCTCCCATCTTGTCATTCTCTGTCCCCCTGCAGTCTGTGTCCCTCGGTGCTGCTCGCTTTGCGTTGCACCCTCACGTGTCATATCCCAGGACTACCTTCTCTGGGACCAGCCCCTCTGGGAAGAAGGTTCTTGCTTTTCTCCGTCCTGTCTTACTTCTTAGCCACAAAGCTTCTGTCTCCCGCCTACATTGTAGGCAGTCTCAGGTGGCGACCAGAGCGCTGGACCTCGGGTCTGGTCGTCTCTGCTTTGTGGCCATGTTGCCTTGGACTGGGGCTGCTGGGCGTCTGCCCATTCTCAGGAGAGAGCCTGTGGGGCTGACAGGACGGGGCAGGGCTGGGGTGGCCAAGGAGGAGAGGAGTAGGATTTCCAGGTTTTCTCTCTGTTAATCTCTGTCCCCATCTCCTCTCTTGCAGTACGCCTCCATGACAGTATTTCTGAAGAAGGGTTTCACTACCTCGTGTTTGACCTGTAAGTGCCGCTTTCTGAGGGTGTGGGGGCCTTTCCCTCCAGCCGGCTCAAGAGGAAGGCTTGGAAAAAAGGCCTAAACTGGGTCTTCAGCCTCTGCTGAGGGTCCCCCTCCTTTGCCCGCGGAGAGGGGTTTGGTTTTGAACTTCCTCTGGTAATGGGCAGGTTGCCAAGGGTCTCCTTGCTCACTCAGTATCTCCCCCGGGCTCTGAACCCCGGGATGGCATTGCTCTTGCATTTCTGTTCAGCAGCACACCTTGTGCAGATGCTTTTTTCTTGTTTCTTGGTGTGTTGTCCTTAGTGGAGAAATAGAACATAGGTCTTTGCATGACCTTAAAAATTCTGGGAAATTGAAGGTACCTTTTATTAGTCATAAACTAGGCTCCCATTGGTCTCTCCTCCACTTTGGTTATGGTTTAATTTCTTAAAGGTGGCTCTTCACCTCCTAGAAATGCCTCTTTGGTATTTTCCAGGTTGGGTCTCTGTGTCCTTGGTCTCATTATTCTTCAACTTCAGTGGTAGGTCTGTCATTCTTGGGCAGCTGGATCTTCGTATTCATATTGGTCTCAAATAAAGCTATGACTGTTTGAGTAGGTTGATTATTTTCTCTTAGATGCCTGTATATTCATCTTTACCAGAGTATTAGCTAATCTATAGGTTATAGAAACAGAAATGTGCAGGGGGAAGGGAGGGCCCACGTTGTCCCAAGGAGAAGCTCCATGTCATTGAAGGACTGGCGTGCTCTGGGCTCTCAGACAAAATGCATGTAGAGCTGACACTTCTCTAAAGCTGTTGTACAGTGTGACCTGTTACCTGTTGGATGCTGGGGTTGGACACCTGACCTGCCTCCTCTGACCCTCTTTGTTGGTTGCAGTGTTACCGGTGGGGAGCTGTTTGAAGACATTGTGGCCAGAGAATACTACAGTGAAGCTGATGCCAGGTGAGATGAGGGCCCTGGGGGCCAGGCGTCCTGCCTATTTGAATCGTCTTTGGGGGAGATCAGAAGAGCTCTTATCTGGACAAGGATTCTGTAGAGCTGGACTCAGGCTACATTCCGTGGGTATTGTTAGGAGTTAATAATTCAGCACTCCCAGATCAGTTTTTTTGCAAAGCTCTTACATATCTCCTTTACACTGTCACACCAGAAATACCTTTTCTTTGCACCACCGCCTACTCACAAGGGCCCAAGGACCCTCCCTATCCCTGCGTCTTTCTTTTGACAAATCCTACTGCATACGAGGCATCCTGGGGATGATCCAGAGATGGAGAAAACATGGTTTGTGTCCCAAAGGAGTGTAAATGTCTGGGTTAATAATCCAACCGGGGAACCTTCCTGGGAGATTTCAGCCTGAATCACCTTGTGTCTTGACCGCCATCACCAGCCCCCATGTCGGGCTCTGCAGGCTAGAGGACCATTCCTCGGCCATACCCTTCAGCCCCCAGCCCTCCGGGAAGCCCTGGCAGCTCCTTCGTGTGACACAGCAGAATTCCTCCCACACCGCAGCTCTGGGGCGCTTGTTTGGCCTGCCTTTCCTTCCTCGGCTCCTCCCCCGCCCTGAGTTTTCTCTCGGGTGATGTCCTTACAACTTGATTTTGATCATCCTGCCTGCAGCTTCTCAGGCATATGTGGCAGCTCTAGCTGCCTCTGGAGGGTGGGGGAGCACAGCTTCCTCACAGATTTCTCAACCCTGAGAGGCCAGTGTTTGCTGATCAACCTCAGATGCTTCAGCCTCAGGAAAAATTCTCAAGTGGGAGATGAATTCCAGTGCCAGCAGGGGAGGACCAGGCTCTGGGCGGGAGGAGGCAATGATAGCTCAGGGAGCCTGGCGGGGAGGAGGGGGAGCCGGGGCGGGTGACTGTACCAGTGGGCTTGGCCTGGCTCTGCTGGGACAGTTCGCACTTTTGCCATTTTTGGCCAGAAGGCTCTCCGTGCTAGCTTGGCTCTGTTCTAATTATATATTTCTGTGGAGACTCGCCTCTTCAGCTCAGTCTTAAAGTCTCTTTGGCCTACTCTTGGGCTGTGTCCTATAGGGAGGACTGAGCCTCAGCCTCCAGGAGCCCAGCAAGACCCTTTGGCTCTTGTGGAAGCCCCAGCATCAGCTTTTAAAGGAAGGAAAAATAAGTCCAGGTCACCAGCTCAGCACACACTTGGTAGTACCTGCTCCATTCTCTAGGCCAAGGTTCCTCAGCCTCAGCGCTACTGACATTGCGGCCAGATAATTTTTTGTCGTTAGGGCCCCTCCTGTGCGTTGTAGGTTTAGAACCATGTACCTGCTCGATGCCAGTAGCACCGTCCCTCTCAGTTGTGACAACCAGCAATGTCTCCAGGCATTGCCAGATGTCCTCTGGGGACCATAATCATCCCCCAGTTTTCACCAGTGCTCTAGACTGCCAGTACACCCCACCAGGAGTTTGACTGCAAGTGTGGCAGGCTGGTTTGGAAGGTGGATTCACGAATCAGCAGCTGAATGTGACTCTAGGTTAGTTTGTCTTTTTCTATGAAAAATCATGATCAGAAAGGCTCCTCGGGTGCCTGTTTGGAACCCTCTTTAGTACCTTGTTTCTTTTTTTTTTTTTTTTAGTACCTTGTTTCTTGATGGTGCCTGTGTACTTGTTTGTTTGTTTGTTTTGCGGTACGTGGGCCTCTCACTGTTGTGGCCTCTCCTGTTGCGGAGCACAGGCTCCGGACGCACAGGCTCAGCGGCCATGGCTCACGGGCCCAGCCGCTCCGCGGCATGTGGGATCTTCCCGGACCGGGGCACAAACCCGTGTCCCCTGCATCGGCAGGCGGACTCTCAACCACTGCGCCACCAGGGAAGCCCCTGTGTACTTGTTTTATCTCCCCTACTAGATGATAAACTTCAGGGCAGGCACTGGGTCATCTTTACAGCTGGTGTGGTACCAAGCACAGTGCCTGTAGGTGCTCGATACATGTTTAAATGAAAGAATGAGTGTACCCACCCCAAAACGACTTAGGCTAATAAGTTCGACTATCCTTCCTGAGTTGCTACCACAAGCCTCTTCTCCAAGAACAGAGTTACCATAGGGGGGAAGAGAAACAAGGAAGGAATTGGATGGTCTCTCTTTCTCAGGAGTCTGAGATGTCCCCCAGTTTCTTGGAAACAAATTGAAGATGTTGGGCCTTTACAGTCTAAGGAGGTATGGTGGACCCTGTTCTAGGCTGCCCTCTGCCATTATCTAGCAGGAGAGCCTGGACAAACCACTTAATCTGCTTGGGCCTCAGTTTCCTCTTCTATAAAGTAGGTTGAACAGATGATGTCCAAAGTCCAAGGTTCTAGCTCCTCATTGAGTGATTCTCTGTGAATCCCTGACCCAGAGATAAGTGCTTTTGTCCACAGCGTGTGGTCATGGATGGCTTAACCCTGAACTGACCTTTCTTCTGCTTTTGCAGCCACTGTATACATCAGATTCTGGAGAGTGTTAACCACATCCACCAGCATGACATTGTCCACCGGGACCTGAAGGTACTACCCAGGTTCCCCCTTTGCCTCTTGCTTGTGAAGCATTGGCGCCACCTGGTGCCAGATGGTAGTACTGCGAGGCCCAAACTAGGCTCCCTCTGGGCTGCGGGGTGGGTGCCTCATGAGGTTCTCTGTCTTCCTTATACAGCCTGAGAACCTCCTGCTGGCGAGTAAATGCAAGGGTGCCGCAGTCAAGCTGGCTGATTTTGGCCTAGCCATCGAAGTACAGGGAGAGCAACAGGCTTGGTTTGGTAAGAGTGACCCTGTCTTCCTGGAATGCAGCCCCCGCCCTTCCTCCTCTTCCTGATCTGCCTTCCTCTTTCATAACTAGAAGCCAGACCCTTAATGGCCCTGGGCTCCTCAGGGACTGGAGGAGGGGAGGGTGCAGAACTCCCCCTGGCCCTCCATGACTCAGTACAGTGAGACTTGCTGCTGTTAGCACTGCGTTCTTGCTGCCTCTGGGGAGGATGGGAATTCCTGGTAGACACATGGACTTGCCCTCTGATTTAGATTCCGGGCACTACCAGAAGCCCAGCCCGTCATCTCTTGCTGCCCATATGCTGAGAGCTTATATAGCAAAAGCAACAGGAGTAAGAAGGGACTTGGGGGAAATTGCTAATGTGGATTTAATGAAAGAGAAAGTGGGTTCAGTGTGCCTCCGCTGTCTCTTCCGCTACAGGTTTTGCTGGCACCCCAGGTTACTTGTCCCCTGAGGTCTTGAGGAAAGATCCCTATGGAAAACCTGTGGATATCTGGGCCTGCGGTAAGCCCATTCCACACACTCAGCTTTTTGGTGTTAAGGGCCCTCGACTTCCAGTGATGGCAAGAAAGAGGCGTTGCTCTTCCTTGTGGGTCCCACAGGCGTCTGGTATATGTGAACTCACGGTGTTTGCTCTAGTGTCCCCGGCATGGCTGTTCCCATCACACCCTTCTCCCCAGGTATTTCCTAGATGAGGTTGCATCCTTCTTGAAGAGGGATTTCCCATGCCTTAGCAGGTGGGTTGTGCCTAAAGAAATCCCGGACGCGGCTTGGTGACGTGGGGAGTGAAGCATAGTGGCACAGCATTATTGGCTGCCATTCACTTCTCCTTCTGGTATGGCCTTGACTTTTTGGGTGGCTCTGAGCCCTGTGTGGCTTTTCTTGGTTCCTCAGCAAAGCAGGTGACTGACCCCAGTGATCTGTGTCCTGTCTTGTAGGGGTCATCCTGTATATCCTCCTGGTGGGCTACCCTCCCTTCTGGGATGAGGATCAGCACAAGCTGTATCAGCAGATCAAGGCTGGAGCCTATGATGTAAGAACCTGTTTGTTCCTGCCCCTCAGGCTCTGACCAGGGGAAGGGGCGTGTTGAGTGTGTCACAGGGTACAGGGAGTGTCAGGGACTTTGAGGACCCAGGGATGGGCCTATAGGCCTCAATTCTTGGCACCACCTGTGCCAGGGAGCAGCTTTTTTTTTTTTTTTTTTTTTTTTAAACGGTATGCAGGCCTCTCGCTGCTGTGGCCTCTCCCGTTGCGGAGCACAGGCTCCGGACGCGCAGGCTCAGCGGCCGTGGCTCACGGGCCCAGCTGCTCTGCGGCATGTGGGATCTTCCTGGACCGGGGCACGAACCCGTGTCCCCTGCATTGGCAGGTGGACTCTCAACCACTGCGCCACCAGGGAAGCCCGGGAGCAGCTTTTTTGCACAGCCATTTTTGGTAGCTGTAAAGTCACGGAGTCCACTGAAGCCCTTTGGTCTATTATTTGCAAAGAATGGTGTGGCTGTGTGGTGTGCTGCATGACACAGGGATGAGAAGTCTGGTCTCCCACTGCAGTGGGGCGTTTGGCACAGCGCTAAACAACTGATTCCTCCTAGTAGAGAGATGGAGTTGAACCAGATGTCAAGAGTCCCCCGGTCTGATATTCTGGCATCCTAACCATGATTGTTCTGTTTTACTTTCCCGGTCTTTAAGTTGACCCTGATCCTGGGGTACCCTAGGGCTTTCCCACACCCTGCTGGGCAGCTTTAGGTAACACAGAGTACCCCACTTATAGGGGGTATGAGCCTCACACATTTCATATCCCTCCTTCTCCTGTTCCCGCTTCTTAGTTCCCATCACCAGAGTGGGACACGGTGACTCCTGAAGCCAAGAACTTGATCAACCAGATGCTGACCATAAACCCCGCAAAGCGTATCACAGCTGACCAGGCTCTCAAGCATCCATGGGTCTGTGTAAGTGTCTTCCACCGAGATCAAGGAGATCAGGGATGTCAGCTTTCAATGCGCCCATAGCACTGTCTTTACCCTCCTTCTTATGAATAGAAAATAATCATTTTGGGCCCTGAGCTAAGACCCAGCAGAGGGGAGGGGGCACTGGGTGGGGCCCAGGGGCAGCAAATGTCACTAGGAGGAGTTGGGGAGGCGATTGGGACTAACTGGCCTCTGTCTCTCCCCCACTCACTTGTCAGGTGTGGTTTAGCTTTGATCTTGAATGAGGGCTTAGGTTGACCCTTGCAGACTT
Organism: Mesoplodon densirostris; assembly: GCF_025265405.1. Lineage (NCBI taxonomy): Eukaryota > Metazoa > Chordata > Mammalia > Artiodactyla > Ziphiidae > Mesoplodon > Mesoplodon densirostris. The sequence continues at coordinate 175,898,287 of NC_082661.1, forward strand.
TAGTTGATGAGAGTTTAGTTGAGTTCAGCTGGCAGAACTCAGAGTGAATTGCCATGCCTAGAGTGCGTATTCAGATCTCAACTCTTAGACAACTCTAATGGAAATGTGACCAAGACCCAGCAAATAAACAGAAGGGGCCTCTGAGCAATGAAAAAGCGCCTCCTGAAGTTCAGTCATAAATCTCGCCTTAGGAGAAGCCCCTGGGGGCTATCATTGTGGGTCAGCATATTCTGTTTTCGTGTACGGTTCTATCAGGCTGAAATATCTTTTTTCAAACAAGAGGGTCTGCCTCTTGTTAGGCCTCCTGACAGCCACGATGCATTTATGTATTTGTTCTTTCCCGTGTTTACCGAATGCCTCTTTGATGCCGGTCCCTGTGTGGGTGCTGTAGATACAAAGATGAATAAGGCATGGTGCCTTCCCTCACACATCTCAAAGATTATCTGGGGAGACAGGCACTCAAGCAGGCAACCATTCTGCAATGTGACAAGTACGTAAAAGAAGCTAATGAGTATGTAGGAACTCCTGCTGTCTTTGGTGGGCAGTGGGATTGCTAAAGGCATGGAGGAGGTGGGCTCTGTCCTGGTTCTTGGCAGATGACTGGGAGTTCCCCAGGATGATAACCTGCAGACAGAGGTTAGCAAGGGCCAAGGTGAGAGGCCATGGGGAAATTGTGGCGAGTTTAAGGAATATTAAGTAGTTTGGTTGTAGATGAACGTAGGACTACAGGAATACAAGAGACTGAAGCCAAAAAGATTCCAGGACATACAGGTTTCTGCCTAAGGAGTTTGGATTTTACTCTGAAAGCACAGGGAACAATTTAAGGGTTTTAAAGAGGGAATGAAGTATGCAGTTAATTAAGAAAGATCACTTTGGAAACTGTGTAGAAAATGGAATTGAAGAGGAAAGAGGCAGGGGCAGAGAGCTCAGGAAGCTGTCGTAACCGTCTAAGCAAGTCCAGATGAGGTCTTGGCTAAGGGTAATAATAGGAGAGTGGGCGGTATGGCAAGGAGTGGACACATCTGAGAGATGTTTGGGACATAGAATAAAAAGGATTTAGTGACCAGCTGGATTTGGGAAGTGAAGGAGAGAGTGGGATCTATGAGGACTGCCAGGTTTTGAGTTGGTAACTGAGTGGAGAGTTGTACCATTCACTGACCCAGAGGAAACCCAGAGGAGGAATCTGTTTGGAGAAAAGATGACGATTTTAGTTTCATACATGTTAAGTGTGGTGTTTGAGGACCTCCAGCTGGAGACATCCAGTCGGTAGTTAGAAATATGGAAAAGAAGTTAAAAATTGGAAATATAGGTTGTAGTCATTTGGGTGGTGTTGGGGCTGTAGAAATAGATGGGATTGTTTCTATGCTGATTGAATTCCTTTTTTTGTTTTTTGGGTTTTTTTTTTTTTGACTGTGTTGGGTCTTTGTTGCTTCACGCGGGCTTTCTCTAGTTGCAGCGAACGGGGGCTACTCTTCGTTGCGGTGCGCGGGCTTCTCATTGCAGTGGCTTCTCTTGTTGTGGAGCACAGGTTCTAGGCACGTGGGCTCAGTAGTTGCAGTACGCAGGCTCAGTAGTTGTGGCGCACAGGCTTAGTTGCTCAGCGGCATGTGGGATCTTCCCGGACCAGGGCTTGAACCAGTATCCCCTGCATTGGCAGGCAGATTCTTAACCACTGTGCCACCAGGGAAGCCCCTGATTGAATTCTTAACTGTGGGCTGTTGTAAGAGAAGAGATGGCCACCAGCATTTAGCGCCAGGGAGAGTTGGAGGAGCCAGCAAAGGAGACTGAGAATGAGAATTTCCATGGGAGAAAGAGGATCAGGAGATCCTAAGAAACAGGAGGTCTCAGGAAGGGAGGTTCTGTAATCAGATGCTTCAGAGAGTCCGTGATAAAGACAGAAGAGAGCCTGTTGGCTCTGACCGATTAGAAGCATTGTTTCATTATTTCACTGTTAGAGGCAATGGAGGGAGAGAGACTGAAGCCTGTTTACAGTGAGGTGAGGAGGGAATGAGGGTGAAGAGAGAAAGACATGGTACTAATTAGAGAAGATGGATGAGTCAGGGGAGGTTTTAAAATCTTGCGCTTGACTGTATTGTGTAGACTACAGAGAAGAATATAATCCAGAATAAGGAGTTAAAAATATTGGCTAACTGAGGAACCAGTGTTTGGATAGCACAACGAGAGAGGGACTCCTGAGCCCAGGTCAAGGGGTCAGCACATGAGGGATGATGCTTCTGAGACCTGGGATTAGGTTGCAGGGGTGTGAAAATCAGCTTGTGGTTGGAAGGCTGAAGTTGAAGGAGTTCTTGCTTGATGGTCTCTCATTTCACTTTGTGGAGAAGTTTACACTTTGGAGGAGGAGGTGAAATATGAGATCTGGGGAAGGTAGATAAGGTTGGGAGAGTGGCTTCGGGAACTAGGAAAGGGAGCGGCCAGAGGGGAAGGAAGGCAGGGTGGCCCTGTGGGGGTGTGGGCACCAGGCTGCACGTTGTAGGATTTATTTTTTTAGCAGGCTGGCCAAGGTAACAACAGCAGAGTGAGGGGATGAGCCACTTAAAATGGGTCCTCAAGAACTGCGGAAACATTATGTTCTGGGGTCGTGTTTGTGGACCCCCCCCTCCATCCTCCTATATATCTCAGCAGACCCTGAGAACATCTCTGTATTAGGATATGTAATCGTTGATGCTTGTATTGCTGACCCTCTGTCATCAGGGAAATGTAAATCATGTTCAGGGGACTCTGTTTAAGGAGGAAGTTAGCAGTAATACATTGGAGAAAAATTCCCATCCAAAACGGTGAAAAGAATTAATGCTTCAAGGTAAAGATCCTTAGCTTCTCAGATCACAGCTTCATTTAAGACCTTGTTGGCGGGTGGGATGGTTGTTGAGAGGAACTCTTAGAAGGAATGAATGTTCTCTCTGGAGAGCAGGAACCCTTTCTGTTCTCTCACTGCCCAGAATCTGGAGCACAGTAGGTGCTCACTAAATAGTTGCTGAAGGAGTAACTGCATGAGGATCACAACACACAAAATACTCTCCCGTTCCATAGCCTCCATCTCCCAAGGAAGATTAGAATGCTCTCTTGGGCACCTTCATCCAGCATCAATTACCGGTGGTGTTTTCATGTCCAGATTATTGTCCTTACATAACCTTGATTTTGGGGTAGTGCTTTTATTGTAAAAGCATTTTCACATCTATGACCTCATCTTATCTTCAGAGCAACTCTGGGGCAGCTGAGCACATGGCCACCGGTGCTGGGACTATGGTGAGGGGCCTAGGAGCCGGTGGGGGGCTCACAGGCCTGTCTATTTGGCTTCCAGCAACGGTCCACAGTGGCATCTATGATGCATCGTCAAGAGACGGTGGAGTGCCTACGCAAGTTCAATGCCCGGAGAAAACTGAAGGTGAGTCTTGCCTTCCGGGCCGGGCTGCCAGCATCCTGAAATCATACCTTTCAGCAGTGCGCCCCCTGCCCCATCACAGAAGGAAGCTCCCCTCCTGGCTGGAGCTGAGCTATGAAGGTTGTACTCATTGGGAGCCCCTAGCCAGCAGCTGCCCTCTGCCTGAGAACAGACTGTGCTTTTCTAGAGCCTGATGGAATTCACAGGACCCTCTTCTTTCCCCAGGGTGCCATCCTCACGACCATGCTTGTCTCCAGGAACTTTTCAGGTATGTTTTCAGCTGTGCACTTTAACTCTACGAGGTGAGTGGGTCGGAATGGGCTGTTGCCATATATCGTGCCATCCTGACACTGGGTGTCTCAGGCAACACCTTGACCAAAATGATGAGGATCCTGTTTGGAGGGGCTGCTGCAGCTGAGTTTTGTAACCTGAAATTCTGGGGGGCTTTACTTGACTTCAGGTTTATGAACTGTATTCCCTAGAACCTCCCAAGGAGTAGTCTGCCCAGTCTTCCATTTACCTTGTCCCTGGGTATTCTTATTTAATTCTCTGAAGACTCTCAGCACTTCAAGATTTTAGCCAGTCTCAAGGGCATTGGAGGATGTGCTGGGAAAAAGAAGGAGATGAGATGTAGTGAATCTTCCCAGACACCACCATTAATTGGCTGACTGGACGGTCACTGCATCGTTGTGTCCAAGTGGAGATGACTAATAGAAATTATTCCAGATGTTTAAACCTTTTACAGGGACTGTGCTTAAAATATTCTCTTTTATACCAACTGTGAAAGTGAAGAAATAGAGACCAGCAGGATGGAGGGAAAGGAAATTGCTTAATGTTGCGTTAGGAATTGGGAGAGTTGGGACCAGTAATTTGTAAATCACACTTGACATTTCTTTTTAAGATGCAAGACATTCCACCTTCCCCTTCCCCCCACCCTCATCATTGTTTGCCCTCAGTTGGGAAGCACAGTGGCTTTTCTGTGAGGAAAAGATTAATGACAGGACTTAAGACAGAAAGGTTTCTTCCCAGTTTGCCTTTTCCCCTGATCTTCCCTCCCCCTAACCCCCAGCCCCACTGTTTTGGTTCAAGACCCCCTTCTCATTCTCATAACCAGACTCCCTCCCTTGCTTTCCTTCTACACAGCCATGGGGGTGGGGGGGTTGTGTGTGTGGGAGCCTCAGGTGGGTAGCTACCTGGGCAGAGATTGCTCCCTTGAGCTTGAGTCCACGGGCTTGGCTGTACTGGTTCCCAGTAACCTCCAGCCCTGGCTCTGGGGCTTCATGAGCTCTAGCCCGAGTGAGAGCCCCAGGGCCCTGGAGGGTCAGGACTGGAGAGTAAGCTGGGAGAGTGTCCCCTTCAGGCCCATCCCCTGTGACCCTAGTTGGGGCTCGATCTTGTGTTCTGGATTCACCTCACAAATGGGGACAGGAGGGCACAGTGGGCCACCTCCTGCAGAGGTGGAGCTGTTGTCCCACATCAGGCCTCTGGTCCTCTAATTACTTGCACCTTCTACTTTCTGGGTTTAAGAAAGCCTTTCTAGAGGACGCTCAAGGGCAGATATGTGCCGACCCTAGAATGGGGTGATCTCTTCTCTCTCTGAGTGGAAGAGATGTGAAACAGGCTGCTAGGAAATCAGTAGCATGTGCCCTGTCCCGTGGCCTCCGGCCTCTGCCTCAGCCTCTCCCCGTCCATTTCGTGAAATTGGTGTCCTGGTTTCAGGAACTCAGTCTCTCTGTTACAACACAGCACCTTCACTGATCCCTAAAGAGCCTCCTGTCCTTGCTGCCCAGACTTTGTCTGGCCGTGGCACTCACTTTGCCCTGGTGCAGTAGGCAAACAAACAAACAAAAAAGAATGCTGCAAGCATTCCAGGACGACCTCTTCTGCCCTGACTCTGGGACAGGTGAAGACAGAGCCAGTCTCCAGAAGCTTCTGTAGGAAGAGGTGTCTAGAAGTATAATCAAGAAGTAATGGCACTTGTGTGCTGCTTTAGGAACAAGTGAGGCTGTTTTCTGAGTTGATCCCAAATAGAAGGTTCAGCTTATCCCTGGATTCTGGCAGGTTGGCTAATGGTGGAATCGGGGCTTCTAGTGGCCTTTGTTTACTTTCTGGGCGCTCATTTTTGGGGCACCTGCACCTTTGGAACTCTGAAATGCAGCCTCTCCTGGCCACCTGTCTTGAAGAGGGAAAGTGACCGGTGTCTCTGAGGAGTTGGGGGCTGTGGAACATCAATGAACTGGCTGCCCAAGGACCACGGACCCTCCCTGGGCCCCGAGTGCCAGTCTCTCTACTGTTTGGGATGCAGCCGGAGGAAAGGGCCGCCCTCTGAAAATGTCCTCCTTTAGGTCCCCTGGGGAGGAAGGTTTGCAGATGAGGCTCAGTTTCCTGATAGCCTTAAGCTAGGGCTGGGCTGCCTCGGAAAGGACACCGCCCCTTGCCAAGTCAGGCTTTGACCTGCAGACCCTCACCCGAGGTGGTCGTGGGACAGGTGGAGCCGTGGGATCCCCCACGCCCTGTCCGAGCCCGGTTCTCTCAGGTTCCCAGACTGCTGCAGGGCTGGCTGCACCTGCTCACCAGCCTGCCCCCTGCACCTCCGCTCCCGCAGCTCGGCCGGCTTGGCCACGCCGCCCGGACCCCGCCGTGCACAGCGGCAGCGGGTTCCTGCGCCTCGCGCTGGGGCATGCTCGCTGCTGACTGGCCCCCGTGGCTTTGCGGCAGCTCTGTGCACTCAGAGACTGTATCCCCTCAGTTGGCAGGCAGAGCTCCGCCCCCGCCTCGCCTGCCGCGAGCGCCGCCGGCCTGGCCGGGCAAGGTACGTGGCATGAGTCCTCCCCGACCGCCTGCCTCGGCTCCCTGCCACCCCACCAGGAGGGCCAGCATGCCAGGCCCGCTCACCAGGGAGGCGAGTCCCATGCTTGCGGGCTGAGATGGGCATGCCGGACGGACCACCTAACTTGGCATCTGCGAGCGCATCGGTGTTACGGAGCCCCCTAACCAGCCGTGCATGCTGGGCGCTTGCCAACTCTCAGGAGGCAATAGCCTGGGACGTGGAGCTGGGCAGCAGGAGGCTTTCCTCCCGACGCCACCCGCCCGAGAGCCTGGGCTGCCTGTGAGGGCTGCGGCCAAGGTGGCCCGAGACAGCCCTGGCGTGGCCCGGGGCTGAGTTGCCCACAGCGGAAGACTAGGCTTCAGCGACACTGGTGGGCGGCCCCGAAGGGGAAGCCACGCCCCTCACAATTGTGAAGTCTGGCATTTGCCGGCCTCCGGGTCTGAAATGAGTAGAGTACAGAAGCTGTGCAGACAGCAGCTCCTGAGTTTGGATCCTAGCCCTGCCACACCCTGAGCAAGTCACATCAGCTCTCCCAACCTTAGTTGCCTCATCTCTCCAATGGGGCTAAGAAATAACATGGTGACGATTAGGATCATGTATGTCTAAGGCCCTCAACCCTGCCTGTATGAGAAAACTTGTTAAGAAAGAAATCCTGATGCTGAGACCCCACCCCAGACAAATAAAATCAGAATCCCTAGGGCATGGGATAGGCATTTTTCTCTAACTCCCAAGTGATTCTAACTGTCAGAGTAGAGAAGTTTGACGTATGTAAAGCACTTAACACCGTCAGTGGTCAGGCGCAGTAGTAAACACATTTTAAAAATAAGTTTCAAATCACCTCAGCATAAACTGGAGATAGGACCAAGGGCCATTTTTGGAGGTCAGAATTCTTGTGATGCAAGGACCCTCTTCTCACTGGAGACCCAGCTTGGGTAAGAAAGGACACCTGAAGGGAAGAAGGGCAGCAATGACGGTAGTTAACGCTTGCTGAGTTCTCGCTATGTGCCAGGCACTCTGCTTAGTGCTTTTCATGCCATTATCCCATTTTACAGATAAAGAAACTGAGGTTCAGAGAGGTTAAGTAGCTCACACAGCGAGCAAGCAGTAGAACCAAGATGCGGACCTATTGAAGTCTAGGTGTATCAGACAGTTGGACTGATTCATTCTCCCTGGAATCTCCCATCCACTGTCTGCTACTTTCCTGTGACCTTTGTGGCCAACAGGCATCACCAGCCTTCCTATGTGGAGCTCATCAGCCTTGAGCATCACCCTGTGCCTGGCTAGAACCTGTTAAATACCTCATTATTCTGCCCAGTCCTTTCTGCTCAGTGGGTCCAGAGAGTAGACTGAGGGAAGGGTGGCAGTGAGGACCTGCCCAGTCAAGGCTTCAACCCCCTGGCAAAACCCTCCTGTAGGTGGTCCTAGTCTCTGTGTCTGTGTCTGTCTGTCCTCACGTCTGGTCTCCTTCATGAACTGTGACACTCTTGTTTCTTGAGAACACTCAGGAGATGTCTTGCATCCTTGCAGCTTGGCTGTCCTGAGAATCTCCATGGCATCTAGGGACGGAGCCCTCACCTTTCACCCTGGCACTCTGCTTCCAGGCCTAGGTGGAAGCTGTTGAAGGCAGAGTTCCCAATGGCCCAGGCAGCCCCAGTACTGAATGTGGTTTCTCCTCCTAAATGCGGAGTGTCCCTGTTTCTGCTGAGCCTTCTTCCGTGGCAGAGGAGATCCTGGGGTGCCCCCCTGAGGGTCTGACGCTGCTTGAGGTGCCCTTCTTGCTTTGGGGCATCAGGAAGGGCCTCTTCTAGGGGGTTCAGGAGACTCCTGGCCCCCTTGTCAAACACATCAGTCTCTTGCGGATCCAGCTGCCAGACTTCAGGACGGGAAGAGGGTACAATACAGGAGACTTGATTTTTCTCTTTGTTTTCACAGCTGCCAAAAGCCTATTGAACAAGAAGTCGGATGGCGGTGTCAAGGTAGGTGTCTCCACTCCTCCAAGGTCTGGCCTTTCTCTTCCAACAGTCACTCCCAAGGGACTCCTTGGCACTTTGTTCCCCCTTTCCCCAAGAACCTTCCTATCCTTGCTTTTCTGCTTTAAACCAGAAACCTCTGTGCTCAGAACAGCAGGTTCCACTGGCCTGAGAGGGCGGAGGGATACGTGCTTCACCTGACCCTAGCTTGGTTAGAAAGACTCAGGGGAGATGATCCAAACTATAGTTTACTAGAGCTGAATCCTGAACGTGACTTCCAGACACGGGTTTCATCTCCAGGGCTTGACTCTCTGGGTTTTTTAGATCACTGGTTAATCTTTTTTTCTTTTTAAAGCACAAACCAATTTAATCAAACGAAAGCAAAGTTTGCCTGGTTGACTCAGGGTACAGGGCTTGGCACCTGAAGCCACTATCCTTTTGTTCTTTTTTCTTATCTCCAAAGCACTTCCAGAACCCAGCTCAGATACCATTGAGTGAAAGCATCAAACTTTCTCGAGGCATAGGTGCCTTAGACACAGGCCAGGGACATGGTACCTCACAGCTCGTTTTCATTTGGTGAGGGAACTTTTCCTGGGGGATGAGGGCAAGAGGAGGGACAGGGGCCCATAGGGACCAACAAGATGCCTTAGTGGGGGTGGCTGCTTGGCCAAGGTAGAGGGGTCCTCCTCACACAGCCAAGGTGCTCTTAGAGGCTTTGGGGGCAGAAAGGGCCCTGGGGCTGGGGCATTGGATAGGAGTTCATGCTATCTTGAAGCCTGCCAATTTACACCAGAGAATTTCAAACCATTATTATGCAAACCTTTAAGTTCCAACAAAAGTTTAAATTAGGGGCTTCCCTGGTGGCTCAGTGGTTGAGAGTCCGCCTGCCAATGCAGGGGACACGGGTTCGTGCCCCAGTCTGGGAAGATCCCACAGCCGCAGAGCGGCTAGGCCCGTGAGCCATGGCCACTGAGCCTGCGCGTCCGGAGCCTGTGCTCCACAACGGGAGAGGCCACAGCAGTGAGAGGCCCGCGTACCGAAGAAAAAACAAAAAAAAACCCAAACAAACAAACAAAAAGTTTAAATTAGACCTTTCCCCAGGATCTTATGTCCCCAGCTGAGATGTACCTGTGTGCCCCTTTCCCTTCCCCCATCCCTTCCTCTTTCTCTCATTGTCTGCATGCCTGCTTCCATGTACTTCTGCCCTAAGGAGGGGAGCTTGGGCTCCACGCACACTTGCTGACATGGAGCTGGGGTTGACTGGCAGCCCCTCAGTTACAGGGGTATGAGCTCGATGGTGGAGCCAGGTTAGGAAAAGGTGGCTAGTTAGAGAGAGATTTTGCATATATTTTTCTGGAGAAGAAGCTAGAGTCAATCTTTACAAAGTATTAAGTACCTGTCAGAGGCTCAGTGCTACACTAAGTTCTAGAGGCACACAAGAGGTATAAGAGGAGATGCAGGTTTCATCCAGCCTCAAGAATTGCAGGGTCAATTAAAAAGGAAAGTGAACACATCTGGGATCAGCTAAGCACTGAATGGTATATGGTACTGGACCCTACATGGGATGGTTCAGTCCAAGAAGCTTCTGGGGAAGAGACTTATTGGAAAAAGCTAAAAGGAGGTAGGAAGATTGGAACCAAGTCAGTGATTGCCTCTAGAGAATGGGATTGGAGGTGAAGGCAGGGTGGGGAGACACACCTTTTGTTTTTTTACTTTGTACACATGTGTTTTCTTTAAAATGAGAATGTATTTTCTGTAACTTAAAAACAACAAAAAATATTTTTATGGGTTCTGTTATACATATTGATGTTCTCTGCCCAACTGGAACATGGGGTGTTTGGTAGAGGGATATAAAAAATACAGCTGGATTGGTCTGGTTGAGCAGAGGAATTGGAGGTCTGTGTGTTAGACCACAGAAAACACCATAGACCACTGAGCAGGGAAGGTTAAGAGTGATGTTTTCGAAAGACTTGCCTAAGTGTGTAAGGGTGAATAGAAGAGGGTAGGAACTAGACACAGGTATCAACTAGGATTTATTATAGTCTGGGTGTAGGGTGAAGAAAAGATGATGAGAAATAGAAAGGGTTAATATTCAAAATAATCACCAGAGGAGCACAGACCAGCCACTTGGAATAGGTGCTGCCTGTAGGTCGTCGGTCCAGCTCTACCCATAGGTGCTGGGCTCTGATTAGACATTAGCTCTGATGAGAGGTGTGGCAAAGGAAGTTCCCATTAGATACGGGAGATTAAAAAAAGGGTCCATCAAAGGTAATGGCAAAGTGTCTTGAATATTGAAAGAAATGGTGGTATCTTTGCTAGAAGTGTGAGTAGTCGTGAAGGAATGTTTTGGTGGGAAGAGAAGTTTTGTTTTGACCACACTGAGATTGAGAGACAAGTGAAGATCTGGGCAGAGAGGTTTTCAGAGGTGCTGGGAGATACCTGGTGTAGCCCAGGGTGGTGTACAGAGGGAGACTCACGTGAGTGAATCTCGTGTCCACTGAAGGAGGTACGTGCCAGGCAGGCGCTGGAGGAGCAGAGAGACAAGCACCTGAGCCAGAACAGCAAATTTTCCCGAAGGAGATGGCCCAGGAACTGAGTTTGAAGGACTAGTTGGATTTTACCAAGTTAAGGAGGGGAGTGGAGAGGAGAGGACATTCCAGGCAAAGGGAATACACAGGTTTGAAACAGCACGATGATTCTGGGAACTCCATTAGCCTTTGTATGGTGGAAGCAGAGAGTGATTGCACAAAACAGGACCTGAAATGAAGCAGTGACAGCTGAGATGGTGAGAGGACGGGTTAAAGGTGTCATTAAGGAGTCGGTTTCTGGCAGAACTTTGTAGATACTGGCCTCAGGCACAGCCATGTAAGACTTGCCTAAGGAGCTAGTTAGAATACACAGATTCCAGGGTCCAGCCTGGAATTCAGATTCAGGAAGCCTTGGGCAGGAGGCAGAATCTGAATTTTAATAACACTCCCATTCCTCCATATGAATCCAAAGCACACAAATGTTGAAGAGTCCAGGAAAGGCAGAATTTCAGGGTTATCTGTTATTAAGGAGCTGGAAGAGGAGGAATTAGCAAAGGAAATGGAGAAGGAGGTGGAGGAAGAGCAGAGGAGTGCAACAATGCCGGCTCTGACAGGGATGCTGAGGAGGACACAGGCGAGGCAAACAGCATCGGTAGTTAAATTGCTTTAAATGAGAACGTATGTGGGGAACCTAGCCCGGGTTCTGACCCTGATTAGGTACTCCGTAAATGAGTTTTATGCTTGAGAAAAGACTTTGAATATAGAGGTGGGAACAGAAGCTAAGATGCAAGAGTTTAAGAAGGGCATGACCAACCAAAATTCAAAGGCCAACAAGAGACAGGTCGGAGAAAATATTCATAGCAGGTGTGATGGGATGAGTTAATATTATTTTTATACAAAAGAGCTTTCTCTAATAAATAAGAATACCCCCTAAAATCCAGCAGATAAATGGTCAAAGAAGATGAACTGACAATCTGAAAAGAGGAAGTAGAATGAGTTAACAAGTGTGGATGTTTAGCCTCACTGGTATCAGAGAAACGCAGGTTGAAACAAGGTGCCATTTTTTGACTCTTAAATTCTTGATGGTGATGTAAATCGGAATGACCCCTCCTAAAGCAGCCTGTGTGTCAAAAGCCACAAAAATGCTCCTGTTTTACCTTTTAGTTCTACTTCTGGGAATTTGTCCCAAAGGAATCACTCAAAATATGGAAAAACTGAAAACAGAAAGATGTTCAACATGACATTACTTATAACCATGAGAAGATGGGAAACATCAAAAGCCCAAAGGATAATGACTAAATAATTATGGGAAATCTAATTGACCATTATAAAGTTATTAATTTTTATGACTACATAATGACAGAAATGTTTCAAGTGGAAAAAGTGGGATATAAAGCAGTACATACACTACTGTCTAAATTTTGTTTAAAAAAACAAAGTACTGGGCTTCTCTGGGGGCGCAGTGGTTGAGAGTCTGCCTGCCTATGCAGGGGACACGGGTTCGTGCCCTGGTCCGGGAAGATCCCACATGCCACAGAGCGGCTGGGCCTGTGAGCCGTGGCCACTGAGCCTGTGCATCTGGAGCCTGTGCTCCACAACGGGAGAGGCCACAACAGTGAGAGGCCCGTGTACCGCAAAAAAAAAAAAAAAAGTACTTATAGATTATATTCGGTGTATGATATGTGAATAGAAAAAGAACCAGGAGAAAACCCACTGAAGTGTTAATAGTTACTTCACTGGGTGATGGGAATTTGGGAAACCTTTATTTCATACATTTTTCTGTATTTTCTACATTTTTCACCTAGACCGTGTATTACTTTGATAATCAGAATAAAAATTAAGATACTATTTATTTTTAAAGTAAGACATTAAAAGAAAGTAAGGCATAAACTTGTATATAGCTTACAATGATATGTTTAAATTGCGTACACAAAAGACTGGTAACAGTGATAGGATTATGGGTGTTTTTTTCCCCTCTTTTCTCTTTTCCAAATTGCTTGTAATGTGGCTGCAGTCCTTTTATAATCAGGAACAAGTATATAATAATGAACAGCGTGGTTGGATGAAAGTACTGCAAAAGGGGAAGGAAAAGACAAGGCAAGGTATGCGGGGTTTTGCTTTTCTGGGCCTTCTTGAAAGTCAAGGTGATAACCTGTGTTATGAGGGAGGCCTATGAAGCCGCTCAGAAGATCCTGATCTGTCAGCATCCTGGATCTTTCTTTTAGACCCCATACTTCTTTCCCAGCACCCCCCCCCCACCCCAGTTTCTGCTGCTTAAAGTCCATAGGGAGATTTCTTCCTTGCTGTTGAGAAGCTTTCACAGATGCTTGGATATTAGCATTGGTTTGAGCAGTGAGTCTACCGTATGCAGTTGAATTTGGGGACTTCAGGCTCTGGTTAGGTTTCTTTGAAGGTAGATGCCAGTGACTCAGGGTCTATGGAGGAGTGAGAGCCACTTAAGAGGACAAGACTTGAGGGGCCCCTAATTGAGGACAACTTGTGCATTCCACTAGTCCCAGGCCAGAATGACCATCCAATCTTAAAAGAAAGAGCGAGGAAGCAAAGAAAAGGAGAGAGAAATAAGGAAAAGAAGGAAGAAAGGAAAGAAGGAAGGAAGGGAGGGAGGGAAGAAAAAGAAAAGGAAGAGAGAGATGCTATTATTTTCCTTAAGTACTGTTTGAATATTTGTTTGAATAAGTGTGGAAAGGAGGCTTGAACCTTTTTCTGGTTTAAAATTTTTAATATTTAATTTTTAAACATAAGTGAAGTATGGTTCTTTAAAATTATCTGGTAATTAAACAGTGCTGCAGGCTGCCAGAGGAGGAGGCCAGCTATGCATGGCTGAGGGCAAAACCCTAAAGGGATGGAGAAAGAAATTGAAAGAAGCCTGCTCACCTGGTAGAAACTAACCCATGAGTAGAAAGGATTATCTCAAGTTTTCATGCAGGGCAGTTTAAGTAAGAGAGGCAGCTGGGAGCAAGTTGGGACCTTACTCCCCATTAGTTGAAGCAGACAGCAGAAAGTACTCTGCCTAAGGCAAGGTCTGGGTGAAAGCAACCTGCATGGCCTTTTGACTCCAAGACTGGCCCTGGTCTGTGCCCCTGCAGAGTTTTCAGAGCTGTAATTCCAGGCAAGTTAGAAGCCTGTGCTCTGCTTTAGCCTGGGGAAAAACCAGAGTCAACAAACCCAGTTGAACTTGGCAAACATTTGTTGATCGTATGCTGACTTTTAGACATTTTGCTAGGCACCATGGAGACTACCAAAACAAATAAGATAGGACCTTCCTTCAAAGTGTTACCACTCTGGTTGGATAAAGGGAGAAGTATATATATGAATGTAAAGCAACTCCCGTTTTTTGGATAATTTTGGAAGTAAAATCTCATATGTGGGTATATATGAAAGGCTAGGACTTCCCTGGTGGCACAGTGGTTAAGAATCCGCCTGCCAATGCAGGGGACACGGGTTCGAGCCCTGGTCCAGGAAGATCCCACATGCCGCGGAACAACTAAGCCCGTGCTCCACAACTACTGAGCCTGCGCTCTAGAGCCCGCGAGCCACAACTACTGAAGTCCGCGCGCCTAGAGCCCGTGCTCCGCAGCAACACAAGCCACCACAATGAGAAGCCCGCGCAGGCAACAAAAAGCAGCCCCCGCTCGACGCAACTAGAGAAAGCCCGCGCATAGCAACAAAGACCCAACACAGCCAAAAATAAATAAATAAATTTATTTTTTTTAAAAAAGGCTAAAGCAAGAGGCCTCATTATATTTAGGCTTTCTTTTTCTTTAGACCTATTTCTAAATTGTGGACCATTCTTTTAAATACTTGTAGTCCCCTTCTTTTGAATAGAATATGTTCTCAAAAATGTCTTCTCAAGTAGAGTGTCAGCTTCTTGAGGGCAGGAACATTTATCTGTGTTCAGTATGCCTAGAATAGCCCTCAGTAAGCATTGGTTGGGTATCGTTAGATGAATATGCGAGTAAACGACACACAGACATGTTCCTAGGAGACTTCTGTCTCCCAGCGAGCTAATGATAAAATCCTTAATTACCTTTCACCTTTTAGACACAGTCTTCCAAGATATATTTTCAGTGTTCCGTGTGGTCTTTATTTTTCTGCTCTTGTTTCATGTCTGGACATAAAGTGTTTGAGCTTCTAATTGAGGCTAAGGCATCCCTGCTTTCAGCATTCCCTGTGGTTTACATCTTTGTGTCCATAAGATCACTGCACTTTCAATCACCAGCACGCCTGCTTTTCCATTGCCCCCTAATTACAAAATGCAATAAAACATTGAAATCTTATAAATGAGCATGGCCATACCAACAAAGAAATGGGTGCCAAAATTTAATATTTGTCAGATGATTTTCAAAAGCTCAACATCTTTCTCTGAAAAGGAGTTTTAGGAGTCCAGTGAAAAAAAGTCTAGGTTCAGAAGTCAAATGTTTAAAGCTGAGGATGACCTAGAGTAGCTTTTGCTCTTTACCTGATAGCTACTCACTCGAATTTCAGGCAGACCTAGTAATGAGAGAAAATAAAGAATCCTGTAGGTGAGCTAGATAAGCCCAAACCTATAAATTTGCAGCAAAATGTTACTTACTCTCACAGACTTGTGATTTAATCTCCTTTTAAGAGGTTTCTCTGAGCAAATCTGAGACACCTCAGAATATCCTCAATCTGTGTTTGTGAACCTGACAGCAGAGGAGTTCTTCCTCTCCCAGGGTCTGGAGGGGTGTGTGTGCCTGCCTGTCTAGGTGCTGTTTTAACCCTTCTGGTGCTGGACTCCAGGTCTCCTCCTTCTGCTCTTTTCTCCTGAGGCAGAGCCCATGCTGGTGCACTAACCTGCAGCGTCTCTGTGCTTCTCTTCTTACCTCCTCTTTCCCCTTCTCTTTCCCTTTTGCTGTGGTGTGTCCAGAAAAGGAAGTCGAGTTCCAGCGTGCACCTAATGGTGAGCCTTGCCTGCCCACCCATCCTCCCGCTCCATGCTGCCTGCGCCCGCCTGCCAGCCACGCAAACCCATTCTGCCATGTGCGTGTGCTTCACTCATCCTCACTGCATGTCTGTGCTGTGCGGGCAGGTGTGGCCTGTCCTGCCAGGCGGGGGCCATTGCCCGAGGTCGCCCAGCGGCCTAAGAAAGGGGCATTGGAATGTGTGGTATGGCATTCCCTGCTGCAGCATTTGGACTGCCCCCAGCAGCCCAGGGCAGGATGTGAAGCTTGTAGGGATTCGGGACCAGGTGGAAAGCACAGGGGGAGACCCTCACTCACGGTTGCTCAGGAGGAGAGGCCCTGCTCAGCGGGCACAAGCGGCCGTTTCCTGCAGACTGGCAGCCAGCGGACCTCTGTGTGGTGTGCAGAGGAGCCGGTTGTAGGCTCTCGGCTCTGAGCCTCACTCTCCCGGCCTTTTCCCCTGTGCAAGTGCCCATGAGCACGCTGTGCCCGGTGTTTCATCCTTCCCACCCCACCCGCAGGAGCAACAGCTGAAAGGCTGCAGAGAGCGCATATTCTTTCTCATGGGACACAGGACACCCAGGGGAACATAGCAGCCTGAATCCTTATGAAACCATCTATTAAAGCCAGAGGTGGGGCCACCTGGGTGACATCCCAGCCCTCTGCAGATATGGCAGTTTTTATGGACACCCTGCAGTCCTTGCCCCCTGCCAGGGTCTTGTCTCAGCTGGGCTTTGCAAATAGAATAGCTTTGTCCAATCAGCCCCAAACAGGTCCATATCAGCAGCTGAGCTAGGAGGGGTCTGCTCTTTTCTGGGGGGATATGGAAGAGAGCAGAGTTCATGTGAAATTAGATCCACATCCTTTCTACTCCTGGGGCCCCCCTTCTCCAGCCTGCAGAGTTCAGCGGAGTCTGATAGCACTTAGGTACCTGGCTTGAGGTTCCATGCCTAGCCCTGGGTTTGGGGACATGTCGACCATTGATGGCAAGTTACGGCTTCAGGTCTGGTCCAAGGGGCCATAAAAGAGGCCTCCAGGCAAGAAGTAGGACAGTCGGGATGGCTTTCTGTTTATGTTCTAGGAGAGAAGCAGCACATTCTAGCTGCCAGCGTGCCCTCATTTGCACCCTGCATAGAGATGGTAGCTGTACATTCGTCTCTCTGCTTGTTGAAGAGTTGGCAGGCATCAGGCTGCTCCTCGGTGGTCACCGACTCCACAGGGACTCCCAGTGAGACTGAGTGTATTGGTTAGGGGATTGTAAGAGGCAGAGGGCATCAATGGGACTCCCTGCCCTGGAGATCGGCCTCCTTCCTTCCTCGTTATCCTCCCCCCACCCTCCCTTGCTGTGCCACTCAGTGTAATATTTTGAAAGGCAAGGAGATATCCCAGTGGTCTGCTGTTGGGAATGTTGGCCTGCTGGGCAACCTACTCTTTCCTGGGGACTGGGTTCTGGATTCACCTGCTGCTCCTTGGAGCTCTGCCCTCATTCCCAGCTGAACAGGTCGAAGATTGATCAGGCAGAAAGGCCAACAGCACAGCCCTGTCTCTACTCCCTAGGGTCAGTGGATGCATTTTGTATCCAAATTCCACGCCTTTCCTCTCTGGACACCATCTCCTAGGCCAGGTTTTCTTCCTCTCCTTGTTCCTCTTCTTTTCAGATCAGGCTTCAATCTGGTGTCATAAGGGGAAGGAAATGCAAGTGGCAGGTTGAAAGGGCAGCAGGGGACTGCCCACAGTTAGGGGACCCAGGGTTTCTGAATTTTGTTCTGCTTTCTTATAAACCACACTCCTTTCCCCCTATAAAGTGAGAAGATCCTGAATTTCTTTGGGTGTGAAGTATGATTGTGCAGTGACATGGCACCTGGCATCAGCAAAGATTTCTGGAGAGATGCTTTAAAACAAGTCTTCGGGCTCATCCCACCTTGAGGATGCCTCCGGGGCTAGGCCTCTGGGTCCCTCCAGATAATCTCCTCTGATCACATCTCTCCAACCGTGGCTCCCATCCCGCAGTGTTATGGAGGCCACCTCAGGCCTGGCTCCTCCAGGCCAGGCCGGCGGGGGCAAGGGAGGTCTGGGAGTCGAGCGGCTTTGGTGACTCTAGAGGAACTAAACCATCTGTTTTCTTGTCTCAGCCACAGAGCAACAACAAAAACAGTCTCGTAAGCCCAGCCCAAGAGCCCGCGCCCTTGCAGACGGCCATGGTACCTCCTGACTGCCGCTTCTCCGCCCCTGCCCCTGGCTGCCTCCCCTCCTTCCCGCTTCCTCCCAGGCCTCCTCGGCCCTTTTCCTTTCTCATCCCTGTAGAGCAGGCTGCTTTGCGCACTGCCCCATAGGCCCCTTCCCCCTCACTGTCGTGCTTGGCCGTGCTCCTTCCTGCATGGCAGAACTCCTGCTCCTGCTTCTTTGCTCTTGGCGGGGGAGAGTGGTCAGGGCTCTCAGCTAAGCCTCCCAGCCCCAGGCTGGGCCCTCAGTGGGTCTGCTGCAGGGGCCGGGAAGGTGAGTTGCTTATAAAAGGAGAGGGTAGGAGCTTTCTTGGGATCTGTACATCAGTTCTTGGAGGCCTCCTTGTAAAATCTGCCTCAGCCTCTCCTTTGCAAAGCAATGAATAGGAAGGGGGGCTGGGGTCCCCCACCTCTGGATGGTGCTGAGGTGTCTGGGTTCCTGGAGAGCCCCCATGCTGTCCCAGTTCTGTCTGGGCTCAGCCAGGGGCACTGTGTGCTCTCAGAGCTCCCTCTGCTGGTGACTAACTAGAGTTAGCAGGGCGTGTCTGGGAGAGGGAGGGGGGAATTGTGCTGCCCCTCCTCCTACTTCCTGTGGCCTCTGGAGCTGCCTGCTGTGGGGCTGTAGGGACAGGAACTCTGGGAGAGGCAGAGGGTGGGTGAAGCAGCCGGCTCTCCGGGCTCAGCTTGCTGAGGGCCACGCTGGGTCTTTCTGGGAGACCTTAGTCCACTCTCCCGGCATCCCTGCCTCCTGCACACCCCTTGATGAACACTGTTGTCAGGGCCCAGCCTGTGCCCTCAAGCCTACAGCTCCTCCAGTGTACTTGTCCCGTGGGAGAAAGGACACTCAGATTCAGCAGGGATCGGGAACAGGGGCCCTTGTCCTCGGCTTCCCCGGTACCTGCTTCCATTAAGCGCCAGGCCTCTCCTCCTTACCAGCCAGTGCTGACCCCTAAATCTGGGGCTTCCAGCTGCCTGGGACCCACTTGAGCCAGGATATTTTGTCTTGTGAGCATGGCTGACGAGCAGGCCTCAGTGGTCATCATAGGGTCAGTGTACGAGGGTGCGGGGGTAGGGGTGGGGTCCCTTAGGGAAGAGCTGTAGGTCTTTCCCCAGGTCAGAAGGGTAACTTTCATCTTCCCTCACAGGAGCCACAAACCACTGTGGTCCACAATGCTACAGATGGGATCAAGGTAAGTGGCTCCTGAACCAGTCTCCTGCTTTCCAGGTCAGCAGGAAACAGGTGGGCTGGGTAACAGGGTTTAAGCGTCCTGCAGATGGCAGCCTACAGGCTGCACCTCAAGGCCAAGGTATTTGCAGAGTCTAGGCTGGGGGTAGCACATGCCTGTTTATCACTCTGTTGCCAGGGAGGGCATCATACCTTAGTGATGCTGAGCTCAGGCTCTAGAGCCAGACAGGCCTGAGTTTGCATCCTGGCCCTGGACCCCTGGACCAGTCACTCTCCCACGCTGCACCTCAGTTTCCTTATCTGTAAATTGGGGATAATAAAAGTAGAATCTTCGTCCATGTGAAGTTTAAATGAGAGTAAACATTAGCTAGAAAAACAGAGGCAAGAGTATAATCAGACCCTAGAGCAGTCATTCCCCATTGCCTCACTCCTTCATGCCCTCAATAACCTTGTCTCCGTATTTTCACTACCATTAGTAAATATTTATTGAGCCCAAAACCACCCACGGCTCTGGTTTACAGAGGTGATGAGACGAAATCCCTCTCCACAGGTGTAGGGGAGGCAGATAATAAACCAAAAACCAAATAAATAAGATAAAATCCAGTAGTGATAAGTGCTATGAAGAAATGATGCAAAGTAAATAGATAATGAACAGGGCCTTTAATTAAGTGGTCGGGGAATGGCCTCCCTCAGGAGGTGATACTTGAGCTAAAAACTAAAAGACTGGAAGGAGACAGCCAGGCAGACTCTGAGGCAGAGTGTCCTGGACAGAGGGAATGCAAGGGCAGGGGCTTGGCACATATACGGGACAGAAGAAATCAGAGCTAAGGGTGTGGTGAGCAAGGGGAGAGTAGCAGGAGGGTGGTGAAGCTGGAGGAGCAGACAGGACCTGCTCTGTAGGACTTGACAGGAGTTTGCATTTTTTTTCCAGCAGCAATAAGAAGCTGTTGGAGGCTCTTAGCAGGGGAGTAATGGCGTCTGATTTACACTCTGGCTGTGTTATGGGCAACAACTTTAGGGAGGAAGCAAGTGTGGAAGCAGGGAGACCAGGCAGCTATTGTGTAGTTCAGGTGCCAGATGTTGGCATCTTGGGCTGAGGTTGTAGCTGTACATTTGAGGAGAAGAGGTAAGACATGTAATTTATTTTGGAGGTAGAACTGACAGGTTTGGTTTTAGATTAGATAATTGAGATATGAGGGAAAGAGAGAAAGAAAAGAATCAGCATAAAAATCAAGCCTAGAAGATGACTCTAGGTTTTAGCCTGAACAACTGGATAAGTGGTACATTTACTGACTTGGGGAAGACTCAGGACGGTGTTTGAGAATCCAGAGTTTCATAAGAGTCAGATGGCAAGGGTGGAAATAGAACCTTCTGATTCCTCCTTGCAGCTCCCGTAGGAGCACATGCTCTGCTTTTGTTCTGCTTGGCTCCTCTGGTTTCCAAGAGCCTGATTTATAGAAACTTGTTCTTTTTGGCCTGCAGGGCTCCACAGAGAGCTGCAACACCACCACAGAAGATGAGGACCTCAAAGGTAGGTGCTAGCCCTTGGTGGGGAAGAGGCCCCGGCAATGTCCCAGGTACCTAGGCTCCAGTGGGGCACCTGCCTTGTCTGCCCCCAGAACTGAGATTGGTGGCTCCTTATACCCCAGGAGAAAGTTTGGCATAAAAGCTACTTTCCATGGGCCAAGATATGAGGCCCTGTCTCTTTGTTGCTGGGCTGGGCAAGTGGCTTCTCTTCTTTGACCCCAAGTCTGGGATAGCTAAATGAGGGCTGTTCCTGAGGCCCAGGGCTCAGAGAACTGTTCCTGTTGCTGCTGTGACGTGATATCCCAGAACAGGGACATCTTGAGTCCCTGCAGAAGCAGCCTATAGATGTCATGAGCCATTAGTAGGGTGACCAGTCATCCCAATTTCCCCAGGACTGAAGTGATTCCCAGGATGTGGAACTTTTGGTTTTAAAGCTAGGACAGTCCTGGACACGTCGGGGTGGGTTGGTCACTCTTATCACAAAGCTTTGGCATGAGTGATGGAGTCAGAACCACCTGTCCTGTGCAGACCCACAAGCTTAAGTTTGGGCCTGGCCAGAGTGCCAGAGGGTGTGGGAAGGCATGGCAGGCCAGGCTACTGGGAATCTCTGTCCTGCTCTTTGGTTTGGCCTCCTGGAATTGCTCCCTTTGCCTTCAGTAAGTGACCTCAGGCCAGGTCCTCAGAAAAGTTGGAGGAACGTTACAGGACAGAGCTGAGAGAGCATGCCCAGCGGCGATAAGGGAGCACAAACCTCTGGTAATACAAAAAAAAAAAAAAAGGAAAAGGAAAAGAAAAAAGAAAGCATAAACGTATAAGGCAGTAAAGAACAGTGCTTCCAGGGCTGCTGGAATTGAGGTCAGGTCAGTTCACTTCTGGCGATGCTGGCAGAGTAAGCGGCTCCTTCACTGCTGGGCTCTTGACCTTGTAGCCTTGCCCCCTAGAACGTCTTCCCCAGGACTTGTACAGGCTGTTCGAAGGCTCCTCTGGAAGCCACAAACCCAGGTCTGTGCCCCTTCCTGGGGCTCTCAGCTGGGAGGCCTCTCTGGCAGAGGCGGTGGCGTGGGACGTGGTCCAGTGTCCACAGCAGCCCGAGGCGTCGCCTTGCCCCGGCTCTTCAGTGCCACGGGCTCGGGTCCTGTCCGGCTTGCTCGCTCACCTGCCTTGTTCTGTTTGTTTTGGCTGCTCTGCCTTGCCCTGCCCTGCCCTGCCCTGGCTGGCTAGCTGCCCCGCTCCGCACTGGGAATGGCAGCTCGGTGCCTGAAGGACGGAGCTCCCGGGACAGAACAGCCCCCTCTGCAGGCATGCAGCCCCAGCCTTCTCTCTGCTCCTCAGCCAGTAAGTGTGAGGGAGGCACATTCTGGCTTCCGTCTCCCTGGCTTGTCCTGAAGCCCCTCGGGGATTCCCCCCCAGCCCCTCCCCAGAGCTGTCAGCCCAGCCCAGCTGTCCATCTGGTCAGCCTCAGGAACTCAACCTCTGCTGGGTGTGGGAGCTGATTGGAGGTGCTGTTAAGACCAGGCAGGGGCCCTTGAGACCAGGGCCCAAAGACATGAAGAAGAGTGGGTGGAAAATCGTTGCAGGAGGGAAGGAGTAGAAAGCCACTGGGATATGCAGTGGGCCTTGCCTCAGCACCGAGCGGGAAGAAAGGTGGAGTCAGAAGTCAGGTCCCGGGTAGTGGGCATGGGGCTGGGGGTGAAATTTGCCATAGTCAAGAAACCATGTCGGGATGTGGTGCTTCTTGAGGCTAAGTGTAATATCATATTAAGAGCTTGGGGTGAGACAGGCCTGAGTTTAAAGGTAGCTACACTACCTTCAAAAATGTGTGAAGTAACTTAACCTCCCAGAGCTACAGTTTCCTTATCTGTAAAGTGGGGATAAAATGGCA
The DNA here is from genome assembly GCF_025265405.1 of Mesoplodon densirostris. NCBI lineage: Eukaryota > Metazoa > Chordata > Mammalia > Artiodactyla > Ziphiidae > Mesoplodon > Mesoplodon densirostris. The sequence continues at coordinate 175,920,775 of NC_082661.1, forward strand.
CCTACTTCATAGCATTATGAAAAATAAATGGGATGTCTGGGTATGATGCTTTGCTGGGTTAATGATAGCTTGTATTTGTATTTTTAGTTGTGTTTTTGTAGAGGATGCCTTTGTCTGCTTCTTTCCCTCCTACTGTCTGTCCTTTCAGAGTTTCTAAACACGATCCTCTTCACCCATAGGGCCCCAGTCAGGTCCTGCAGATGGGTGTGGTGGGGTTGGGGAGGGTGTGTGTGTGTGTGTGTGTGTGTGTGTGTGTGTGTGTGTGTGTGTGTGTGTGTGTGTGTGTGTGTGTGTGTGTGTGTGTGTGTGTGTGTGTGTGTGTGTGTGTGTGTGTGTGTGTGTGTGTACGTATGCGTACCTGCGTGCCTCTAGAAAGTGGATAGAGCTCTGTGGTTCCCCTCACCTCCTGTTTATTCACCTAGAGCTTCCCCCATGGTGGTGCTCGTGGCTGTAGAGCCCCCCTCCTGGCTGTACCATTGGCTGCTCTGCCTTCTCCCAGTGGTGCCCCTTAGCTGTTCTGTTCTAATGCTCACATTTGTCTTGCAGCCTCTCGCTCCTGTGAGGAAAGGCTTGTGGCCTGGGCCAGCCTGGGGCTCCGGTCAGGGTTAGCCCGAGCTCAGTACGAGGCCTCCCTTACCCTGGCGATACCCTCTGCTAATAGTGGCGCTCCCTGTAAGTGAGCTGCCTAGAAGAGCAGGACGTCACCAGCAGTCCCTTGGCTTGGGATTGGGGTGGGGGGTGCTCTGAGGGCACCAACTCTGCCTGCCTGTCAGTCTGAAGCTTGTCTTGGTTTTCCTGAGGGACATGTCTTGGCTTGAGAGCTGGTATGAGATTTAGAGCCTTTGCAAGGCTTGTCCACAGTAAACGGAACTGTCTCACTGGTGAGAGGCTCCATTTAAAAAAGAGTGTTTATAGTTCCAAGATCCTTTATCCCAGAACAGCCCTGTGGAGGAGATGAGCAGGGTGAAGAGAATGAAGCATCCATCCCAGGGCTCTGTTCATCCTTTGGAGCCCTCATCCCTGGCTAGATTCTGCTCTCAGGCTAGCTGTCGCCCAGGGCTAAGTTCTGGACCACTGAGTGAGGGCTGGGGGTGGGGAGGTGGTAACTGAGACCTGACTGAGCCCCTTCAGGTGAGAGAAGCAAGTGGGTGGTGGAAACAGCCCTATCAGGAGATGGTTCTTGGAGAGGCTAAACCTGCTGGGGATCAGATACACAGACTGAAAGCAGAATATTCACAATGTGTCAGGCTCCTCAGCTGTTAAGGACAAGAGTGTTTTCTGCATCCTGGTTGTCGATGGAGAGGGAGGCAAAGGCCAGAGGATCATAAGGCAGGCTTTGTGGGGAAGGGGTCGTTAGCTCTATGGACGACAGAGGGGGAATGGAGAGAAAGGTGGGCTCATCTTCCTGCAAAGGGCCTTAAAGACAGAGAAGACAGGGATGTCTTTGTCAGAGAGATCAAGGGGATTCTCTGAAGGATTGGGGAGGGCTTTCAGTCACTTGGGAGATTCCCAGTCTCACACGGGTAAATTGCTATATTTTTCCCCCCACAGTGCGAAAACAGGAGATCATTAAGATCACAGAACAACTCATTGAGGCCATCAACAATGGGGACTTTGAGGCCTACACGTGAGTAGAGACTTATTTCCTTGAGACCCAAGTCATCTCTTGAGGCCTTCCCTCCCAAAAAGCAGCTGGGACCAGGGGAAAAGAGAAGGCTGGGCCTTGCACACAGTGTCCGAGTTAAACACCAGGCCCCTAGCCTGGGAGCCCTTCCAGGTAGACATCAGTGATTGAGCCCGCCTGTGGTGTCTGGGCCGTGGGCTGAAAGGGCAGAGCTAAGTGGCTTGGCAGGCAGGGCTCTAAGATCTCAGCCGTCTTGTCAGGCCCAGCCCACAGCTAACCTGCTGCGGGACAGACACCACTGATGGGGAAGAGAGACGAGTAATGCTCATGCAAGACTGACGGGCTGCTTTTTTTTTTCCCCCCTGCAGGAAGATTTGTGATCCAGGCCTCACTTCCTTTGAGCCTGAGGCCCTCGGTAACCTCGTGGAAGGGATGGATTTCCATAAGTTTTACTTTGAGAATCGTGAGTGGGTTCGTGCTGCTGAGATACTCCTGCCTGCCCCTCACCCCCTTGCCTCTGTCCCCGCTCACCTTCTCCTCTTCCCAGTTGCCCGCTTTTCCCTTACTGGACCTGCCTGCCGCATCCTTGTCTATGTGCTTGCCCCCTTGGGCCCTGAGGATGGTCTTCAACTGGCACCTTCAAAGGGCTGCCTCCAGAGCCCCGCCTGCCCCTCCATTCTGCAGCTGCCTCGTGGCAGTGCCAGTGTCATGCCATAACCAAGCCCACTGTATTTCTTTAAGCCTCGCCTCTTTCCAAGACGATTGGAAACCATGCGAGGTCCGGTTGAGATGATCTCAGCTCTGTGTCTGCAGGTTTCAGAATAGAGGAAATTAAAACCAGGATAAGAATGTGCAAGCAAGTAACAGGGCGCTGTTGATGATTGTGAGATCGGAAGTTGTGGCTAGGGTCCTCCTCCTAGCCGCGAGGGAGACAGGAGTCCTGGCTGGGGGTCAGCGGGGCAGGGTATATGCTCTGGACAGTTCCTGGAAGTCCCAGAGGATAAGAAGCTGATTCATCTCCTCCTCCCATCTTTCTTTCCACTAAGACCGTCCCCCTTCTTATTTTTTTCTCATCTTTCCCACTTTATCCTGGGCCTTCCCCATCCTGCCCCGGATTTTATTTTCTCACTGTTTTCTCTACTAACTGCCATCCTTTCCATGTCTTAGCTGCAGTTACAAACCCTAGGTTATCTAGGTAATTCTGTCAGCCAGAAGCAATTCCAGAATTTATAGAAGCTCTCCGAAAGGTCTCATGTAGCCCCTAATATTTGAATTGAAGTAAAATATGAATCTCAATAAAAGCTACACAATCCATAGTGTTTGCTGATAATGGCAACCCATCTTCTTTTGGTTTTCCCCCAGAGGACCTGGGAACCCTGGGAATATCCTGAGCTTGGTGCTTTAGTGACTTTTTTTTTTTTTTTTTTAAACTTTGGATCTTTTTAAAATCAGAAATCAATTTTGAATATTTTAAGTTCTTGATTTTGCTCTATAGCCCTAATCAGGGACAAGCCAACCCTTATGAGATCTAAACCCACCTGTTAGGGTAGAAAGATCATCATAGGCTTTCGTTAAGATAGTCCTGAGTTCAAATGTTGTGTGATTTGGACAAATTACTTTAACCTCCTTGAGCCTATTTCCTTATCTTATAATGAAGAAAGTAATATTGACCAAGGAATATGGCTCATGCGTGTAAAACTGCCCAGCACAATGTCTGATTAAAACAGTAGCTGCGGGCCTCCCTGGTGGCGCAAGTGGTTGAGAGTCCGCCTGCCGATGCAGGGGATGCGGGTTCGTGCCCTGGTCTGGGAGGATCCCATATGCCGCGGAGCGGCTGGGCCCGTGAGCCATGGCCGCTGAGCCTGCGCGTCCGGAGCCTGCGCGTCCGGAGCCTGTGCTCCGCGACGGGGTTGGCCACAACAGTGAGAGGCCCGCATACCGCAAAAAAAAAAAAAAAAACAACAGTAGCTGCTATTATCATTGTTCCACACCTTTCTCTTCCTTTTGAATAATCAAGACTAATCTGATGGGGTTTCCCAGCCTCTGGAAGGTGTATGGGGACTTGGAGACTCACAGAATGGTTACTGGAGACAGGGTGAGACTTGGGAAGTGCAGGCTGGGAGGAAAATGCCAGTCCCCAGGCCTGACACCCTCCTACCTATCCCACCCTGCCCTGCCCCCTACAGTCCTGTCCAAGAACAGCAAGCCCATCCACACCACCATCCTGAACCCGCACGTCCACGTGATTGGAGAGGACGCAGCTTGCATTGCCTACATCCGCCTTACCCAGTACATCGATGGGCAGGGCCGGCCTCGCACCAGCCAGTCAGAGGAGACCCGGGTCTGGCACCGCCGGGATGGCAAGTGGCTCAATGTCCACTATCACTGTTCAGGGGCCCCTGCCGCACCGCTGCAGTGAGCTCAGCCACAGGTGCACCTGGTGGGGGGTTGGGGAGCGGCTGGGACAAGTGGGGTCAGAGGAGGAAGAAGAGGTTGAGAGGTGGCATTGGGGGAGGATACATGGGCCATCCCAGAAGAGTAGCGAAGGCTGGACAGTGTGGTGGTTGTAATAAGTCATGCTCTGAAGTCAGACAGTCTTGGGTCTGGCTCCTTGACTCCAAATTGGGTGACCTTGGACAGGTTACTTCCCCTCCCTAAGCCTCATTTTCCTCAGCTGTCAATAGGAAAGAAGGAGGGACTTCCCTGGTGGTCCAGTGGTTAAGACTCCACCCTTCCACTGCAGAGGGCGCGAGTTTGATCCCTGGTTAGGGAACTAAGATTCCACATGCCTGCAGTGCAGCACCCCCCCCCCAAAAAAAAAAAAAAAGGAGCGGTGCCTACCTCCTTTGTTGTTGTGAGGATTAAATAATATACTTGTAAGTAAAGCACTTAGTAAGCGCTCAGCAAATGTGAGGCAGTGTTATGTTTAAATACTAGCTTCTCCCCCATCCTCCACCCTCTCAGGCAGAATTGACCACGTATGTAGTGTGTTTAAGTCTCTGGAACTCCTCTGTGTGGGTATTGTCCTCTGTTCTGTTACCATGTCTGTTCTGTTTGACAGGGGCATAAGGAGATCCCAGCCGGAGGTCAAACCTTCGCAGCCAGTGGCTCTGGAGGGCCTGAGTGACAGCGGCAGTCCTGTTCGTTTGAGGTTTAAAACAATTAAATTACAAAGCGGCAGCAGCCAATGCACGCCCCTGCATGCAGCCCTCCCGCCCGCCCTTCGTGTCTGTCTCTGCTGTACCGAGGTGTTTTTTACATTTAAGAAAAGAAGATCGTTTTAAAAAAAAAAATGGGATCCATACCGTGATGCGTTTTAAAACCACCAATAGCCCTTGGGCTAGCAAGAAGGCAGGAGTTTGTGTGATGCCCATCCTGGCACAAGCAATGGGCTCACCTACCAGCCCTGAAGAGGTGAGCTCAGCCTCTGGCCTCCATGGACTCAGGGGACCAGGCAAGAACTCTGACAGAACTTTGGGGGCTGTGATGTGATTACAGCCCCTGAGGTGGCCTACCTGCCCCAGGTCTAGGAATGGACGTCTTCAGAATTTGTATACACGCCTAGAATGAGGCTGATGAAGAACATCATGGCCAACAGATCTACTTGGGAGAGAACGCGGAGCTCCCAGCCTGCCGTGGAGGCAGCTGAGAAACAGTGGCCTCAGGACTGAGAAGCAGGGCCCGGACATTGCTGTACTGTACCATTTAGTATAGACGGGAAGAGAATTGGTGCTGCAGAAGTGTGTCCGCTACAAAGCTGATGAGAAACCTCGTGTTAGTCTGACATGCACTCACTGACTCATCCATTTCTATAGGATGCACAATGCACGTGGGCCCTGCTATTGAGGCCCAATCCTTGCAGCTGGGAAGTGGGAGGGGTTGCCGCTTTGCTTCGTGTTTGTTTTCTTATAACAGCAAGGAGAGAGCCGGGCCTTGGTCTGGGCTCCCCCTGCTGCCTTTGGCAGTTCTGTTCCTGTGCTGATTTGGGCCATCTTTGTCTTGCCTTTTCATGCTGGTGGTCCCTGTGCTGACCCTCATCTGGGCCTGGGCCCTCTGCCAAGTGCCCCTGTGGGATGGGAAGAGTGAGGCGTTGGGATTGAGTGATGTTTGTTTCTATGCATTCAGGCTGCCCTCGGGGCTGCCTCCCTTCTTACTCTTCCCTTGCTGCACGCCCATCTCTTTTCCTGTCTTTGAGATTGACCTGACTACTCGGGCAAGAAGAGGTATCCTCTACAAAGAGACCTCTTTACTGACCAACTGAAGTATAGACTTAACTGCTGGACAATCTGCATGGGTATCACCCTGTCTCTCACCTGCATGTACCCAAAAGAGATGTCCAGAGCCAAGGCTCCTACATTCATTGTCCCTCTCTGTGCTCAAGAGTTCCATTCCAGGAGGGAAAAATTTATACTCTAAGCAGATAGCAGAGAAGATAATGGAGGAGCAATTGGTCATGGCCTTGGTTTCCCCCAAAACAACTGTGCAGACCTGTCTGCACTATTGGGGGATAGATGGGTAGGCCCCAGCTCCCTGGACTGCCTTAAGGAGGCACAGGAGCTGGGAGAAGAGGCAAAGCTACAGGTTTACCTTGGAGCCATCTGAGAAGAGAGCAGACTCACAGGTGCTGGTGCTTGGATTTAGCCAGGCTCCTCGGAGCACCTCCTGCATGCCCCAGCCCCTGGGCCCTAACCCTTTTCTGCCCTGCAGCCTGTAGTACCAGCACGCAGACACCTTCACCACAGGGTTTGGTTTTGCTGGCTTGAAGACAAATGGTCTTAGAGTTCATTAAGACCCATAGCTTCATATGGCTGCTCCAGCCCCACTTCTTAGCATTCTTAATCTTCTTCTGGGGCTAATGTCAGCATCTATAGACAATAGACTATTAAAAAAAATCACCTTTTAAACAGGAAATGAGAAGGCATTTGATGCAGAATTTTTGCATGATGACATAGAAATAATTTAAAAATAGTGTTTGTTCTGAATGTTGGTAGACCCTTCATAGCTTTGTTACAATGAAACCTTGAAGATATTTAATAAAATAACCTTTAAACACTCCATTGTGTTACTGCTGTTGGAGGCTTATGGCCAGAGGCTTAGATTTAACAGCTTGGGTTACAAGGCTTCAGGTGGAGAGAGGTACCTTCTCCCACCCCTTTTGGGCCCATTTTAGAATAAGACTTCCTCGTAAACTCACCAGCCTCCAATTAGTCCCCCGGGCTGCTGAGGCGGGTTTGGAGCGGGGGGGGGGGGGGGGGGGCGGGGAAGAACTCGGGCCCTTAGCGGGTGAGCTCTGAGTCTCGCCCCGCCCCCGGGCCCCGCCCGCGTCCAGGACAGCCCTCCCGCCCCTCAGTGGGCCGGCCCGGCTCCCCCTCCGCCGGGCCGAGTGGAAGAGCCCACACCCTCGGCCCGCCCCGGCTCCGGGAGCCTCGGCGCCGACGCTAGGCGGACCGTGCCACTGCGCTGGGAGGAGGGGGGCGCCTCTGCCGGGACGCTCGGAGCCCGCCGTCTATGAGGCTGCGGCTCGGCCGCGCGCTGCGGAACACCGTTCGGCGGCCCGGCACTTGGGCCGCGCGGCTGCCCGGCCCGGAGGCGGGGGGGACCCGAAGTGGGGCCGCGAGCGGCTGCGCGCCGCCTCCCCCCGCTGGGAGCGGTGGTTGGGCCCGGCTGCGGCAGAGCGTTCGCTCGGAGATGGCGGAGCCGCTGCGACGCAGCCCGAGGCCCCGAGAGCAGGGAAGCCGGGCAGCCCCGGGACGTGGCGGAGCCCGGGGACAGCGGGGACGCCGCCCAGTCCGCCGGGTGAGCCGCCCTTGAGGGGACCCCCGCTCAGAGTGTGGCCCCCAGCCACGGTCCCCGCAGTTCTCCCCTCACAGACTTCCCTCAGTGTGGCCACCGAAACCGCCCTCAGGGGCGTCCCCGGCCGCCCCTCGGGGCGGCCTGCGCACCCCTCCCCCGTCCCTTCCGCAGGCCGCCCTGGCAGTGGCCTCGTTCCCCTCGGCTCGTCCTCTCCGCACGGGGCTCATCCTCCCCTCGGGGCTCCCCCCAGCCCGACGCCCGCCCCGATGTCGCCTCAGACTCCTCCACGCGCCCCTTGCCCCATTCCCTTTAATGCTCCGACTCTCTCCATACCCACCTGTAAGCCCATTTTCCCACCAGCAGGGCCCTCCATCCGCGACCCCCGTGTGCCAGCCCCCCACGCCCGTGTCGCTGCTCGGTCCCCCTCCTCCAGCTGCATCTGCACTGCCGGTCTCCCAGCGCGGGGCCCACACCCCCGCCTTCCCCAGCCCCCTCTCTGTTGCTCTCCTCCTGCTTCCCGCACCTTTAGCCCCCTCCCCGCCGCGGTCCCGTTTCAGCATTTATCCTCCCACCCCAGTACTCCCTCATCACCCCTTCCCTAAATATTGTTGCTTCTTCTAGGTTCGAAGCTAAAATGCAGTGGTTAAGACCAGGGCTGGAGCCTGACAGGCCTGACGATGAACCCCATTTCCTCCACTGACTGAGCTGTGTGATCCTGGGCAAGTTACTAAGTTCTCTGGACCTCAAATTAGTCATATGTAAAATGGGAATATTAGTTATCTCTTAGGGCCGGTGTGAGCATTAGATATATGGAAAGCTCTTAGAAGAATGTCTGGCAAAGTGTAAGCGCTCAGTAAATGTTAACTCTTACTCTTGACCTCGTGGGTGATACACCCCCAGTATCTGCTTCCCCACAGTGACTTCTTCTCACTACTGTGTTTGCCCCAAAAAGTTTCCTCTAATTCTTAGGATTCGTGCCTTCCCATCACCATGTTGATCCTTTCCCAGCTCTCTTTTCATGCCGATTAGTTTTACCCAGGCTAAAGCAGAACTATTCTTAAGTTGTCTCTCTCAGTTCTGAAGGACCCCATCTCTGCTTAATCACCTGGAGATGTGTATGTGTATGTGTCGGGGGGTGGGATGTGTGGTAGAGAGAGATCTCCAGCCACTGGCCTTACTTCAAGTGACTAAGGTGGGGAGAGTGACGCTTCTAGAAATAGTCTATCTACTTAAGGAAAAAAGTCTCCGGAATTAGGTCTCCTTAAAACTATTTTCTGATCCGACTATTCTTACTCCTTTTCTATTATTGATTGGATACTACTTAAGCTCCTGTTGCTCTCTGTCATCCAGCCCCATTCAGTTCGCTCTGTTTTTGTAGCAGGACTCAATCCCTCCTGTCTCTCCAGGCTAGCTCAGGACCCTTCTGAGCTGTTCAGGGGTGAGGGTGTACTACCACCTAGGCTAAGTTAGGAAAGAGAACTGGAGTGGATAGGGAGACAAACTCTGGACTCAGCTCTCTAGCGTTTCTTAGGTGCCAGTGCTGTGGCCTGCTCTGGAGCTACATTGTTATCACCCCTCCTGACACTGGCACAAGTGAGGTAGAGGGGAGGGATGGGTAATTTTTCACAAGCAGTGGAAAAGAGAATCCCCAGGTTCTGGGTTTGGAAGGTAATAGAATGATTAGCTAGCACCATTTCTCTTCCCTCTTGAATTTCCCCACCATAGTGTCCACCTGACTGCAAGTTCGTTAGTGCTGTTAGCCTGTGGTGTTGGGTTTGATAGATGACGAAGATGAACAGACACATGAGTTTCCTCTTATCTGATACTTCGTTGGAGCACGGGACTTCTGGGGCTTTCCGTCCCTTCTTCATAGGACGACCAGAGCTCCTGCTGGCTGACCAACTGCTCTGTCACGGGTTGGGAACTCCTTTCAGAGCAGGTTCATTTTCAGCCTCCTGGGCTGTTTGGCCTCTTGTCGATGGGAAATTTGTTCCCTTCTAGACCTTGGATATACTGCTTCAATTCTGAGCTTAGCTCAGGGAGGAGAATTTAGACAGTATTCTAAGAAAGGGAACAGGCTGTGAAGCTAAAGTATGAGACTCAGATTATGTTGTTCTTCTACAGGAGCTTTTTTTTTTTTGGAGAACAAACCATCCTGTGAGCAGGAGGTAAGAGAAATGGGGTGAAGAGGGGAATGGATTAATGACACAGTTTCAAGGAGAGAAGTAACCTATTGATTTCTCTGTCTTACAGGTAGTGAGGGCAGAGATTGTGAACTTTGCTGACCTCTGATGTGAGGAGCTCAGCCAGGGCCAAAGGTGGAGCCTGGCTAGATTTGCATCCTGAAGCCATGGGCCAGTGGGCCATGGTGACCTGAGACCAATGGACTCTGTCCAGTTGCCCCCTGTTGCCCCTTCTACCTCCCCTGTCCTATACTAAGGGGACTTGTTTCCACCTTTTCAGGGAACTGACCCTGCAGGAATCCCTTTCCCCTCTTTTCATATCCTTCTACCCTCCCAAGAGAGCCTCAGCCTATAGAACTCCTCCCTCCCATCCCGTAAAGTGGTCCCCATCCCTGCCGCACACACACACCCCCCGCCACGCCATGCTCAAGCTGTGGAAGGTGGTACGCCCAGCTCGGCAGCTGGAGCTGCACCGCCTCATACTGCTGCTGATTGCTTTCAGTCTGGGCTCCATGGGCTTCTTGGCTTACTACGTATCCACCAGCCCCAAGGCCAAGGAACCATTGCCCCTGCCCTTGGGAGACTGCAGTAGTGGTGGGGCAGCTGGCCCTGGCCCTGTACGGCCTCCAGTCCCACCCCGGCCCCCCAGGCCGCCAGAGACAGCCCGAACTGAACCCGTGGTCCTTGTGTTTGTGGAGAGCACATACTCACAGCTGGGGCAGGAGATTGTGGCCATCTTGGAGTCCAGCCGTTTTCGTTATAGCACTGAGCTGGCACCTGGCCGAGGGGACATGCCCACACTCACTGATCATACCCGTGGCCGGTATGTCTTGGTCATCTATGAGAACCTGCTCAAGTATGTCAACCTGGATGCCTGGAGTCGGGAACTGCTAGACCGGTACTGTGTGGAGTATGGTGTGGGCATCATTGGCTTTTTCCGAGCCCATGAGCATAGCTTACTGAGTGCCCAGCTCAAGGGCTTTCCCCTTTTCCTACATTCAAACTTGGGGCTCCAGGACTACCAGGTGAATCCTTCTGCCCCACTACTGCATCTCACACGCCCCAGCCGCCTGGAGCCGGGTCCACTGCCCGGTGATGACTGGACCATCTTCCAATCCAATCATAGCACATATGAACCAGTGCTTCTTGCCAGCCTTCGGCCAGCTGAGCCCCCGGTGCCAGGACCCTTGCCTCGCCGGGCCCGGCTTCCCACTGTGGTACAGGACTTGGGGCTTCACGATGGCATCCAGCGGGTGCTCTTTGGCCATGGCCTCTCCTTCTGGCTTCACAAACTCGTTTTTGTCGATGCTGTTGCGTACCTCACTGGCAAGCGCCTGTGCTTGGACCTTGACCGTTACATCTTGGTAGACATCGATGACATCTTTGTGGGCAAGGAAGGAACCCGCATGAAGGTGGCTGATGTTGAGGTCAGTCTTTCTTTTTCCTGACTCATATCTTTCCTTAGAAGCTGTTTCAAGCTCTGTCCTATCAGACTCCCTTGATCCTGAGCTTGTCATAGGTATGCTCCCTGCCCTTTCTAGGCAAGAAGAATGCTACTTCTCATTTATCTCCTTCTTAGTCTCCTGATTTCTCATGTCCCTGCTACTCTTCCCAGGCTCTGTTGACCACCCAGAACAAACTCAGGACCTTAGTCCCCAACTTCACCTTCAACTTGGGCTTCTCGGGCAAGTTCTATCATACAGGTGAGCTCATCCCCCTGCTCCTTCAGCATGTCAGTCTTCGTTTGATCTGTGCCTTCACTGTCCATGCTCCTGGGCAGACAGGTTGGAGAAAAGGGGCAACGTTTGGGGTCCGAATGCTGTGAGGAGCTAGCAGTGGGTATGAACTTAGGTTAGCATGGGCGGCTGGAGGGCAGGTTGGCAATCGGGAAATAGACAGTCTTAGGTGGGCAGAGGTCAGCAATGTTGTCCCAAGGATGGAAAGTGGTCAGTGTTGCTACAGAACAAAGGAGGGCACAGGGGCTGACCGGCTGTGGTCAGTGGTCAGTGTGTGGTCATAGGGACAGAGGAGGAGGATGCAGGGGACGACATGCTGCTGAAGCACCGCCAAGAGTTCTGGTGGTTTCCCCACATGTGGAGCCACATGCAGCCACACCTGTTCCACAATCGCTCCGTGCTGGCTGACCAGATGAGGCTCAACAAACAGTTTGCTCTGGTGAGACCCTTGGATCTCTTCCCTGTACTTTCTCCCAAAGATGATGCTTCCTTTTCAACCTTACCCTAATGGGGTGCCCTTTCCCTACCCTTTCCATTGTTCTTTCTGTGGAGGCATCCCCACCCTCTTTACCCTCTACTCCCCAAACCTCACCAGGTCCTGGTGAGAGTCTCTGCCATTCCCAGGAGCATGGGATTCCCACGGATCTGGGGTACGCTGTGGCCCCCCACCACTCCGGCGTGTATCCCATCCACACACAGCTCTATGAGGCCTGGAAATCCGTGTGGGGCATCCAGGTGACCAGCACTGAGGAGTATCCCCATCTCCGCCCTGCCCGCTACCGCCGTGGCTTCATTCACAATGGCATTATGGTGAGGGACTCCCAATACAGACTTGAATCAAACTCCAACGTGCATTGTCCAGGTTCATCCATATAACGGGGTAGAGAGATGGAAAGTCATGATGCACATAGCAAGAGCTTTGTTGCTGTAACTTCAGACTGAGTCCTCCACAAACCCAGGGAATCCTAATGCCTCAGGTCTTTTGTCCTTAATCTACTTCTCATTCTACCTTTCAAATCTCATCTGTCCCTGTTTGTTCTTTTCCCTTCAGGTGCTGCCACGGCAGACGTGTGGCCTCTTCACTCACACGATCTTCTATAATGAGTATCCCGGAGGCTCTCGTGAACTAGACCGGAGCATCCGAGGTGGAGAACTCTTTCTGACAGTGCTGCTTAATCCGGTAAGGTGCCGAGAGGAAAGGCTAGAAGATTGGACAGCCAAAGTGTTTGCATACTGAGACTTTTGCTCACCAAGCCCACTTCTGAAGTGGGGTAGGCTCTCCAAATCTGACATGCAGGCACCCCTTTTCAGATCAGCATCTTTATGACTCATCTGTCTAATTATGGAAATGATCGGCTGGGCCTGTACACCTTTGAGAGTCTGGTGCGCTTTCTCCAGTGCTGGACACGGCTGCGCCTACAGACCCTTCCTCCTGTCCCTCTCGCACGGAAGTACTTTGACCTCTTTCCTCAAGAGCGAAGCCCCCTTTGGCAGGTATAGGTGGAGCTCAGGCTGACCTAGAGACGTGATGGGGGTGGCCATTGAGGAAAAGATTATCTGATTCTTGGCCTCACCTTCAGAATCCCTGTGACGACAAGAGGCACAAAGATATCTGGTCCAAGGAGAAAACCTGTGATCGGCTCCCCAAGTTCCTCATTGTGGGACCCCAGAAGACAGGTGAATCATCCTTAGGCAACTTCTGTTGCCTTGCCTTAAACCCAAAGAATTCTTTGGCCAAGGAACTCTCTTCTCATACCCACCCCTCATTAATCCAGTCCCTTGAGTGATTCTTAACCTGGTTATATATCAGAATCATCTGTTGAGTTTTTTTTGAAAGACCCACAAGTGATTCTGATGCACAATCAAGGCTGAGAACTACCATTTTAACCCTTCCCTGGGCCTCTCTCAGGCTTTCCTTTTCTCGCTCTAGTTTGGCCAAACGGTATTTTACCACCCAGAGTGATTATTTTCTCACCTCTTTCAAGCTGATGTTCTTGAGGTGGATTCTCTCCCACAATGGCCTGGACTTTCTCTCCCATTTAGGGACCACAGCTATTCACTTCTTCCTGAGCCTGCACCCAGCTGTGACTAGCAGTTTCCCGAGCCCCAGCACCTTTGAGGAGATTCAGTTCTTCAGCGGCCCTAATTACCACAAGGGCATTGACTGGTGAGACCTGGAATGCTTCTCAGGACACTCCGTTCCCCTAAAATACCCCATTCCAGCTTCTCCCAGCACAGATGTCTGGCCCCTTCACTCCGAATTCTCTGCCTCTCCTCTCTACTACTTCCTAGGTACATGGATTTCTTCCCTGTCCCTTCTAATGCCAGCACTGATTTCCTGTTTGAAAAAAGTGCCACCTACTTTGACTCGGAGGTTGTACCACGTCGGGGGGCTGCCCTCCTGCCGCGAGCCAAGATCATCACTGTGCTCACCAACCCTGCTGACAGGGCCTACTCCTGGTACCAGGTGAGCCTGAAGCTAGGCACACATCAGAACTTAAGGGAGGTGGTGACTGCTAGAGAGGCAGAAAGGAATGAGGGTAGGGAAACAGCTAGTACCTTGGGGAGGGGTGCCTATGCTGGCTGTTCACTAGACCAAGAGTGAGGGCAGGACAATGCTGTCAAATCACCAATTCCTTGCCTTCCTATTCCTTGTCCTTCAGCATCAGCGAGCACATGGAGACCCAGTTGCTCTGAACTATACCTTCTACCAGGTGATTTCGGCCTCCTCCCGTGCCCCTCTGGCACTTCGCTCCCTACAGGACCGTTGTCTTGTCCCTGGCTACTATTCCACCCATCTGCAACGCTGGCTGACGTATTACCCCTCTGGACAGGTACAGTTCCCCAGTAGCCCACATGGGGGTCCCCTTCCCCTCCTTTTCCCTTCAGCCCAGAGGCTTCTAAGGAATACAGAGGGAACCACATCCCTGTCCCTTTAGCTGCTGATTGTGGATGGGCAAGAACTGCGTACCAACCCAGCTGCCTCGATGGAGAGCATCCAGAAGTTCCTGGGTATCACACCCTTTCTGAACTACACACGGACCCTCAGGTGGGAGAGCATGACCCAGGGGAGGATGACTCTGGGGGAAATGGGGAAGCAGGTTGACCGTGTCTGTTTGGAAGAGCCATGGATTTACCCTGTCTTGCAGGGAGAGACATGTGTCCCTCTGGGCTGGGAGAGGTAGTGTACATTTATGAGGCTTGGCTTTCTTTTCTGTCTGTCACCTAATGGCCTCTTGTTGAGCAGGTTTGATGACGATAAGGGATTCTGGTGCCAGGGACTTGAAGGTGGCAAGACTCGTTGTCTAGGCAAGAGCAAAGGCCGGAAGTACCCAGATATGGACACTGAGGTAAGCAAAGCCAGGGACAGGGTATCCCTTTCCACCTGTAAGATCTGATTTTGTCCACTCCTTACCATTTCTGACTTCATTTTTCTCCTGTTAGTCCCGCCTTTTTCTTACGGATTTTTTCCGGAACCATAATTTGGAGCTGTCGAAGCTGCTGAGCCGGCTTGGACAGCCAGTGCCCTCATGGCTTCGGGAAGAACTGCAGCATTCCAGTCCGGGCTGATGTATCAGCCTCCCGTACCAGCAAAAGCCCCCTTCTTCCCTAAGGGGCAAGCCCAGAGCAGGGCCCACAAGGGGGATTAGAGTGGCCTGGCCCCGCCCCCTTCTACCTCAGTGGCCTCGAGGCCTGGGATGGCTAAGAAGGGAAGGGCATCCCTTTCCCATAGGTCTGGGGTCTAATAAAGGGGCTTCCCTTGATACCCCACAAGATGGTACTAGGCACCTTTGGCCCATGGTCTTGCAAGGTTGGGGGGAAATGAGGGGGTCCAGGCAGGGTGTAGAGGAATGTATTAATCCAATGCTTTCCCTCTTTATCCCCAGCAGTGTATCTATCTCTTGTGGCCGTGGGAGGGACCCCTTACTGTGGGATCAATGGGATCTACCTGTGGCCCGGCCTCTCTAATGTCATTCACATTGAATGGGGATGAGGTCGGACGGTGGCTCACAGAGCTGAATAGGAGCCCTAGCTGTGGGCTAGAAATGAGTTTAATAAACATCCTTATTTTTCTGTTTTGTCTGCCTCACTGGAATGGGAGAAACCTAGAATAAACCAAGTATCAAGATTTTCCTCTGCCCCAGTTCAAGGTTCATCCACACATGGGGGAAAGAAGGGAAAGGCCCAGGCAGACGAGAGTAAAAAACTTTATATATTTATAAATGCCAAATAAATACCAGAGGCCACCCAACGCCCCCTCCCAGACAGGGCTGTCTCCCCCAACCCTAGGCTTCTAGGGTCTGAGACATCTTGGCCCCAAGCTACAGCCCAAGAACAGCTGCCAGTCTGGGCTACCAGGGAACTGAGTGGGGATGATCTGTCCAGCCAAGATTCATTCCCCCTTTGTGAGGGGTCCCCATAGCCACAGGCCTGTGTCCCTGTACAGGGCCCTGGGGGGGCCAGACTCAGGGGGAGAAGGTGGTCATCTCGAGTGAGACCCGCTGCCACAGCTCCTTGGTCTGTTTGCTGCGCTTGAGATTCTGCAGGATGTCGTTGAACTGCATCATGCCCATGGGTGTCAGGCAGAAGGCGCTGCGAGCACTGCGGATCGCGTTCACAAAGTCGTCGTAGTCGGCAGGGGTCAGGTGAATCAAGCGGTGGTGGATGTACTGGAAGACGTGGGGAGGATAAGCCACTAAGCACAGAACCAGGCCCCTCGGTCCTGGCGTGCTGGGTGATCTGTTCCCTGCCTGCCCAGGAGGTGTTCCACCCTGCTCCATACTTCCTGGGTTATCACCTGCATGTATGCCTGCTGGCAGCGCTGCACCAGTTGGTGGAAGGCCGGGGCACGCAGGTGGTTGTGGGCATGAGCGGGGCTCAGCCGCTGCAGCGTCTCCATGACGATCTCCTGCAGCACAAACGGGCTCAGCACCCCCTTGGCTGCCCCCACACAGAACTGGTGCACGTAGTTCACTCCTGGGGGGCAGGGGGAGGGGCATGAGACGGGGGTGGCCACCTCTGCCCTAGGGACCCAACTTTAATCTCTCAGCTCTGGCCTGGCAGAGAGCCTCCCTCCACCCCAGGAGCTGAGGTAGCCCCCCGCCCCTCGCGCACGCACACATACCCGACCAAGGCCTCAACTCTGAGCAAGAGCTAGGAAGGAGGTCTGGGATGGGAAGGTGGGGGGAGCAGGTGAGGGCGGACAATGGTCCTGGGGAGGGGAGGTGTTACCCAGCTTTGCTGCCAGCCCCAGCAACCATTTGACATCATCAGTGTAGGGGGGGGAGCGGGAGAAGTTGTTGGGGTGATCATTGTGTGCCCGGCGACCCAGCATCTCCAGTGCCAGCATCCCTGGGAGAAAAAGGGTGGGCACATGGTGAGGGTGCGTCCTCCACCCTCTACCTCAGCCTGGTACCTGAACCCACGGTAAACCAATTAAGAGGCATGGTGGGGAGGGGTCACAGAAGAGCCTCTGGCTGCACGTGGGGGCACAGGAAGGGCCCTCCTCTCACCGACACGGTAGGCGGCGTGCAGGTGATGTAGGCTGTGCGGGTTGACAGGCTGACTGTGAGTCTCCTCCTCGGGTGGTGGAAAACCCCCGCTCACCAGAGGGCTGGGCTGTGTGGGCAGGGCAGGCAGTGAGGCACCCTGGATGGCCGGAAACGTGGAAGCTGGATGGACACTGCTCACTGAGGGTGGGATGAAAGCCACATGAGGAACTCAGAGCCCAGAGGGACAGAGAGGATTCCCTCCCCCACTCCCCTGCCCGGTGTGCCTCCCCTCCATTCACCTGTTCCCTGTCCCCACAACTCACAGGCCACACTGGTGGGCAGTGGGAGCCCTGGCTCTGTGTGGTAGGGATGTACTGTGATGGGTGCCATGGAAGGGACGGGGAAAGACACAGCAGTGGCGGCAAGTGAGGGGGGAGTCACCGAGTAAGGGTACTGAGCCCCCAGGAATGCAGGGTGCACACCCTAGAGGCGGGAAGAAAAAAAGGAAGATTCCAAATTATATTAGGATGTAGCTCTTCCCCGTTCATCCCACAGCTGGGTATCCTGCATTTCTTATCTTAGTTGGGCTGGGTCCCCGACTCCCGCCACCTCACCAGGACTCTTGGACAGCCCTGTTACCCTCCCAGAGTGCCCCACTCCAACCCCCCCGTGAACTCCCAGTGTGCTCCCACATGCCCAATCTCCCAGAACACTGCGTACTCACCTGTGGGTATGCAGAGCTGGGCACAGGGAAGACGGCAGGCCGGGGCATATGAGGCATGGGGTGGGCGGGG
The DNA here is from genome assembly GCF_025265405.1 of Mesoplodon densirostris. Taxonomy (NCBI): domain Eukaryota; kingdom Metazoa; phylum Chordata; class Mammalia; order Artiodactyla; family Ziphiidae; genus Mesoplodon; species Mesoplodon densirostris. Next base: position 175,938,397 of record NC_082661.1, read on the forward strand.
TGAGCTGGGTGGGTGAGGTATTGAGGGCTGCAGGGCAGGTGGGGCTGTAGAGCAGTGTAGGGGTGCAGGCCAGGGGAATGACCATGCCCCAGTCCTGGACCCGGATATAAACTGGACCCCACCGAGATGACTGGCACCACTGTGGCTGCTGTCACTGCTGCTGCTGCCGCCGCCGCCACTGTAACCGGCTCAGTCCCTGGGACCCCCCTGCCCTCAGGCAGCCCCCGCCCAGCCTCCCCAGCTGCCCTGATCCCACTGACACTACAGCTTGTAGCCCCTTCACGGGCTGTGGATGAGCCACCTGCTGTTTGCTCATATAGCCAGAACCACTGGTGAGCAACCTCAAACAACACTTCGGGGTATACGCCCCCACCCTTAGCCGCCTCTTCCACTGCCATGCAGGCCTTCTCCAACATCAGGTTATCCTGGAAGGGAGAGGCAAAGAAGGTTAAGGGGGAAGGGCTTTACTCGGGGACAGTTTTTAGATGACATTCCAATGTCTCCCTCAGAGTTGGCTGGTTCCTGGGGAGGCATCTAAGGTCACGGCCAGGGCCCAGAGTCAGTGTCAGAGCAGTGAATGCTTCACACAGTGAACAAATACTTGTTGACCAGCAGAAGTCAAGACCCAGGTTACAGTCCCAGTTCCAAACTAATTTAGCTCCTCCCAGCCAAGTTCCATCATCTCCCCGAGGCCTTCCCTAAGGACTCCATCCTGGTGATCATCTTGGTCCCTAGACTATAGGCCACATTTCCTTACCTATGAAATACGAATCATCCTGTTCTCAGAGTTGTAAGGTAAAGGATGTAATCGATGTGAAAGCACATTACTATGTCAAGTGTCACCATGAGAGGACCAACTGGGTAGTTTGTGAACTCCAGGATATGGGAATAAGGAGCTGGACCCAACCTCCCTGCCCAGATGCCCCAAAGCAGGTCCGCAATTGCCTGTAAAAATACCTGCTCCTTGCACTGCACCAGGGCCCGCTGGATCTCATTGGGGTTCAACGCATGGGCATGAGGCAGGCAGCTTAGGGCTAGTTCCGCCGCTGCCCTCACCATATTGGAGTCTCGTGCCCGTGATGCCCTGTCAGCCAGGGATGCAACCTCAGGGGGTGTCAGGTGCCCATCCCAGCATTCTACCAGTATAGTCAGGGCTGCGCTGCCAATCTCCATTGCCTGGCCTTCAGGAAAAGGAGAGAAAAGCAGAGTGGGGTTAGCACGGGCGACGGGAATGGCATCTCTCCTATCAGGTCAGTAACTCCACAAGGATATGACTTATCACCATCCGTTAATCCCCGTCCCATACCCAAATCAAGATGCTGGATTTACCTGTAATCCAGGAAACGTGGGAAGAATAAGTACGTGAGAGCCAGTTGGGAGAAACAAAGTTGTGCAGGCCAAGGGCATAAAGCCCAATCTCGAAGGCGCAAAGGTGCAGGTTTCGGTGAGGACCCTGGTGGCCCCCCGAGGAGGACGGATGTGTGAAAATGGAAGTGCTGCTGTTGCCCCCCGCCTTGATCAGCACCGTCTTCGCCAGCTCGAAGTAGAAGTGTGCAGCTGCCTCTGACGGCTGATTGGGCACATGGGGGGCATGACTCTCAGGACGGCGGCCCTTGTACCTGAAGGGGCAATGGGGTAGGGACAGGGATTGGGGTTTCTCTGAGGTGGGTGTCCAGGTAGGTTGGAAAAGACCAGGGTAAGCGAGGATGCTGACGGAGACAAGAGTTGGATTACACTAGGGATGTGGCTCTCGGGGTGGGCCAGGTCAGAAGACAAGGGTGTTTCTTCCCACTGACCTGCCAACTTCAACTGTCTTCGCCCGGGCCCCTCCACTGGCACTGGCCCGGCGACTTCCGCTGGAGGACGAGGAGCCAAGGGAGTCTGAGGAAGAGCTGCTAATGCTGTCACTGTCCTGTCCTCGGCCCCAGGAGGTAGGGGCCCAGCCCCCTCGAAGTGGCCTCCGGCTTAAGGTGGGGGAGCTATCCGACGTCGTTTCAGGGGCACTGCTGTCAATGCTGGCCATGCCTAACCCCCCCAAGACAAGACAGTCTCAGAAGTCAGAAGCTCCAGAATTCAGACTCCAACCTTCAGGAATATCCTTCCCTCCATGTCATCCCACGGGTTGTTACCTGTGTGCTTCTTCTTAGGCCGCCCTGGTGAGCCCCAGCCCCGTCCATTGTAGCCTCCACGGCTGCCAAGTGCCAAGCGGCTGGGAACCTTTCCCTCTGGTCTTGGGGTCAAAGCTGCCTCAGATGGGAGACCCTCACAGGGGGAATGTGGGGAACTCTCTACGTAAGGAAGACAGGACATTGGGATGAGCCTGGGAAAGGGGGGACCAACACAGCTCCATACCACACATCCCCCCTGCCCAGTGCCCCCACCTCACCAGGCACATTCTTCTCTGTGAAGCCCTCAGTGGGGCCTGGCCCAGCCCCTGCCACACTCCCTGGCTGAGCAGGCCCTGCAGAGCCTGAGGTCAGAGGTTGCAGGGCCCCTGGAGCAGATGGGCCCCCATGCTTTGAAGGAGACCTCTGGCTGGCTGTGGCCGGGCGGCTAGATGAGTAGAACGAACTCAGTGTCTGTGGTTTATGCGTCTGGCTCTCTCGGTCCAACAGTTTGTCTAAGATCTGAAAGACAGAGAAGCGGTGACTGGACGCCCTTTATCTCCTGACTTCTATTACTTTTCTTTCTCCTTGAAACAGCTTAATACTTCCTCCTCAGGAAGGCTTCCCCAGTTCTAACCACAGGAGAACCTGCTGGAAGACAGGGGCTGGCTTACATATCTTGGTATCCCCTATAACATTTACCACAGGACTAAGTATATTGATATTCAATATATATTGAAATAAATGAATGAATGAACAACTTTATGCCCCGTTTCTCTTCTTCCACCCCAAGCCCAAGCATTCCTATAAGAACCACGGGTCTCTCACGTTCTTTACGAGGTGTTCCCAAGATGCCCCTGGTATCTCCTGTAGGCAGAATAGCCCTTCCATTATACGAGAAACCCCTGAGAAAGGCGATAAAATTTGCTCTCTCTGCCTGTTGAAATCCCAGTACCTCAATCCCTTACCTTTTTGAGTTTGGCCTGGTCGTCTTTGTAAGTGATCATAAGTGCTAGGGCCAGGTCACCCTTCTCCCGACGTGTGCCTTCACACAGCAGGGGATGCTCCGCCTCACTCACTGTTGTCTTCATGCCTGTGAGAAAGAGGCGCCCGTGGGGGCTGTGAGTGGCCGTAACTTGCAAGACAGCCAAGGGTAAACAGGCCAGGGCTCCCCAGCCACCAGCATGTGAAGTAAGGAGTTCTCCTGGTCCAACCCACATTCCCTATGGAAGGTGCCCACTGCCTAATACATCCAGCCTAAGCTCTGGTCTGCTTTTTAAGACAATCATAATTTGGCCTCCTCTATCACCCCAACATATCCATCACTTCAGGGAAGTTGGGCTCCCCACTCTCATGAAGACTTGATTGCCCCTGTGTCTTTATTCACAGTGTTTTGTCCCCCTACCTAGAACTTAACTGATCTTTTAACCCATATTCCATACTCTATCCCCTTCCTAAGGCCTTTCCCTAGAGTCCTGTTTTTCTGTCCTTATAACACCCAACATTCATAGCCCACGTTTTTGCCCTCAATTCTTCAGTCTCGTAGGCACTATGAGTCATGGCACATAAACGTCATGCTGGCTTTCCCCTTACCACAGAGCCCCTTCAGAAGAGGGCTCATGTCTCATGCACTTCAAGGCCTGGACCAGGCTTAGCTCGCAGACGTGCTCAAGACACTGACAGACTCACCCAAGGCAGCAACTGCTGCTTCAAATCCCAGCTCCTCATCCCCAGGCATCTCGTTGTTCCAGTTGCGACTTGGGGGCCGGGAACCCGTGGGAGAAACCACTGGATAAAATTTGGGGTAAGTTGAGCAGACAGAAGTAGCATGGGACAGAATGAAAAGGGAAGAAACCCAAGACACTCATCATTCCAGATCCTTCCATGAAGCTGCCCAATGCTTCTTACACGCGATTCAGAGCCTTGGGCTCTTGGTTTCTCTTTAGAGAAAGCTACCCCTGCCCCAGTTCCCCACTTTCTGTAGTGTCAGGCATCATACCTGGAGTACAGAGAACATCAAAGATGAAACTGGCCAACATGAGAGGCAAAACAGGCCGATAATCACAGAGTGTCCCCTCCCGAAGCTCCTCTGCCCGGCAGCGCACGGTACTCATCTCACTCGGACCCAGAGGAATCTTCTTGAGCAGGGTGGCCACCTCAGACTCCTGATATGCCAGCTTCACCTGAGGGCATAGGGAGGAACTAAGACCTCAATCACCCCAATGGAGATCAAGGTGTGAGTCTCTGAGGAGATGGCGGTGCAAGGTTCAGACAGAACTTCTGACCTCCAAGGCCTTGGTGGAAGCTGGGGGCCGCTGTAGCTCCAAGGCAAACATGCCCACTCGGAAGGCCAGGTTGTGGTGCTCTGGGCGCTCACTTAGCACTGTTAACAGGAAGGCCGCCTTGGTCAGGGTGTTGGTAGCCACCCAGGTCTGACGGCTTGTAGACACCTTGTTCTTCTTGCCCTAAAGAGGGAAGCACAAGGAGGCAGGCAGATGAGTCTGACTCGCCTTGGTGGAGGGAGGAGACTCTAGCCTGGGGTGGGGCGTGGGAGAGGGTTATGGGTAACTGGGGAGGGAGGGGGGCTCTCTCTCACCTTGGCAGGGGGCGGCTCTACCTTGAGGTCAGGTGGGTTGGCTAGCAGGTCCTGGGCAAGCTCCACGGTGAGGCGGGAGGCCTCACTGCTATAGCCGTGCGCATGCAAGGCCTCAGCACAGGCAAATAATATCTGGAAAGAGGACATGGGCACCAAACATGTTGCAGGACACCATACTCACTCATGCAGCAAATATCCCATGAGCACTTGCTATACACTGGGCCCTGTGCTAGTCCTGGGTATACCACAGAGACTCACAGCCCATTAGAGAAACAGACACATAAACACACGAACAGGTGTGAAGCTGGCTACTACTGGGAAAGGTCCAGAGGGGAGCAGATAGGCAGGATACCTCAGTGGGACTTGGGGCAGAGGGGCAGTCTCAGGGAAGACCTCCTAGAGGACATGATCTCTAAGATCTCTGAGGGCTGAAGAAGGAACAGGGGCTAACCAGGTAAGATGAGGGAAGAATATTCCAGACAGAAAGGCCAATCCGTACAAAACTATGGATGTAAGAGAGAGCATGGCAAGCTACGGGAACGGCTCAACTGAGTGTAGTATAACTGACATAGTAGCTAGATGAGGCTGGAGAAGCAGGCAAAGTTCAGAACAAGTGAAGCCTCATAGGTCATGCCAAGGACCTTCATCTTCACCCTAAGGGTAATGGGAAACCACTGAAGAGTTTTAAGCAGCAGAGTGACAAAATTATACACTCCAGGAAGATCAACATGGAGAGAAGAGAATGGACTGCAGGCAGCGAGGCCAGTTAGGAGCCTGCTGCAGGATTCTAACAGTCACACAACAGTCCTGTCACTCGCAACCAGAGGCAGGTGGTCCCTCTCCCAGCTATGGCTAAGAGGCACCCTCAGAGTCCCCTCCAAGCCCCCTCACCTCCATGCGGCTCTCCTGTTCCAGTGGCTTCAGTCCGGCAAACAGGTCGTGTTCCTCCCCAGCCCCGCCCTCAGCCTTCTCTTCCTCGCCCCCAGCGCCATCCTGGGCATTCAGATAATACGCCTGGTAGTCATCCTCCTCCTCTCCAACCGCAGGGGCTGCCTCTTTGGTTTTAGGGAGCCCATTGCCACTCTCATCTGTGGAAGCGAGGTCATCCCGGGTACAGAGCTCCCTGGGCAGTAGGCCAGGGGGGCCAGCAGAGGCTGTGGAAGGCTCAGGCCCTTCTGAGAAGTACACGCCACCATCTTCTTCGTAAGTATCTGGAGGTTCAGGAAGGAAGGTAGAAGGGCCTCGGGAGCCACCAGGGTGAGGGCAGGGTGGTGGGCTCTCCGGGAATCCACCAAAGGTGCTGGCCTCTGCACCCAGGGCCAGGCTGCTATCATCCAGGCTCATCTCAGCCAGATCCGGCTCCAGGGAGCTGTCTTCACTGCTCAGCCGTCGCTTGCTCCCGCTGCCTGCTGAGCCCTTGCCCCCACTGCCAGCCCCCCCCAATGCTTTGGCTTTGCCCCCACCTGGACCCATCTTATGCAGAGCCTTATCTCCCCCCTCGGCCGAGAGGCGGCGGGGACCCCGCTGCGACGAGAGGACCCCCTCACCCAATCCCTTGCGCTTGGCCCCAGGCTCCTTGGGCCGCACAGCTGGCTCGGCAGGAAGAGGGCGGGGCCGCTCCCGGGATTCTTCCAGGCCCCCAGATCGGGAGGCACCTGGCCGAGGGGGCAGGGCTCGGGCCCAGCACAGGGCCAGCTTCCTGTCAGTGGCACTGTAGGTGACACCGGGAAGGGGGTAGGCCTCTTCCCAGTTGAAGTAGCAGGCCTCCACCGCCGGCCGGAAGCCAGGGAAGAGCCGCTCCAGGGTCTTCTTGTGCTGTCCCCGCTTCACGTTCTCAATCACCTTCAGCTGCCACTGGCGCAGCTGCACACACAGCTCCCGGCGCCTGTGGGAACAAAGCAGGGGCCGGGAGGGCTCGTGGGGCCTACACTGCGCTGAGCAGGGACGGGAGGAAACGGGGAGATGGTATTCCCCGGAAGCGGGGCACAGGGAAGGACCCCAGGAAGTGCTTCTTGAGCCAGCCCCATAGACATCGCTCGAATACTCAGGGATTTGGGAAAGTGGGTTATTTAGAGGAGGGATGGAAGAAAGCTTCTCAGGAAAAGGACTCATAGATCACTGGAAAGCCTAATGCTCAGCACCTCCCACTTCCCTAGGACTAGAAAAATGGTACGTGTGTCTATGTACGGGAGATGAGGGCTCGGTCTGTCCAGGGCTGGCCCCATCTCCCGGCGGCGGTGAGCCTTGGGGGAGACTCACCGCTGGGGGCTGAGCGCAGGGTCCAGCACAGCCAGCCTCCACAGTGTGACCATCTCGTCACACATGCTAGCGCACGCGTGGGCCGCCACCTCTGACTGCCCGTTGCTGCGGCCTGTGTGCCCACTGGCGCTGCTGTGTGAGGCTGAGGTGCGCACGCTGTACCACCAGCCTGTTATCTGGAAACAAAGAGGGCTCTGAGATGAACCTAACAACTTAAGAGGAAGACAGAGGAGCCCCACGCAGTGTCCCTGTCAGCAAGAGGGGAGTGCGGTTAAGGGAGGGAGAGGATGCGCCAGCACGGGCCTCCCCGGCTCTGCGGGATTACCTGTTCGTAGGTGAGGCACTGGTCGGTGAGGATTTCCAACAAGGGGGCAGCATTGCTGTCCCTCCGCTTGAACATCTCCCGCACGATGCTAAGCAAGTTCCAGACTCCCTCTGGCTCGCGGCCCCTCAGTGGGCGCAGCAGACATGCCCATTCAGCAGCGGCCGGAGGCTCCGTGGAAGACAGATACATGGAGTTCACATCACTGTGAAAGTCGCAGAGTGGAAAATGATGACCCTAAGATGGGGCTGAATAAAGCAGGTGAAAGAGCAACAGGACTTTGACACAAAAGGGGTCAAAATACAGAGTACAGGGGGAAAAGTATGACCCAGACAAAAATTCTTAATCGCCCTCTGCCTCAGTTTCCCAATCGCTGAAAGGAAGCAAAGTAACTCCTGCTCTACCTAGGGACAGACCACTCTGTGACTACATAAAATTATCATCACCCACTGATTTCACTAGTGACATGTTGTATGCGCCAGGCAGTGTACCGGTGCGGGGCGGGGGGGAGTGGGGGAGGTAGGCATTGCTAAAACAAAGAAACTGTCCATGGCCCGAGGGATGTGCCCCTCCCACCACAGACACAGGCATGAAGAGATCCTGTTTACCTGAACACCACAGGGGAGGGGCCACAGAACTTGTGCAGTGTCTTCTTGATGTTGTCAGTGAGTGTTGATTCATCCAAATACCAAGTACTCTGATCGGAGGCAGAGGGCCCTGCTGTGGGGTCTGGGGGTGACAAGCAGTCAGTCACCCAGAGGTAGGAGCCTGGATTCGCCTTCAGTAAGTGGCGCTCTGCACCCCCAAGCTTGCTTTCTTCCTGCTGCCCTTCTTTCTCACCACTCACCCGGGGCTCCACATACTGTATTGATGGCTGTTGACTGGGAGGAGAGGAGTTCATCCAGGAGACGCTGGGCTGTGGGCAGGATCTGAGGGGGAAAGGGACACAAAGGCAGAAGTGACCCAAGGAGGCCTGGGCCTAACAGGAAGGCCGATGTGCAGCCCTGGACTAGTCAGAGAGGGTGTGTCAACCTCCCTCACCTGCTGAGGGAGCTCACTGATGAGGTACTGAGCAAACTTCTGCAGCTGGTCCCTCTGCAGCCGAGACAGGGACTCTGACACTGGGGCCCGCAGGCAGACTGCAGAAGCCTGAAGGGAACACCGGGAGAAAAGATACAATCTGGGAAAAGGCTTGCCGACATCGGAGCTGGGGACAGAGAGGCAGAGTAGGGGAGGAGAGGGGGCTCACATTGTGGCCAGGCATGCAGCAGAGAAGGGGGGGTGGAGCGGAGAATAGGGCCAGGATAAATTGGGAGGGCCTCACGTTGTGGATGCGGAAGAGACAGAGTGCCACGACGTGGGTGCACCATTTGGCCCCAGCCCCACAGGTGCAGCTGCAGGAAGTGACCCGGCAGCGGTCAAACATCACAGCCACGTTGTAGGCCCCTTTGGGGGGGACCATCTGAGGTGGCACCACTGTAGCACTCAGGTGGAACCCTGGGGAGAAACATCGGTATGGCCAGGGAGAGCCACCAAGACACAGCTCTCTGCCCTTGACCCTGGCCCTGCAGTTCTTCAGACAACCCGCTCCAGCTTCTTGCACTAGTTCCTTAATTCTTAACACAGGGGGTGGGAGGAGCAGGAAGTGCCGATTGGTGAGGGGCCCTTACCAATCTGCAGGGGGTCCTTCACAGCCCTCATGCGGAATAGCTGATCCCCTCGCTGGAACTCATCTGCACTGCCGTTGGCCAGGCAGGAATACAGTCTGGGAGTGAAGAAGAAGACATGGCCACCATGCAGCAAATACCCTTCCACAGAGCCTGTCAGAGACCACCATGCCCCAGGCACTCTCCCCAGTGTCACACCGTGCTGGGGAAAATCCCAGGCACTCCCTGCCCCGGCTGCCTCCTTACCGCAGCCCCAAGTATGGTGCCCTTTGTTCCGTGGGAAGCCCAGCGCACGGTGTGCAACATCAGGACCCCACTCCCCACCGTCAATCCTTTAGCCTCACCGAATATCCTCTTCATTCTCAGGGAAGCTCCAAAAAGCAATTCGGAGTTGGAGCTGCTCAGGCACCGGGGGGTAAACTTTCTCCACCACTTCAAATGGGATATGAAATGCCACCTGTTTTGCTGACAGCTCCACCAGTGGGATCACCAGTCCATCTTTGGAGACAAAGGTTGAGGTAAGGGGAAACAAAAAGGGCCATGATTACTTGGCACCGATGCCAATGCCACATCTTGATGCGCCCCCCACCCCCGCCTTCACTATGAAGAAAAGAGGACATCTGGATGAAAAACCAACGGACCCTCCTGTCAGGATACACTAACCCTGAAGACTCCATCTGGGGAAGGGGAGCTAAACAATCCCTAGCCTACAGCCTGCTAGAAGATACCAGGGATATCCCAGAAACTCCTAGCCAAACAGGTGTCCCAGGATCCTAGCAAGTAATGAGTCTCACCTGGCTTGGCATCTAATTTCCCATATACCTAGCACTTGAGATTCATATTACATTGTGTATATATCTCCCCTGGCATTCGCTTCTCTAATTGCTTCTTTTTTTACTGTCCCTTTCTTTTTTACTATCCCGTTTTTTTTTTTTTTAAACTATCCCTCTAAATGACTCCATGCCTCCGTCTAAGGAGGGAAGATAGGCCAGAGCCCGGAAGAGTTAAGAGAGGGACCTCCAGAAGCAAGAGTCTGCACTTTCTTTGGCACACCTGAGACCTGGCTTCCCACAGTGGATGCCCTGGGGTGTGGGTTGGGGGTGGAGAGGTTACCCCAAGGGAACCTGGCTGCCACTCCTGGACTCGCCTGGAGTAAGATGGAGCTACCATTCAAAGTTTCCCACACTGTTTTAATCAAAAAGCAGTGAAACGCAACAGACTGCATATCTCACCAAATTACTAGTCAGATTAAAAGACATATAGGGGCTTCCCTGGTGGCGCGGTGGCTGAGAGTCCGCCTGCCGATGCAGGGGACATGGGTTTGTGCCCTGGCCTGCGTGTCCGGAGCCTGTGCTCCGCAACGGGAGAGGCCACAACAGTGAGAGGCCCGCGTACCACAAAAACAAAAAAAAAACAAAAAACAACAACAAAAGACATATAGAAAATCATGGTGCTGAAAGGAACCTTTCTAAAAAAAAAGTCAGTCTTCTTATTTTATAAATGAGCAACTGAAAAAGGGTAGGGTTGGCGGGGGAGGGGGGGAATGCTATGCTTTCCTAGATTTTAACCTGTTCATAAAGATACCAATATGCTGAAAACCTTCACCACCATCTTCAGTTACTTCCCTCAAAGTGAGGGAGCTCTAAGCCTACCCACACATGCAAATATGAAAGAAGCAGAGAGCCCATAGAAGACCCATAGTGAAACGACCTATGATGTGTGTGTATGTACAGGGCATATGCTGGCTCTCCAAATGAAGGTAAATATTACCACTCCTAAACAGTGACACATGTAAATTTCTCTCTGTCCCTAAGGGGTGCTGGAAATCTCTCCAGGGCTGTTTGGAAAACAAGACCTTAGAATGTCCAGAATAGAATCACAAATTAAACCCCTCAACTGGTGAAAAAAGTCCACTTCCAATGAAGCTCAAACTGTGCCTTGAGGAAGGCAAGGAAAGAATGTGGTGAGTCCTGAGTCTGCGGGGCTTCTGTTATCACTCTCTTCTCCATCCTCTTTAACAAAAGCAAAATTCTTCACAGCACTCATCAGAAAGACCCAAGGATGAAAGAAACTCAAGTGAAAAGCAAGAAGAGTGTTTCACGAGACTCGAGAGTCAAGTACCCACACTCTTCCCCAGGCCCCAGATGAAGGAAATCTAAGGCTTTAGTACAGTGGTCCCAGGCTTGGCTTCTGACAGATGTTCAATATGGCCAGGAACCAAGTCTCTGATCTAAACCTATGTGACATCCCCTCTCGTAGGCCAGTTAACCTCCACTTTGCTCTGGGTGGAATCCCTTCTTGGTGCAGCGGTGATCAGAGATCATCACCTTGAATCAAGAAGCTCCCAATACACTTTGCAATGGGGTGACACACCTCAAGTGGTCACTTCTTCACAATCCACCCCCTACCCACATTCTTTTCTATTTTCTGGCCTGCTTTAGGCTGAACTCGGTAAGTACTCCCAAGTCAGAGGGAATTCTCCTTTACCCCATCTCTTACGGCAAATGAACGACAGAAAGATCTACTTTCTGTCTTTAATCCTATTCAACCCAGAATTTCCCAGCCATCACCACACACACACACACACACACACACGCAGGTGTGGAGAAGGCAGCCCCAGGAAGACCGGAAAAGCGAGTCCTGAACAGCTCCCGAGCAGGGACAGCTTGGGACAGCTCCCGAGCAGGGACAGCTCTCGAGCAAGGCCGGAGCAGGGCCTGCCCGCTCCACTCCTTCCAGCTCACCCTCACCTCGCATTCTGGTACCTCCACTGCCACCTCCGCCACCGCCGCCAGTGGGGGAATTGGGCCCCGCTGACTGTTTGCGCCATCCCCGCCAGTTCTGGCAGAGGCTCTCGGCCTCGGAGATGAAAGAACAGAGCGAATCCTCCTCAAAGCGGTCCGAATCCTCGAAAGAGAAGCGCTCTCCGTCCTCCCACTCCGCGAACATCAGCTCCATGGGGCCCGCACCCCCCGGGGCCGGGTCCCCCCCCGCGGATCCGGGGCCTGGGCCGCCGGCCGGGGGCTGTGGGGAGGCCCGGGGCCTGAGGGGCGAGCCGGGGCTGGGGGTGGCCGGGGCGCTCAGGGCGGCCGTGCCGGGCGAGGATCTCAGGCCTGGGAGAGACACGGGACGGGGCCTTGCCCAACTGCGAGGTGTGAACGGGGATCGTGGCCAGTCTCCGAGATTCAAGGCCCGGACGAAGCGCTCGGAAGCCGGGGCCTCTTGGCGGCTGTGGTGCCGCCTCCCCCATCAGCTGATCTGAACTTCCGGCCGCGCCGGCCACCACCACTTCCGCCCTCGCGCGCCCAGGAACCCGAGCCGGTACGCGCGGATATAAGGAACCTGTTTAATTGCTACGTTTCCTGCTTTTTTTTCTCGAGCCCACCCCCAGATACCGTAAGAGGAAGCCAACCCCCAAAAGTATACGAAACGACTACAGATCCCAGCAATAACCCGGCGTCCATAATGTCCCGAAGGAATAAGCAGCCGCCACGCATGTCGGGAGTTGTAGGCTGTCAAGAGACAAACACAGGAACCATTGGGTGGTTATTGTCCTAACTCCGGATAGGCCCCGGGGCCGCATCACCTTCTGGGAATTGTAGTTCAGAAGCCTGAATTCCAGAAGACTTTTTAATGGGGTTTAATTGGCGAAGCAACAGGAAAAGGCGGCGTTTGATTTCAGGAGATGGTTGCACTGTTTGTCAGAGGGGCCTTTGAGTCCAGGGGTTCCTAGCCTTTTTTTGTGCCATGGGCCGTTTAACAGCCTGGTGAAGCCCCTAGACCCCCTTCTCAGATTGTTTATAAGTAAACAAAATAAAAGAATTACAAAGGAAACCTTTTATGTTGAAATACAATTATCAAAATATTAATAAAACAAATTTGTAACATAGTACTTCTTTATTTATACATTAAATAAGATCCAGCAGCAAGTGTAATAACTACCATAATATTGAAGTTAGTGATGAATTTAAATATTGAGATACTGTGATTTCATATAGGTATTACTAACAATACTGTGGTTTGTTTCCCACAGCCCTAATTGAAATGCTCAATTTAAGTTGTGGTTAAAGATAAAATTTTTTTCTCATCCATATTCACAGACCTCTTACTGGGAGTCTATTGACTGTAGGTTAAGAACTTCCAAGGCTAGTCCAAAATGCCTAAGCACTGAGCTTCTTCCTAACAGCTTGCAGAACTAGGCAACTACACAGTGCTCCACCAATGGGGGTATGTGGACTATAGAAAGAGGTAACTGTGGGGGGGTCAAGGAGGCACGGCCCCCTCTTTATCTTAATAATTATCCCACTGGAGCTTTAAAACCCCCAATGATCCCTTTGTACATTTAAAGGGATGTATGTGCTGTAAAGTACACAGAAAAGTTAACTCAGTTATGCCTGGAAGGGCAGAGTACACATAAAATGCTATACAATTGTTCTAATATCAGGAGGTCACAAAAGTAAATGCCTTCAGCAGCTAGGCAGATAACTTAATGAGAAGTGAACAGGTGATACACAAGATAATTGCCAATTAAGTCTCAGTCTCATCATTTGGGAGAGTCCTGTGGCCAGATCCCTAGAGAATGGAGACAAACGATAGTCAGCTCTACCTGATTAATCTTTATTTCCATGTGGGAATAAGAAACTATGGTTGCCAGATCTTTTGATTTTTTTAAGAAAAGCTAAAAAGTGGGCTTTTTATGACATTTTTCCTATTTTTGAATGTGGCCAGCTAATTTAAAAACAAAATTTTAACTGTGTGGGCCAAATAAAATTCATCTGCAGTACCTTTGGGTCATCAGTTTGTGAACTTCTGATTATTCCTGCAGCACCCTGCAGGGGTTATGCACAAAATAGGTAGTCGCTAAATACTTACAGATGATGGCAAAAAACTGCATATAGACAGACTCCAACATCCTTAATGAATCCAAAGGCAAGGGCATTAAATGGTATACAGGACTTCAAATGCAGGACAAGACAAAGGTTTTTGTCCTGCACCTGGTGCAAATTAGGGAGCAAAGACCTTCCAGAGTGTAGGGGAGGACACAAGGTTCAACTATGTTGGGAGTACCTAATACACAACAAAAGGCCAAGTTCTCTTCAGAGGATTTTATTTCAACATAAAGCATAATTTCCACCCACATAATGATTCCAAAGGGTAAAAGAAAGTGTTTTGCTTCCTACTCTTCAACAAGAGCATGGCAGTGCAAATATCTCTAAAATGCCTCTGCAGAGTTCTCAGAAGCTACAGTCCAGTCATTGAAAATGCTTCTCCATTTTCAGCTGACATGAGGTTTGTTAGGAAACCTATGTAACAACTTATTCAATTTCTTGGGGGGTAAACTCCCCAACTCTCCCAGGTCCTCCTGGATTGATCTCACTTTTCGGGCTGCCTGAAAACACAGAACAAAAATTAAAATGACAGCTCCAAAGTTGGCCCTGACCTAAGCTAGTTCTCACAACACCCCAAATCACACTAAGGTATTAACCAGCTTGGAGATCTGTGTATTCTTCCCAGTCCCCTTTCATCAAAAGGACTTGGGACCCAAGAATGACTGTATGGTCTGAAGCTACCATGCCAGCTGGCAATTAAGTCTAGGCTGGAAACCAAACAACCTGTCCTTTACTATCTTTAGTTCTACTTCAGACAATAATGTCTACTTGAACAGCAATTTAAACTTTACAAAGTGGTTTTCCCATTCATCTCTTCACTTGACACTCACAAAATTCTGTAAGGTGGATATTAATATTAACCTCATTTTGCACCAAGTAAAGCTAGAACCAGTGACACAAATCGCTCAAGATCACAATGCCTTCAAAACAGTAACCTTTCCCACTTTGGCGTGACTCAAGTAGCTTCCAAAAACTTCCTCGCCCTTTTAGAATGAGAAGGACTTTCTTATCTCCTAGGAAGAGGCAGTAAGAACCATTACTGTATGCCCCCCATTTTCCTCCCAAAAGGGCACCCCAGGAGCCTGCTGTCACCTCAGCCCTCGAAGCACAATCGAAGAAGTCCTGGATCTCTTTTTTGCACGCTTCGTCGCGGAATTCATTCTGCTTCCAGCAAGCCATCATTACTGACATCTCCGTGATACAAGTCGCCTCTGGAGGAGCAGAACGCGGGGACCCTCAGTCACAAGGAGACCCTTACCTTCCGGCCCTCCCACCCAGCAGCCCTCTGCACTCCTCCGACTTCCGCCCTGGGGCCTCCAAGGCTCCGACTGCTCACCGCCCTTCTCCCGGCGCCGTTCCCCGACATGGTTAGCTAGGATGAGGGGTTTGTTGGGCTTCAGTATGGGCTTCCGCGGGTTTCCAAACCTTGCTAACCGACCCCGGAGGCTGGGCGTCGCCATTGCTCACCGAGCTCCCGGCAGGCTCTGCGGCGCCGTGCGTGACCCTGCGTGACCCCTACGAGCTCGACGACAACCTCTCCCACCCCCCACCTCCCCCACCCCCCACTCCCGCCCCAGCATGCACCTTTTTCTTTTCTTGGCGGGGTCGCCTTGATGCCGGGTTCGGATCCCGGCTGGTGCAGACCCGTGTGCAGGTTAGGAGGAGAGTCTTTGGGACTCTTTTGTGAATCTACGCTGACTCTTGTAGGCTCCGGGCTCTGAAGTCTTGGGGCAGTACTGGGCCGGGAACACCCAGGAAAGAGGCCTGATAAATGGACTCTAGTTTCTGGTGGTAAAGTCTGGATTAGAGGGTGACTGACACAGGCAAGGGCAGAGAGAATGGGAGCGAATCAAAATATGAGAGTTTAAGATGCTACGTTGGGAATGATTTTATTTTAATAAACCTTTAAGAACTGTTGGTTTTGATTACCTTTAGAGCCACTCCGAAGCCGCGAAGAAAAATAGGCTCATTTACGCTAACAGCTGCTGCTGCTTAGATATCGTTTGTTCATTTGTAGTGATCTCACTGGATTGGGTGAGGTTTAAGCACTTTCTCGCATTCATCGTTTTACTTAATCCTCTCGCCAATCCTCTGAAGATACTTAGCAGTACCATTCCTATTTATACACTTGGCCCTTAAATTATGATGCCTAGACTTGGTTCTAAGTTACTTTTTTCCCCCAGCCCCATCCCCTCCCCGCCAAGTGACTTTTAGCTGTTTACAAAACTCAGTCCAAAGATGAACCACTCATTCTCAAGGCATTTACACATGAGCTCCAAGAAATGTCTCTGGTAATGGAAGCATAACTTGGACAAGCTTGTAGTTCATAAGATGACTACTATGGAGAAACAATATTTAGTGTGTGCTAATCACTTATCACAGTTGTTTGGAATCTTCCCATTTATCTCTGCATGACTGGTTCATTTTCTTCTATTGAGTCCCAGTTCATGTCAGAGAGGACTTCCCTGACTTCCATCCAAACCACCATCAACCTGTTTTATTTTCTTCAGAGTACCTATCATAGTCTGGATTATCTTGTTCATTTATTGTTTGTTTACAGCCTTACCCCCCAACACCCATTTAAAATGTAAACATCATGAGAGAAGGGACCTTGTCTATCGTGTTCAGTGCTGTATCCCCAAGGCCTAGAGTAGTGCCAATAAATACTTGTTAAATGAACAAATGTTTGAAATATTTTTGCAAGTCTCCAGCTTTACCATCTTCACCCCAGAAATAAAACCAAGCAGAAGACAGTTTAAAAATAAGCCATTTATTATACAAAATTAAACCTGTGATAATCGAAGAAGCAACTCGGGAATAATAAAGGCATCAGCCCCATGCTCCACCCCCACTGCAGCAACACAAATAAAGCTAATTCCTATCAGAACTTCTACCACCAATAACCCCAAGTCTGCTACTGTATACAGAGCAGGCTGGGCCCCAAACCAGAGAAAATCCACATTGCTTGCTTTCTCCACAGAGAAAGTGGAGCCTTTAGTTAGATAGCCATGTGGCTATTCCTGGTTCTGCTTTCCCTTGTGGAAATGTAGCACCTGGTTTTGAATACTTTTATGGTAAGAGGAATAAAGGAGAAAGTCTGGGAAGCACTAACCACAAAGCAGGCATGTGTCTCCAGCCACATTCATAAAAAACTGGCCTACTTTGTATATAAAAGTTCTAAGGTAATGCCAGTGTGAACTGGTGTAATTAGACAGGAGAGGTAGGGATGATTCTACACCTTGCATAAGCATCACCTACCCTTTTCATTACACATAATGAAATCTGAGTCCTAACCTTATTTTGCACTTGGGTAATGATGTATTTTGCACTATATAAACTAGCATCTGCATTTAAATAGATTGCAAGCTTAGAAATCAGAGGCCTGAATTTGGCTTCTTTTGTAAGAGTCCTTACTGTATCAAATTTTAACATAAGTATTTTCGAAGGTCTATCTTTCTTATTCTTTTCTGCAAAAGTCCAAACAGAAAACTTTCCATGCTGTTATGAAGGGCATTTTTAATTAAATAAAATGAAAAAAAGGGAGTTCCCTGGTGGTACAGTGGTTGGGACTCTGTGCTTTCACTACCAAGGGCCCGGGTTCAGTCCCCGGTCCAGGAACTGAGGTCCCACAAGCCACGTGGCACAGCCAAAAAAAAAAAAAAAAAAGGAAAAGAAAAAAGAACCACGCTGGCAGTGAAACCCAGCCTAAATTATAGCTTTGCTTGGCCACATCTTTAGGACCCTAGTTGTTGGAGAATCTCATATATATACAATACATGAGCACCCCATACATATAAATGTTTATTGCTAGGTCTGTTGCAGAATTTCCATTTTGCAGTATATTATATAGTTTCATGTCAGCCAAAAATTGTAAATTCTCTGTAAATCTTCACCCCATTCCAAGCAGGTGCCATTATTTTTTTAAATAAATACTTGATGTTAGCTTTGATCTAGCTCTAAAGAGCTAGATTTCTTAAATTTAAAAACAAGCTGGTGGGCTTCTCTGGTGGCGCAGTGGTTAAGAATCTGCCTGCCAATGCAGGGGACATGGGTTTGATCCCTGGCCCCGGGAAGATCCCACATGCCACGGAGCAGCTAAGCCCGTGCACCACAACTACTAAGCCTGCACTCTAGAGCCCCCGTGCCACAACTACAACTACTGAAGCCAAGCCCGTGCTCTGCAACAAGAGAAGCCACCGCAATAAGAAGCCACCACAATGAGAAGCCCGCTCATCGCAACAAAGAGTAGCCCCCGCTCGCTGCAACTAGAGAATGAAGACCCAACACAGCCAAAAATAAAAAACAAATATGGGCTTCACTGATGGCGCAGTGGTTGAGAGTCCGCCTGCCGATGCAGGCGACACGGGTTTGTGCCCCAGTCCCAGAAGATCCCACATGCCGCGGAGCGGCTGGGCCCGTGAGCCATGGCTGCTGAGCCTGCGCGTCCGGAGCCTGTGCTCCGCAACGGGAGAGGCCACACCAGTGAGAGGACCGCGTACCGCAAAAAAATAAAAATAAAAAATAAAAACAAATAAATAAATTATTTTTTTAAAAAAGCTGGTATATCACACACAGAACAGCTTAGCAGTCTGCTCAAAATATTCAAAACCAACAAAACCTTATAGAAGGACAAGATTCTATTATACATAGTCTGTACTGAAGTCATAAGCATCATCTTCCTCTTCAGTCTTTACAACTATATATATATATGTTTGTAAATTAATGTGTGTATATATACATACGTACACACACACTAATTTAAACCAGACATATTGATAAGCTATGGAACTTCTCTAGTGATAACTCATTAATGCAACATTACAACCAGGGTAGTTCTAAGATCCAAGGTATTCTTTCTTGTTCCACTGCCCCAGAAAAAGCAAATGGTCTCCCTGTCCATTAAGCTGTAAGTTTAAACCACAGCAATAGAAGGGTCTGGCTACCTCCCTAAATCTGACTAACAACTTTTTATTTAGCCAGCCACTTGTGATGGCTTAAATGTCTTGCTTCGCTTCTCATGCCCTTGAGCTTAGGTGGGTGGGCTCCATCAAAATGTAGTCTCAGTAAGTACTATAAAGTTGTGCGTTGTAACAGTAATAGAGTGAATGAAGTTGGAATATTTATCCCACTTAAAGTGAAAAGTGCCACAGAATATGAGAGAATTACTAGAGCTATATTGCTGGGCTGTTTTTTTCTGCCATAATTTTCATGAGTTTTGGGGGGAAATGGACTTTTGTAGCATACAAAAATAATAGAAGAGTTCATTAGGCAGACAGAAGAGATCAAGGACTTATAAAAATCTGCACTTAGGGCCTCCCTGGTGGCGCAAGTGGTTGGGAGTCCGCCTGCCGATGCGGGGGATACGGGTTCGTGCCCCGGTCTGGGAGGATCCCATATGCCGCGGAGCGGCTGGGCCCGTGAGCCATGGCCGCTGAGCCTGCGCGTCCGGAGCCTGCGCGTCCGGAGCCTGTGCTCCGCAACGGGGGAGGCCACAACAGTGAGAGGCCCGCATACCGCAAAAAAAAAAAAAAAAAAAAAAAAATCTGCACTTAGATTCACATTGGCCTATTTCAACATTTCAAAATCATTATAGCTTTTTCTGCTGTCATTTCCAGCCTGAGTCTCCATCTCTAATCTAAAATAGAGCAGGACAATTCATTAAATTGGCATGACATTTATTAGCCACTGAATCTTTCTACTCATGAGTTGAGAAGGAATTTCAGATATGCCCTAGATAAGAAGCAAACCAGCAGTAAGAAAAGCTGTCAAATCTACAGGCAGTTTAATGCTGGGGAAAATGAATGTGGGAATGGTGGCAAGGCTACTCCCTCTCCATCAGAAATTGTAGAAAACCAGGAAAGAAAAAGCCATTCAAAATGAAAAGGTTGACATGAAAAGCAAAGTAAATGATATAAAAAATACAATTCCACAGGCTTCCCTGGTGGCGCAGTGGTTGAGAGTCCGCCTGCCGATGCAGGGGACACAGGTTCGTGCCCCGGTCCGGGAAGATCCCACATGCCGCGGAGCGGCTGGGCCCGTGAGCCATGGCCGCTGAGCCTGCGCGTCCGGAGCCTGTGCTCCGCAACGGGAGAGGCCACAACAGTGAGAGGCCCGCGTACCGCAAAAAAAAAAAAAAAAAAAAAAATACAACTCCAGAGAGCCAGAATACAACCCACCAGGAGTTTTGCTTCACCACCAACATAACAGTTTATAAAGCAAGAGATGAGGAAAAGAGATTGGGAAAGGTACTGAATAATGAGTGGTTTGAGGAATAGCACAGTAGTTTTCTAAAGATGCTAAACCTGGCCCATCTTACCTCATTCACAACCAAGTACTAACGTGTTGTGCCAATCAGGACTGAGAGGATGATATGGCTAAAGAAATAAGCAGTTCTTTAAAATTTTTGTTGATCAGCACCTTTAATCAAATGGGTGTTTCAGGCTTCTGGTTCCCACTAAACCAAGAACTGGATGCCTCCATCTCTCCTTGAAGAGAGGTCCTATTACCATAGGCTGAGACCCTGGCTACACATCTTTAGGATAAAATATCAGTAGATATAACTTATTCTTTGAATTCATGGTAAGACAGTGTTCATTAAGAACTTGCGTAGCAGATACCCTTCATGTCCCATGGTAGAATAAGGACCTTCCATCTCCTTAGCTCTATCAAGTTAAGGACTCTTGCAAGCATAATTAGAGATTTTGGTTCCTTTTCATGAAGATCTCAGTTAGGTAATCCCAAAATTTCCTCTGCAGTGTCTCATTGTTGTGGATCATGGCAGTGAGAGCTTCCCCCTGGTCCAGGCCTTGCCAGTAATCTTGCAGCCACATCTCTTTCCAGCTGAAACATCAAAATGGGAGTTGGATTACGGAACCTCAGCACAGTTATGAGTCCTACCTTTCTGTGAGTGGCCAAAGAAATCTTAAGCAGATACAGTGGTTTCTAGCTAGGACGAGGGATCCGCTTTGAGGGAAGGAAATGTGAAGTAAACCCAGTACTAGTCCAAGTGACAGGCAGTAAGCCACAAACACAAATTTATCACACAACACCCCCCTCCCACAATGAGTTAAATTTCCTGACTTTCCTGCTCTTGGTCCCCAAATGTGGAGGGAATTAAGAGGCAGGCAGGACAGGGGCCGAACTACGGACACAGTAATCTCCCTAAGAAAAGCAAGGCGTCATATTTAGATGGTTACCTTTTATGTTATACCTATTTCAATAATCAAAATGAAAGTGCAATAGTATCCAGTGTCTTGATGAGACACAACCTGAATGTTTCTCTTTTTTTAATGTGTTACATTTTTCCTTTGATAAATCATAATATTATGTTCAGCACAAACTAGATACAAATTACTTGATGTAAATTACTGGATACAAATTACCTCCACTCCCAGGACCAAACTGTGCCAGCCCTCTGCTGCCATCCACTGTCCAAGGTGATCTCTGCAGGACATTCTAGCAGTCTCTCTTTCTCAAGGCTAATAATCTTTTATCACGCCTCCCCCAACAGGTGTGTTTTGCTGCAAGTGGCTTCAACATTTTCCCACCCCACCTCCCATGCTGACCTTGTTTCCCAATGTCACTACCTTCTGCCACCTACTGCAGTAGCCCCCTCACTTCCCTTCCAATCCACACTGCCCACCATTGTTAATCATCCTTTGAAAGCATCCCTTCTACTCTGTCTAGGACAAACGTATAATTTATCATTCAAATCAGGGTAATTTTAAGAGTGAAAGGAGGTGTGTTAATAGTTACACCAGGTTAACAGGTATAAACCCCGATTGTTGCAAACAAACCTCCCTCAGAATACTCTCTTCTGTATTTCTCATCCCCAGCCCCACCATGCTGAAGGTGCTCCATAAATAGCTGAGTTGATTTTCAGGACAGTCCAGCTCCAGAGCCTAGTATTCAGAATATGTACAACCTGGCCCAGCTTTGTCTCTCCCCCATTGCTTCCCTGAACGGGCCCTCTGCTCTAGTTGAAGCTTGTTTTGAACTACTGCAAACATTGTTTACAAAAGCTGATTTTTGTATGTTGTTGCCCTGAACGACATCTCACATCTTTTACTGAGCTTTCGCAGTTTGTCTTATCCCCACAACTAGACTCTTGATACCTTAAAGGCAGAGTGATCCCATGTCATAATTTCCTTATACAACATCCCCTCAGCACCTAGTGCTCATTTATTGCCTGCAGGAAGCAAGTCAGTATATCATTTGATTTGACAGCCACAGGGGACCCCAGCTACCCTTACCTGTCATTCTCAGGAATCTCTTCCACACTGCCAAAGCCAGGTGTGGGCACTGGGCAGTCCATGTGTGAGGGCTGGGCAATATGAGGCTCAGGGACAGGGATGTCCCCAGGAGAGGCTGCATGGGCCTTCTCGGCATCCAGCCGAGCCAGTTCGTGGTCACAGACGAAACACTCGAAGCCGTTAAGGTAGTTAGGCAGTAAAGGATCATTCACTCCCCACTCCCGCTGCTTCAGACTATCCAGAAGGAACTGGTTGGTGATGCCCCCAGGCTGCTTGTATGCCAGGTATTTCATATATTCCTCATCATTTTTGTCCAGAAAGTCAATAAACTCTGCCAGCTTCTGCGGCGACTCAAAGTCGTCAATGAGGATGATGGAGTGATTGTTGGGCACCCAGTCCCTCACAGAGGGAGAGCCGCGGTACACAGGCACAGCACCGAGGTGCATGGGGCGCCACAGTTTTTCCGTCATGTAGTCGTCACAGATGGCATTTTCGAGGGCCAAATGAAACTTATAGCGGGACAAGAAGGCCAAGAGTTCTGGATCCTCAGTGGTGGCTGTGGCTGTGTCCTGTAGCCGCGGCGTGGGCAGCTCCCGATTCTTCAGGCATTTCCCATATGAGTCCACCTGAGTGGGGTACAGCACGCCGTCAAGAGGGTATGGGTAATGTATATATGGACATATATACACTACCATATGTAAAATAGATAGCTAGTGGGAAGCGGTCGCATAGCACAGGGAGATCAGCTAGGTGGTTTGTGACCACCTAGAGGGGTGGGATAGGGAGGGTGGGAGGGAGGGAGACGCAAGAGATATACGGGGATATATGTATATGTATAACTGATTCACTTTGTTATAAAGCAGAAACTAACACACCATTGTAAAGCAACTATACGCCAATAAAAATGTTAAAAAAAAATATATATATGGCACGTCGGCCTGGACACCAGGGGTCGCGGCCTCAGCCCGGCGCGCCACCCTCCCCTTCCCGCCCCGCCCTCACCCACCGGGATGTAGCGCATGAGCTCGCGCACGTAGCGGTCCCGGTCCGCAGGCACGTCGCAGTGGGACTGTAGATAGAGCAGCGGCGCGTAGCCCCGGCGGCGCCAGTCCGCGCGTTCCGGGAGCGGAAGCGCCGCGCGGCGCAGATAGGCGGTCCCGGGCAGCCACTGCAGCGGCAGCGGGTAGTCCGAGTGACGGCTGAAGGTGGCGGTAAGATTGAAGAGGCGGATGCCCGGACTGTGGCTCAGCAAGAAGTTGTTGAGGGGCGACTCCTCGTGCAGGAGCGCCCAGCTCTGGTGCGCCAAGCGCGGCAGCGGCGCTTCGGACGCGCGGAAGTCGGTGCCGTAGAAGAGCAGGGCGCGCGTCCGCGAGTCTCCCCGCACCCGTCGGTCCCGGGACGCCACGCACGCGCCGCGCGCGCACTCGATGCGCTCCGAGTCGCCCGGGAAGTGAGGAAACAGCCCTGGGCTCCACCATAGCAGCACCGGCAGGTCCACCGCCTCCCCAATCCCCGGCCGCAGGGTCCCCGGACCACGCGCCACCCCCACTGCGCCCAGTGCGGAGGGAGGCCGGAAAACTGCGCCGTCCCACGGCTCCGCCCACTCCACCTCCCCGCCGGTCTCCCCCTCCGCCACGGGTCTTGAGCCGCTAGCCGCACAGACACTAAGCACTCCCAGGGCGGCAAGCACAGCCCCCGTGCGGCCGGCCCCCATGTCTATACTGACAGCCGAAGCCCCTCAGGAACAGGCCCCGCCTCGCGGTGAATCGCGACGGGACGAGGTCCTACGCCACAGGGGCACATGGCGCATGCGCAGCTCAGTGGCCACCTCAGCCGGCCACTTCGCGGGAGCCGCTAATCCTGGCAGGAAGTACTGCAAGGAAAGTGATACGTCACAGATAAGACTGAGGCTGCTGGTTACATCTTAATTTATTTTATTTCTTTACAAATTAAAGATGCATTGAAAAATAAACCAACGAAGAGAAATGAGAGGTCCAGAGCAGGGGCGTCCCGGGCTGGGAGCAGGCAAGCCTGGCCACCATCAAGCCTAGCCCTTGTCCTGCCCCAGCTAGGTGGGGTTGGAAGATAACTGTCAGCCACTCTGTCAGTACGAAAGCCTGAGTGGTGTCCTCGCAGGAGAGACTAGCCACCTCTGCCTCTCTCCCCAACAACCTCCAGCTTGGAGAGTAATGCTTCCAGCGGGAGCTCAGAGTGGGATGCGGGCTGGCTCTGTGAGGTATTGCAAGTTGATGGCCAGGCTCCCTACAGAACCATCCAGTGTTGGGGCCTCTCCAGCTGGAAAGGAGGCTGATACCACTACCAGGTCTTAATATACTTTGCAACTCTGTTCCCAGGCTCACTCATTTCTGATTACGTGCCTCTATTCACCAAGTGATCACCAATCATTTCAGGAGAGAGAAAGACCAGTGGAAGCAGAGCAAGAAAGCTAATCAACCACCCTCAGTCACTCTGAGTTGGCTGTTGACTTCCAGGCCCAAGAAGACTGACCACTTTTCTCTCTACCATCTACGGTCTATACCCCAGCTCTTGTGCACCTGTAGGTATGTTTATCCCTAATATAGGAAGTTGTTGATGACAATGAGCTGAATTAGCAGCCCCTCCCCCTAATACCCTGGGATCCTCACTCCTTCCTGCCTGCCCTTCTCTTCTTGGAGGCTGGTCCAAAGGGACACATAATATTATTAGGGTCTGGATGGCTCCAAATCCCCCAACACCAAATCATATACAGTGAACTGAGAAACTACATTCATTATGACAGGATTAGCAGGAAAATGAGGGTAAAGTGAGGGGACAGGGGCACCTTCCAACAGCAGGACATGACAGAGTGGTAGGATACTTGAGCCCAGAAAGAAGGTGTCTCCTTATACCACCCCCTCCCCCCAAAGAGACTGAGGTCAGCTTATATGACTTATAATATATGGAACTGTCCCAATTTCTCTGCTGTCCCGGGGTACTTTCTGGAAGCTGGCCTGGACCCTATGCTGTTTACCCACATGCTCTAGCTCAGTAGCTGCCGAATCTCCTTGTGCATATGACAGAGAAAGTCAACATAGGATGCTCCGCCGCTCAGGCTCTTGTCTTCCACCAGGAAGTGTTTGAACAGTGTCTCCAGCTTGTCCTCTTGTTTCACCACAATAAGCTACGGCCAGAACACAGGGTCATGAGGCAGGGCTAAAGGGAATTAAACATGCCCTGAAATCCCATTACCTAGTCACTTACTCCCCATCCCCCTTCCCAGTGAGGACTTGACAAGGTAAGAAATCCAGGTTCAGATCAGTGTTACCTTCATGTACCGTGATCTCTGTGCCCTCAAACTGTCAATGAGGCCTTGCACCTTCTTGGACAGCAGATTATCCAGAACTGGCAGAACACTCTGGAACACAAAATTCATTTATCCTTATGGTAAGGTATGCTGAATCCAGAAGTGAAGACGGGGCAGCACAGATTTATGCATTATCTGAAATATGGAAGCCTGTGAAGAATGACAGCACCCTCCCTCTCTAAGTGTACCCTGCTATTTAAGGGAATGAGCACACTTTTCTTGGCTCCTAACTCATATCACAGAGTCTACTTCCACACCCACATTCTCCTTGACTCCCTGCCCTCACCAAGCCACTGGTGATCTGACTGAAGGAGGAGACACCGAAGAGGCTCTGGACAACACCCTGTTGGACACTTGCTCCCACCCAGAGGAAGAGGTTGAGCCCATTCTCCAGCAAATATATATCCCTGTTGCTTAGACGCTCTTCAGATGCTCGAACTGCTGGTGGTTCAGTGGTATTCTCAATGGGAGACTTTGTCTAGACAAAAGGAAGGGGGCAAAAGGTTACCAAGGACCATAAGACTTGTTTGCCCACCCACACCCCCATCCTCCACCCCCATACACATGACATTTCAGAAAGCTAAGCACCTGAGTAACTCTCAGTATGAAAATATTCCATCAGATAAGATAGGTAAAAAATTAATGAGTGTCAGACACAGACAATATTAATCCTTCCCTTCCTCCTCCTATGATGTGCCTTTCTCACTACAATGTCTCACACTCCAGCACTCAGTCGCACCAACGGTAGGAGCCGAGGATAGAAGAAGACATTGGTCTCAGCCACATCCATGGAGGTAACCAGCTGTCGGACATAGGCCCGGTCATCAGTAGTGACTTCAGCTCCAGGCTGCAGGACATCACTCTTCAATACACAGTTCAGGTAAACTGGGAGTAGCTTCATGCACTCAGGAAGGATCAACTAAGGGGGTTATCAAAACAAAGTCAATGATCATGAGAAATCCCTCCCAATGCAAAAATGTATCCCAACAACTCCTCCACCAAAATGCTTGCCCTACCTGTCCTGCAGAGGAGGGGCTGGCACAGTTCTTTCTGTAACAGGCCAAGATCTGGGCACACTGAGTGATAAGAGTGTCACGAACAGTCTTCACAGGGCTGTTCAGGACCCCCCGGTATGCTGGATAGGAAAGGGAGACAGCAGTCACTGGGCAGCCACTCCATCAAACGTGCCTTCCCACCATCACGCCCACTCAGGAATGCTGAACTGTGGACCATCCTGGACCTTTCTCTTAGCCCCAATCCCACCCTGCCCTGCCTCTGCCCTCACCAAACTTGGCCATGTAGTTGATGAGCGTGTCAGTCTCACAGTTTCGATACAGATCAGCCAGCTGAGTGCAGCAGTTGAGGGCCAGGTTGTGGATGCGGAGCCGTCGCTGCCCTGCACAGCTGGTGTAGAGCAGGGCACACTAGGGCAAGGGAGAAAGGGGGAATTCACATCCCTCCCTCAGCATAGCCCTCGGAAAACTGCCTCTGCTATGTTATTAAACTAGAAGACAGACATGAGCCATCCCTTCTCCAGCCTCTTCTAGTCTTCTCTACCCACCCCTCACCCCCTTCCCTACAGCCTATTTATATCCAGGGAAATGACCGTGGACACTTCGTCCCCAACCCCTGCCTCCTGCCCCCTACCTGCAGGAGGGCTCCATTCTCTTCATTGAGCCGATCGTCATGCTTGAACTCCACAGTCACCGTCTTGTCCCCATCCAGCCCAGCCAGCTCCACATCTGTTGTGTTGTTCATGTAGAAAGCCCCAAAGAAATCTACAGCACGGATACCTGAGGCCACATGGACAGGGCTAAAGGTATGACAGGTGCCTCCCTCCAGACTGAGCCCCCCCACCTGCTCTTCTCCAACTAGGACTGACCAGTGCTTGTCCGGACCCGCATCACAGCATCAAAGCCAACGACCTTCTGTACATCCCGACGCAGGTCACTCAGGAACCGTTCCTGGTCATTTTCCACCTGCATCCCCCCAGGCTCAGAGTCACATCACTGACTACATATAAACAATCTCCCTGCACCCCCTCCACTCTACAAGCCTGCAGAATCGTTAATGACAGTAACAGTGAAGATAATGATGTTGATGATAATGATAGCTTTTAAGCACTTATTACATATTACATGCCAGGTATCACATTAAGTGCCTTACATATAATTACTTAATCCTGATGACAAATCCTAATTACTAACTATAAAAATCCCATTTTGTAGATGAAGAAACAAAGGAGAGAATAATTAAGTAATTTATCCTAGGTCACACAGCTGGTAAATGGTAGGGCCAGAATGTCAACCCGGGACTGATTCCAAGCCCCGTGCTCCTGACTGCCACACTCTCTTCTGTACACTGTGCAGTCTTCTCCCCCAACGCTATTCCTATTAATGAGTCAGCAGCTAAGGGGCCACTCCACATGCAGGCAGGCATTCACAGTCCTGCTTCCACCTGCCACCCAGAGTCCCATGCCGTACCTGAAAGCAAGCGTATTTATAGACAGAGCCACCAGTGAGCTGGGGTACAACAGAGAGCGTGGCCACATCCACATACTGGTTAGGGAAGAGGAAGAGGTCTACGCAGCAGCCTTGGGCCACACACTCTTTGGCCAGGGTCTGATAGGCACCTGTCTGAGGCTGGAACAGAGTCTGGGGAAGAACAGAAAATAATGTTCAAAGATCCCAGTTCCACCCTGCTTGAGAAGTGTATATGCTGTATATGTAATGTGGGATATTCAAGGACATGTAAGACTTCAGATCTACCTCTCAGTTTGCAATAGTAACAGAACAGTCTCTTAAAAAAAAAAAAAAAAAGTCTACCAAGGGCTTTGGGATGGGGTAGAGGTGTGGGAGCAGTGGAGGTGGTTGGCAGTCACGGATGTGACATGTGAAAGGGCAGAGGATCCAGTCCCAGTCCCCCTCAAGAAAGTTAAGAGTACTGCATTGTGAAGAGACAGCATGTTCCTCTGTAATAGAAAGTCCTCCCCACAGCTCCCAATCCCACACCTTCTCCTTGTCTGTGTTGATCAACTTCCTGTCGTCTCTGTTCTTCAGTTTCCCTGGGGCCTCTGCAATGGGCAGGGAGGTGTGGAACAGAAAGAGCTTCCCTGCACACTCAGCAGCCTAGAAAAGAAGAGAGATCTACTTGTCCATTCTTTCCTTTATTCATCCATTATTCATTCATCCCTTCCCTCGTCATTTACTCAGTGCCAACTATGTCAGACAAGCTGACTCACTGCACAGCCATCAATCACTGAAGATACAGGGGTTGTATCCTAGGGGGTAAGATGGTCAGAAGACAGTGTTGCAGAGGTGGCTGCCAGGGACTTGAGCCTTACCTTCAGAGCCTCCATCCCAGCCTGGATAACTGGGGCAAATACTGTCTCTGTCTCCCTTGTGTCTGCAAACATTTCTGGAATCTGATCCAATAAGCTGAAGAGATAGGTGATAGGAGGCAATCAAAATTGCTATCCAAATTTCAAATCCCTCAATTCCCTGAAGAGTCATCTGGCCCCCAGACTCTGAGAACTCCTGAGGCACAGCCTCTGTCCATCCACTGAACCCTCTGCTCAACTCTCTGGCTTTCTGTAGTTGTACCCACCCCACCCCTGCTTTACCCCCCCAGTCTAACTCCTACCTGGTGATGACTGCTTGAGACTCATTGACATTGACCAGGAAGCCATCCAGCAGTGGCACAAACATGTCACCCACATCAGATACAACCATCATTTGTGGCTGGGCCAATGAGCTCTTCACATTGTAGAAGTGGAGCACCTTATTATAGGTGACAAAGCCAACGCGGATTGCTGACTCTTCTGCCCCGCCCTCCCTGTAGAAGGTGACATTGTTACCCACGGTTGCCACCTCCTCCACCACCCAACTTCATGACATCAGGATCCATGATGTGCTGGTTAACCCAGCCACCCACCCCTAAGCCCCCTCCCCAGGCATCATTATCCAATGGAAGCACCTTGGCTCCTAACTCTCACCTAGGCAGGAAGTCTAACAGTGACTTGAGCTCCTCACAGAGGAGCCTAACAAGACCACTCCTGATGGCATTGTAGGAGACGTCAATCATGAAGATGAAGGCAGGAGGGCTGGGGAACTTATTGTTCTGCAAAGGAAGGAAATGTTGGCGGCGGTCGGGGGGAGAGGGGTATTAGTAAGCAGGTCAGTTGACTAGAGAGAAGTCAACACCAAAGGGGACAATGACGGGGTGAGGGAAATGACCACAGCAAGTCTTAGCTGTCTCATTGTCCACCCACTGCTGCTCCCCACGCTACCTTCCCTCACCTTGCAGTAATCTACAGTGGCCAAGAATTCATAAGAACCCAGGGACAGCTCAGGACGGTCATAAGCATCCACACGTTTGCCGGTATGATCCAGATGTTGAAAATACTGGGGGGGAACTGTGGGGAGTAGGGCAGAGTGTTACTCAAAGGTCCACGCTCAACCTTAGTTGGGTCCTGGCTGAGCTCACTCTATTGCCCCACATCCCCACAGGCGCCTTATTTCCCCAACCCCTGAACCAACGGACCCTCATCTATCTAACTAGAAAGAGAACAATGAAGATGCAATCCAGATCCCCCCCAACCCCATCTCTGTGAACATACCATCGTTGATACAGCTGCAAAAGCAGCACTGGAAGCGCCTCCCTCCCTCAACAAACTGCATGAAAGGGCACATGTATGCTTTGCAGCGATTGCAGCGCAAAGGACCAGATTCCCCGTGGTCGACGACATACGGTGAAGCCTAAAGAGCAAAGGGGAGGGGCTCAGACATAGAGGGAAGCTACAGCAGTGGCAACAGATGAGGAGGAACAACCTGGAGGGAGAAGGGCATGGCTCAGATGGTTTGCCTGGGGAGGGAGCAGAGAGAAGGGGAATGAGGACAAATGTCAAATGTCCCTAAGGAATGTCCCTAAGTCTAAATTCTATAGTCCCCTCTCCTTACTCCTCATCTCTAGAATTTCACTTCTTCTGGAAAGAGAAGAGCAACTGTGGAACTGGCCCAAACAAACCAGGGGCTGACATGGACGTATGAGGAGAAAACCAGAGATTACCCAGGATTCTCATTTCTGGCCCAATCTTCAATCCCCTTCATTCCTGCTCTAGGATCTTGACTCCTACCTCCTTTCCCAACAAAGTATCTATGACATTTGTCCTCCCAAATCCCTGGATTTCTGTGAGCCTACTGATGCCCAGGCAGATGTCACCCTACAGATAAGAGACCAGCAGCCAAGTGTCCAACCATCCCCACTGAGACCCAGGAAAAGAGAAAGAGAAAAACACAGAACAAGACAGGGAAGCAGGATGTAAAGTGAGCCGTGAGTATCCAGTTATAGAGAAATCCACCCCAAGTTTATTAAGCTAGGCATGAACATGAGGGTATCCTACCAAGGCCTGGCAGAGCAGCTGCCAAGCTCTCTTTCAATGCTGATTCCAGGTATTGGGGTGACAGATCATGGCCCAAACCAGGTAAGAGAAGGACTACTGGATCTTAATCTACCTTTTTCCTTAATATGCTGTCCTAACATCTCGACCTACCTGGGATGACAGGACAGCACACAAGAAAAACAGAATGATGTGCTTCTCTTCATCTGGAGACGACCATGCTATGAGAGGCTCCTGCAGCCAGCTGTCTTCTCCCCTGCAAGCTGGCCTTGACTCTTTCCATAATGTGTTTCCCCTGTGGACTCTGCTCCCATCCAGCAATTTCTTGGGCTTTTACTCTCATCCCTACCACCCCCTTCAGGCATGGGCCCTGTGATAGAAAGCTATTGAAGATATTCGCCCCTCCCGCCCAACCAAGACTTCTTCCATTGTGACTGCCAGAATCACATCTAGGAAGAAGTCTCACTCCCCACTCCCCCTCCCTTCCTCCCTTTCATTATACTCTAGTCCCTTCCCTGACTCACCTCCTCTGGGGGCAGCCTTGCCAGCGGCTTTATGACAGCTGCCAGGGGCACCTGAGCCTGCTTAGCCATGTCAGATGTGCAAGGGATATTATAGGATGTGCATCGGATGTATCGGGGACTTGCATTCCCTGAAGAGGAGGTAGAAAAGCTGAGTCAGATCACAGAATCACTCCAGACACTGGCTCTCCATTGCCAATCCACCCCATCATCCCAACAAATGCTAGAGCTGATGGTGGCTTTTTCCCCCTAGACACCAATGAGGGACTGGTCTCTGATTAAAGACTGACAAAGCCCCATCCATAAGCTGATAATGCTGGAGAAAAAGTCCCCGCAGGGAGTAATTAATGCCCTCTCACCTTGGTCTTTCACGAGGAAGTTGGTGGTGACTAAGGGTGGCACCTGGCCCCGCACTCCAGTAACAAATGGCTCTGAACCCCGGTTGTTCCTGTCATCCTCAATAACCTGAATCTGTAGGGAAGAGGTGAAATGAATGAAGTGACAGATGAAAAGGGAGTAGCAGGTCGCAGAGAGCCAGAAGAAAGAAACACTGGAGCTGCAGCACAGAAACTAATAATTTGCCAAGGAACACGCCTCATGCACCAGGTCTGGTCTCCTTTAGGAGATCATATAAAATGCTGTAATACCAATCTTCCACTCCACAGTCAGCAGCAACATGCTGGACAGGCAACATTGAGAAAGGGCTTCTTTATGAATCACCCTGATCCCAATAAATGGTGAGCACCCTGTTATAATACCTACTCCAGGAAAGCTCCAGCTCTTATCACAAGCCTTCAAACATGATCAGATTCCACTTCCCTCCCCCATCAAGCCTCTGCCTCCCCTTCTCTTCCCAAGACACATTCTGAATCAGAGCAGGAGAACAGACAACGGCAACCATGTAAAAATGAAATCTACCTGGAATGACTCTACACTCAATGAAAGTAGAAGGGACAGGGTAAGGAGAGGATTACACAGCAGGAAATGATCAGGTAAGGTGAGGAAGTAGATGCTGCCTTATTTTCAGGTAAGCATCAGTGTGTAAATATGGGAGAAGAGGATATTATAGCCCAATCCTCAGTCCCCCACATTTTGACAGATCCAGCAAAGGAAAAAAAAAAAGATCTTGCAAAGCTGGTGATCAGACCTTCATGCAGGCTGATAACCTTTGGTCAGTTACTTCAAGATGGGTTTGGTAAAACCAGAAAAAGTAAAGGGAGAATAAGACTCTGTATCCCATAGCAGAAAGAGTTGAAGCTTAGAAATATATCAGAGTCAAACAGACTCTCCAGATGAGAAAGCGGCCCACACTTTCTCAAACCAGCTGTCCCCTCCCCGTAAGAAATGAGTTTCCCAAATTTGTACATTAGTAGCCACCTACCCACATGTTTCTCTACAACAAGCAGTAGACAAATCAAACCCAAAAGGGAAAGATCTACTGTTCAGTTTTGTCCTGTTCCATCCTATGTCACATGCAGGCTCCTGAAGGGGCCAGCAGAACTAAAACCAAAGCTTAATATGCCATCTGACCCCGCCCTTCAATCCTGACCTTCTACCATCCCATACTTAAAGGCACTGCTAACAGCTTGCTACTTCTTCATTATATGGTGACTCGAGGCATGCACATCCTTCTAGCTTGTAAAAGCAAGGGTCTAGAAGGACTAAGGGAAGAGGATGCGGAGGGATGGACATGGTGGATGAGGTGAAGATGAGGTCACAGGCATGCATGGGTGACATTAACACAGGGATGACACACACACACCCACCCCCTGCACTTACTGGACTAGGAATGGCATCAGGGTCTATTCTGTGCCTGGTTTTCTGCTGAGGAGGCAGCTCATTGAGTTGCTTTTAGTGTTTTAATAATAAAGGCAGCAGGGGAATAGAGGGAGGGAGACAAAAGAACAAGAAGCAGATGTTACTTCTCTCAGCCCTGATGAGTTAGACATGAACAGCTGGAGCCCAGCTCATACTGCTGAAATCAGGCCCCCCCTAGATCAGAAATTCCAAATTTTTCTGGGCCAAAAAAGAGCCTTTAATGACTCAGGCTATGATGTAGAAAGATAAGGAAGGGGGCAAATAGGAGGCAAGAGGAGTTATACGGAGGGGCTGAATGGGAGAAATTTTAAGAAGGAAGAAGAGGGATGTTCCCTCCAAAAGGCCAAGCCTCCCATGTAAGAACTATTCTTATGCTGAAAGAAGCCTCACATCCAACCAGACTCTCCTTCTCACTAAAGGAGGGAAAAGGAAAGAGGGACTGCTTAATCCTCTAGAGTCGCCCTTTGCCAACTGGGTCCCTCACCATGATAGTTCCCCAAAGGAAGAGGGAAGAGAACAGAATGGAATATGACAATGGCTAAGCATGGTGAGGTAATTGACATAGCAAATGTTGCAGACAGAACTATAAAGTGGCCTCCACTTGGGAGTACAGTACCTGCCTCTATTCTGTGTATGATGAGGAAGGCCTGAGTATTCTGATGGCTCTAAGGGTGAGATTCACCCTTTTCCTGGGAGAAGCAACTTCCCCACATTGCCCTTGAAATTGTAGATCACTATTCCCCATCCACACAGCAGCAGGCTAACAAGCAAAAGTATTGGAGGCTTCCTCCTAAAACACCGTCCAAGTAGGGGCAGAGAGAATCCAGAGAGGCTTTCCTTTTCTTACCACCTAACACCAGAGAATTTCCACCAGCTCTACCCATTAAGAAGACTGCTATCCTACTAGATCTAAGAGGACAAGACCTGGACCCACCCACTACTCCACAGAAGAGCAGAGGTTACCGTGCTCTGTCCAGCAGTGACAGAATGCAGCACTCAACCCAGAGCTCTACTGATACTGCTGATCACTCCTGGTTTCCCTTCCTTTCCTGCCCAGCTATGAAGTAAAAGTGCCCCCAAAAGACTTCTAGGACTTCAAGTTCTAGTTAAAGAGTCAAAGATTGCATCTAGGTGGCTTCCCTGGTGGCGCAGTGGTTGAGAGTCCACCTGCCGATGCAGGGGACACGGGTTCGTGCCCTGGTCCGGGAAGATCCCACATGCTGCGGAGCGGCTGGGCCCGTGAGCCATGGCCACTGACTGCGCGTCCGGAGCCTGTGCTCCGCAACGGGAGAGGCCACAGCAGTGAGAGGCCCACGTACCGAGAAAAAAAAAAAAAAAAAATTACATCTAGGTTCTACACCTACAAGATGATGAACAAAAAGGAAAATCAGAAAAGGCTAGGCAAACATCTCTTCTAGGTTGACTCACTTATCTGGCAGCCACAAGCATCTTCCCCAGGACCACATAAGTATCTACTTACAGGGCTTGGGATGGCATCAGGGTCCAGGCGCTTAGGAGGCAATGGTTGAGGAGGCCCAGGCTGACTTCCAAAAGCGGCTGCTCCTGGGTAGGGACTTCCATAATTGGACTGAGGGCCCCGGGTTGGTCCAAAGGAACCTAAGAGACAAGGACACAAGGTTGATGAACAAATTATTCCTTCTCTATCTCTTCTTAAGGCCTCACGGAAATTACTAGACTCCTATAAATGTAGAATTGAGAGGTACAGTAATGACCATTCAGAGAAAGCCCACACTATCTGAACTAAGAGAAAAAAAAAATCTTATAAACCCCAGATCCTAGTAATAATACCCTGAAGCTGTCTATCTAGTTCACTTACAAATAAAAACAACAACAAAAACACATGAACTGCTAAAGCCTTTGGCTCCTAGGTAGACCTTGGGAAAAACTCACCATTTTGTTGCAGCTGATAGCCTGGCTGCTGGGAGGAGTGCATAGGTGGTAGTGGTGGTCCTGGGGGCCCAGTCATTTGGGTGCCAGGGGGCAGAGCTTGAGGAGCAGGTGAGGACACGTGGTTGGGCTGGCTTACTGGGGGCCCCCCAAAACTCTGTCCAGGCAAGAGAGGACCAGTCATCGAAGGCATCCGAGGACCCCCTGAAGCTGGGGGTGTGAAGCTGGAGGCCTGTAGTGGGACAGATCGCTGGGGAGGCTGGGTCCCAGGATGACCCTGGGCCTGGCCAAGGGGAGGAGCTTGGCCCTGAGGATAGGAGCCATACAGACCAGAGTTAGGGAAACTTCCTGAGGCTGAGGCCAGCGATGTTGGTGGGCCTGAGAAGTAGAAGAAGTAGAGTCAGAACCCCAGTCATTCTGCCTCCTTGTTCAGTAAATCACTTTCCTTTCCACATGAGGGGCAGGAATGACTTCTCCCATCTGCTGGGGCTCAGAAGCACAAGAAATAAAAGGGATTCAGGTATAGCCCCAGAGTCTGATGCTTCTAAAAAGAAGGGGACAGTATTCCTGTGGTCACAGCTACTCACCATAGCCTAGCCCTGAAGGTGGAGAGGCTGAGGCCACAGTACCACTGATCTGCATTCCGGCCAGCTGAGCAGTCACCTGTGCACTTGTTGGGGGAGGGCCATAGGGCTGAAGCACAGCTGGCTGACTGACCACAGGGGCCAATATGCCTGACGCAAATGGCTGATACCCAGGGAGCCTGCGAAGAGAAGGAAGGCAGAGGTTTCTAGTGGGCTGAGACACCCTTCAAAGTTGGCAGGAACTCCACATCATATAGGAAACTATATTGTTTTACAGCATCTTACTCTCATGTGGGCTCTTATATGGCTTCACATTTTTATATATTTGTGAATAAATTACATTCCTCATGATCTACACTGTGATTATTCATGGCAAACCTTGTTTTCCATTAGGTTCACTCCAAAAACATGTGTCGAACACCCTCAGATCAGAGTATTATTTACTCTGCTAGTTAGATTATCACCTCCTCTACCTTAATCCTTTGTTGACAAACCACCTCAGTTCTGTAATCTGAAGCACTGAAGTAGTCGAAAGGGAAGGTGCACAGAAGCATTAACACAACAGGAGCTTAATAATGTGGGCTCAAACAAATGCAGTTTGATTGTTTAACTTTTAAACCAAAGTATCACTTAATCCTGGGAAAGATGTTAGAAATATCCATAAGATCAGAAGAGCAGGTCAGCTAAGTCTGGCATTCTATGCTAAGCAGAAAGATGATGCTAACTGTACCAGAGTTAAGGACTAGACAAACAGGACAGAAACCAGGTAGCCTTCTAGCTGGGTCTATCTAGCAAAGCCTCGTTACTTGGATAGCTGTCTTGGATACTCCCATGGTATCAGATGGCATATTAAAATATAAATTTAAAATCATTCCAATATCATTGTATACCAACTAGCAATCGCAACAGTGTTTTACAGTAATGTTACTGCAGAAATCTATAACATAGATTATTATACATAACAAGCTCCTTCTGGGGTTTCAAGAATGAATCAAATTCTTCACAACGGTAGCCTGTTACACTGAAATTCTGATTTATCCTTCCTGCTTATTTTGTCTCTACTAAATAACTAGAACTTTATTATGTTTGGTCAGCTTCTACTAGTTCTGCAGTTTCACACTTTTCATTTGTTCATTCAACTAGTATTTTCTGGGCAATATGCTAGTGAAACTTACCTCCCTAAGCTCTTTGTTGGGCTTTGCATTTTTTGTCTTCCACAGCAACAAACATACTGTTAGCCCCATGGCAGGTGCTCATAAATCCTTGTCAGAATAATTATATTCCATGGTACTACTCTATTAACATGGATAATACTCTCCACTACCCAGTGGTATTCTATTACATACCAAAGTAACAATAAACCAACACCTTATCTGTACATAGCTTTATAATTTACAAAGCATCTCTAAGTGTTTTATTTAATTTAATTCTCACAGCAAATTAATGAGGGAAACAGAGCAGATAGAAAACTAAGACACTAAGGGTATAAATAGCAGACTATTCTAGAACTAGAACCCAGACCCGATTCTTAGTCCAATGTATCAATACTTTACTTTTTAATTGTGAAATATAACATAAATAGGAAAAAATACATAAAACATATATGTACTGCTGAATAATACAAAAACCCATTTAACCAAAAAGCAAGTCAAGAAATAGAATACACCAAAGGCCCTGTGTGCCTCTCCTCCATCACAGCCCTCTCCTTTCTCCCAAAGATAACTACTTTCCCATCTTCTTGATAATTGTTCCCTTATCTTTAAAACAATATAATTCAGCTATGTCAGGTTTTTAAACTTTTGTAAACAGAATCACATTGTACATACTCTGAGCTTTGCTTCTCTTGTTCAACCATATGTTTATGAATTCATCTATGCTGTTGCATTTAGCATTCTCTTTCATCACTAAATGTTATTCCACTAAATAAATATGCCATGATTTACTTAAGCATTTTACTACAGATGGATATTGGGGGTTTTCCAATTTTTGGATATTATCAATAATGTTGCTATGTTCAATCATATATTCAACTTGTTTATACATACATGAGTTTTTTCTAAGGCATATAGCTATGAGTGAAATTACTGGTTTATATGATATGCATATCTTTAATTTTAACAGATAATTCCAAGTTATTTTCCCATAGTAGTTGTACTAATTTGCATCTGACCACCAGTGGATGAGAGTTCCTGATACTCCATATGCTCAGCAATATTTAGTACTGTCAGACTTTTTAATTTTGCCAATCTGATGGATACATAGGAGTATCTTGTTGTGTGTTTTTTTAAATAAATTGATTAATTAATTTATTTATTCATTTTTGGCTGTGTTGGGTCTTTGTTGCTGCGCGCGGGCTTTCTCTAGTTGCGGCAAGCGGGGACTGCTCTTCATTGCAGTGCGCGGGCTTCCCATTGCGGTGGTTTCTCTTGTTGCAGAGCACGGGCTCTAGGCACAGGATTCAGTAGTTGTGGCTCGTGGGCTCTAGAGCGCAGGCTCAGTAGTTGTGGCCCACGGGCTTAGTTGCTCTGCGGCATGTGGGATCTTCCTAGACCAGGGCTCAAACCCATGTCCCCTGCATTGGCAGGTGGATTCTTAACCACTGTGCCACCAGGGAAGTCCCTTGTTGTGGTTTTTACTTTTTACTTTTTTTTTTTTTTTTTTTGTGGTACGCGGGCCTCTCACTGTTGTGGCCTCTCCCGTTGCGGAGCACAGGCTCCGGACGCACAGGCTCAGCGGCCATGGCTCACGGGCCTAGCTGCTCCGCGGCATGTGGGATCTTCCCGGACCGGGGCACGAACCCGTGTCCCCTGCATTGGCAGGTGGACTCTCAACCACTGCGCCACCAGGGAAGCCCCTACTTTTTTCTTTACTCAAGAGGTTGAACAGCTTTTTAATATGTTCTTTGGCCATTAGCATTCCTTATTTCATAAAATACCTATTCTGGCTTTTGCCCATTATTTTTTTCAACTGAATTGACTTTTTCTTATTGATTAGTAGCAGTTCTTTACATACTCTGGATACTACTTTATGTTTATACCTACTTTATATGTAAATATCTTTTCCCATTCCGGAACCTGTCTTTCCAATGTACTTCCCGTTTAATGTCTCTCTCTTTGATCATTCCCATCAGCACAAAAACATACAAATATCTCAAAAAACAACCAACTATTAGTGGAAACAACCCAAATATCCATCAACAGATAAAGAAAATGCAGTATTATATGTATACAATGAAATACTGGAATAAAAAGAATGAAGTACTGATACATGGTACAACATAAATGAACACTGAAAAAAATTATGCTAAGTGAAAGAAGTCTGTTACAAAATATCATATAGTATATGATTCCACTAATATCAAAGTCCAGAATAGGGAAATCTATAGAGACAGAAAGTAGATTAGTGGTTGCTTAACGTTGGGGGAGTGAGGAATTTAAGGAAAACCTAAATAGGGACATCTACTTAGATAAAGGATACAGTGTTTCTTCTTGAGGTGATGAAAATGTTCTAAAACTGACTATAGTCATGGTTGCACATATCTGTGAATATACTTAGAACTATTAAATTGGTACACTTTAAATGGGTGAATTGCATGGTATGTGAATTATATCTCAATGAAGTTGTTAAAAAAATCCAATCAAATAAAATTGCCCTAAAACCTCACATCCCCTCAAGCTTTTGCTCTTCTTTTAGCCAAACATTAGAAAAGAATTGGTCTATACTCTGTCTCTTTTTTCTTTTGGCCATGCCACACAGCTTGTGGAATCTTAGTTCCTGGACCTGGGATTGAACCCGTGTGCCCTGCAATGGAAGTGCAGAGTCCAACTACTGGACTGCCAGGGAATTCCCTATCTCTACTTCTTTAATTACTATTCCTCTCTCTTTTTAAAGATCTTTCTTTCTAGGTTCATTTTCCTTTTTTCCCTTAGTCTATCCCTTAGTAGTTTTCTCAACCAGGGCCTATACACAGTAAACTCTCAGTCTTTGTCTGAAAATGTCTTTATCCCCCCTCTCTCTTAGCTAGGTACATAATTCTATGTTGACAGTTAGAGTCCCTTAATCAAGGTACTAGTCTACTATCTGCTCTCCTCTAATAGTCCCAGTTTCCTCTAATCGATATTTTTTTCCTCTGAGAAACCCTAACGGCCTGGATTGAGGGACAATGGTTGTTTAGCATTTGCTTCTGGAAGGTACTCCAATGATACTGCTGCCCAAGATCAAATTTTTTTTTAAGTTTTAAGATATAGTTTCCATACCATTAAATTCACTCCTTTTAAGTGTGTACAATTCAATGATTTTTAGTAAATTTACAGAGTTGTGCAACCATCACCAGAATCCAACTTTAGAACATTTTCACTGCCCCCAAAAGACAGGTTCATTTGCAGTCCCAAGACCTTTTCTTTATCCCCCCCACTTATCCACAGCCAGCCTGGGAGAAACAGGACTCCTTATTATTTCCCTCTGCCAGTGTGCAGATTTTTTTTTTCTGGTCTACCTGTTCACTGAAGGTGTAGCCTAGGTCCAGACTTCATAGACAAGGTCTCAGTTCTAAACATCAGCTCAGAAATGCCCAAGGTACCAGCTTAAACTTAAGCCCGCAGGTTCTCAAGATAATAATTTCCACCCTCTCCACAGGCAGCCACAGTGTCAACTTACCACTCTGATTTTCAGTTCCCACTTTGTCTCTGGCACTTGAGGATTTCACTTTCTTTCTTTTAAGCTTGATTATGTATTTGAAAAAAAAGAATTGTTTCTATTTCCTCTCCCCTTTCTAGATGTTTGTGGCAGAAGGGTTTTAGGTTACATTAATATACTTACCAGCTGAAATTCTTTCACCTGCCTTCATATCTCCACTGAAACTACATCCGTCAATGATGTCGAACCTAGCCAAACCCAACGGTCAATTCTTCGTCTACATCTCACCCTTCAGCAGCAAATGACACAGCTGATTATTCTCTTGACTTCCTAAAATACTTTCTTCACCTAGTTTCAGGATGCTACTCTGTCATGGCTAATCTCCTACCTCACTACTGCTCTTTCTCAGTGTGTTTGTTTGGTTGTTTGATTTGGCTGTGACAGGTCTTTAGTTGTGGCATGTGGGATCTTTAGTTGCAGCATGTGGGCTCTTAGTTCCCTGACCAGGGATCGAACACAGGCTCCTGCATTGGGAGCACGGAGTCTTAACCGCTGGACCACCAGGGAAGTCCCTCATTGTGTTTTTGATAGTTCCTCCTCTGACTGCCTTTTTTAAAAAAATAAATTTATTTATTCATTTATTTCTTTTTGGCTGCGTTGGGTCTTCGTTGCTGTACGCGGGCGAGCGGGGGCTACTCTTCGTGGCAGGCTTCTCATTGCGGTGGCTTCTCTTTGTTGCAGAGCACAGACTCTAGGCGCACGTGCTTCAGTAGTTGCGGCATCTGGGCTCAGTAGTTGTGGCTCGGAGGTTCTAGAGCGCAGACTCAGTAGTTGTGGCACACGGGCTTAGATGCTCTGCGGCATGTGGGATCTTCCGGGACCAGGGCTTGAACCTGTGTCCCCTCCATTGGCAGGCAGATTCTTAACCACTGCACCACCAGGGAAGTCCCTCTGACCGCCTTTTATATGTTGGTAAGCTCCAAGGTTCAGTCCTCAACTCTACTATTTACTCTCAGTGCTCACTTTCTAAGTGATTTCATTTAGTCCCATGGCTTTAAATAATGTCTCTATACTGAAGACTCCCAAATTTGTATATCCAGTCCTGACATCATTCCTTAGCTGCAGATCCATATACAACTGCCTACTCAGCATCTCTACTTGGTAGCTAGTAGCTTTCTTAAACCTATAATGTACAAAATAAAACCCTTCATTTCACCCCCCAAATCTGCTCCTTCTCAAATATTCTTCATCCCAGTAAACAGCACTATTTACCAAATTGCTTAAGTCAACAGGTTAAAAGACATCCAGAATTCCTCTTTCTCTCTTAACTCACATCTAATCCTACTGACTCTACCTTCAAAATATATCCCAAATCTGACTGCTTCTTACCACCTC
This sequence comes from Mesoplodon densirostris, assembly GCF_025265405.1. Lineage (NCBI taxonomy): Eukaryota > Metazoa > Chordata > Mammalia > Artiodactyla > Ziphiidae > Mesoplodon > Mesoplodon densirostris. The sequence goes on from NC_082661.1 coordinate 175,980,089, forward strand.
TACCACTACCATCCTAAACCAAGCCAAGATCATCCCTTACCTGAACTACTGGCAATAACCTCCTCATAGGATTCCCTACTTCTACTCTTGAATTCAGCAAAGTGACCTCTTTTTAAAAATAAATATATTTGTTTTCATTATTAGAGAATGGGGAGAGCACAAGCAAAATTTTTAAAAAGTAATGTTTTTACTAATCACATTTGTGATAGTATTAGTATTGTTATATGGAGATTGTTGTGTATAATAAGGGATAAAATAAATGAGAAATTGTGGCATATTCCAATATTCAAATTCCATCATCCCCACAGTCTTGAGGATCAAGATTCCTGGTATGGAAGAAAAGAGATACAGATATAATGAAGAGGTTAAGTACAGGTTCTGTAGTCTTGAATTTGAACTGAAAGTACATATTTAAACTAATGAGGTATTGTAACTTTAATATATGTAGATATGTATTTCTTAGCTATGTCTACTGAAGAGGTATAGGAAGTGACCAATCAGGCAGCAATGAACATTGCTAGTGCCCAGGTTATAGTCACAAAATAACATTTCTCACCAACAAAATAAAGGATTTCTTGGAAAAATGGGTAATTCCTGGTCTAGAATATAAATGTACAAGATAAGCCTGAAACATCTCATTAGACCTAAAGATTACTAGGGTCATGTCAAAAGGACTCAGGAGTCAACGTGAAGAGGCTCGCATTGGTCAAAGACAGGACACTTTATACTCCAATAATGATGATAGTTGCAGTGAATTGAAACCCATCAAATACGTTTAAAACTATAAATTCATAATGATATTAAAGATAAGAGTTGGTCATCTTGTAGATAACAGAGAACCAATTCATTTCCCTATAAACTAGGAAATAAAGGTAAAGAATCAAGCATTTATTCTACATGAATTGCACAACCAGTAACCAAATAACAGATGACAAGAACTGTCTAAAATGGTATTCAAACAAATAAATGAGGAAAACAAAAGAATTAGAGTATCACCATTTTGTAAACCCAGTGAATTAATATACATATGCATCAACAACTGCTAACATCACAAAAAGAGAGACATCAAGATACTATGTGCCAGGCTTCCCTGGTGGCGCAGTGGTTAAGAATCTGCCTGCCAATGCAGGGGACATGGGTTCGAGCCCTGGTCCGGGAAGATCCCACATGCCGCGGAGCAACTAAGCCTGTGCGCCAAAACTACTGAGCTTGCGCTCTAGAGCCCGTGAGCTACAACTACTGAAGCCCGTGCACCTTGAGCCCGTGCTCCACAACAAGAGAAGGCACCGCAATGAGAAGCCCGCGTACTGCAACAAAGAGCAGCCCCTGCTCGTCGCAACTAGAGAAGGCCCGTGTGCAGCAATGAAGACCCAATGCAGCTAAAAATAAATTAAATAAATAAATAAATAAATTTATATATATATAAAAGATATTATGTGCCTTCAAAGTCTTGCTCCACCCTATCCACAGGGATCAAATCTGGATCCAGTCTTTGGATTCAGTGGCCGATTTGCAGGAAATACAAAGGAAAAAGGAAAATACTGAACTGCAACATGAATATACAACCCAGATAATCCAGGCTGTGGGAAACTCTTCAGGTCAATTAGCTTGGAGTCCTCAACAGATAAACAGTAAGAAAAAGGGAGATAAAAAGGGAACCTATGGACTTAAAAGACACATCAAGTTGTTTTTTAGTAGGTAAAACTAAACTGTGGTGTCTAGGGATGTACCTTTGGATGTAAACTATTTTTAAAAACACAAAGTGGCTACTATAAAAGTTAGGATAGGGAATTCCCTGGTGGTCCAGTGGTTAGGGCTCTGCACTTCCACTGCAGGGGGCATGGGTTCGAATCCTGGCTGGGGAACTAGGATCCCGCATGGCCAAAAAAAAAAAAAAAAAGTTAGGATAATGGTTACTTATCAGGGGAGGGAGAGAGCGATGATTGAATTGGAACACATGGAAGGGGTTTTAGCGGTGTGTGGCAGAGTTGTTTTTTTTTTTTTTGAGGTACGTGGGCCTCTCACTATTGTGGCCTCTCCCGTTGCGGAGCACAGGCTCCGGACGCGCAGGCTCAGCGGCCATGGCTCATGGGCCTAGCCGCTCCACGGCATGTGGGATCTTCCCAGACCGGGGCACAAACCCATGTCCCCTGCATCGGCAGGTGGATTCTCAACCACTGCACCACCAGGGAAGCCCAGAGTTCTATTTCTTGATCTGGGTTGTAATCACTTTGAAAATTTACTAAGCCATACTTTTGTATGGTTTTTGTGTATGTGTTTTACATTACAATGGAAAGATCCATCACATAAATGAACAAACAAATAAATGGGGAACATGTTACTCTCCAGCTTAAAACGCTCCAATGGCTTCCCACTGCAACTAAAATCAAATTTAAACTTCTAACTATGGCTTAGAAAGCACTACATGATATGGCTCCTGCCTATGTACCTACTTTATCTCCTCCACTCTCCACTCTGCTCTAGACACACTGGCATTCTTGCTCTTCTTCACATCAACCGAATTAATTTCTCTACCAGGGCCTCTGCACCATTGTTCCGTCTATCTAAGACACTCATCCCCCAGATCTCTGGGTACCTCCCTTCATCATTTCACTGTGGCTTCAAACATCACTTCAGAGAGGCTTTCCTTGACCAATGTATTTAAAACAGCTCCCTACCTCCTCACCACTCATTCTCAATATCCTTATTCTGTTTTATTTCTTATTTACATTTGACTACTTGTTATCTTCTGTGTACTCCATGAGACTATAAGCTCACAAGGGCAGAGACTTGATCTGTTTGATAATGCTTTATCTCCAACCTGTAGAACAACATCTGACACATAGTAGTACAAAATAAATATTTTTAAGTGGATGAATGAACTAATGAATTCCCTATACTGCTTCTCAGAGTTTTCCAACACAGAGGGTTAGGGAGAGTTTCCTAGGCTCTTCCTTCGGGCTTACATTCAATGTTAAAAATGTATATTCTGAACACCTAATAAAAATGTCAGTAAGTGACTCTTCCACTACCACATACCCTATGCATAGCTATACTTTATTCTTTGTTTACCAAAAAACAAACAGCATTCCAACAGAGATGACTGCCCTCATTTAATGGACTTCCATGCAAAGACAAGGGTTTACTGAGTCATGCACCACCAAAGTTTTCATCATTTATGTAGTTTTCCTTTGAGTATCTTTCCTTTCATAACTGGTCACACCCAAACTTAACCAATAAATCCTACTAAGTGCCTGATCTAAAGGAAAAGGGGAAGTCAGAAGAGACATAAATAATCCTGAGGTTCTTTTCTCCTGTTTTTCCTGTAGGGTAAGCTCAGAAGGACCGTAACAATTATTAAAGATATGTCTAGTCAAGGAAAAAACCCAAGTTCACAAAAATAGAAAGAATATGAAAAAAACCCAGGTACTTAGATGGGTCAATAATCCACAGGGTGGACATTAGCAGCACCTGTAATCTGCAAAAATGAGAACAAAATACAAAAAGATGAAGGGAAGAGGAAAAGGGATGTAAGGGAAAAGCAAAGAAAAAAAAGAAAAGAAAAGAAAAGTAAATAGGCCCTCACACATTCCTAATTCTTCCAGTCTCATCAGACCAGATTTAGGTTGAGCCAAATACGTACCTCTGAATGGACCTGAGGACACGGCGAGGAGGAAGGGTAAGCTGGGACGAAGTGAGAGAGTGGCATGGACTTATATACACTACCAAATGTAAAATAGATAGCTAGTGGGAAGCAGCCGCATAGCACAGGGAGATCAGCTCGGTGCTTTGTGACCACCTAGAGGGATGGGATAGGGAAGGTGGGAGGGAGACGCAAGAGGGAGGAGATATGGGGATATATGTATATGTATAGCTGATTCACTTTGTTATACAGCAGAAACTAACACACCACTGTAAAGCAATTATACTCCAATAAAGATGTTTAAAAAAAAAAACAAATACGTACCTCTGCATCTGAACAGTGGAGCTTGGCCCATTCTGTACATCTCCTTGTCCAAACTGGCCATATGCAGTCTGGCCACAAGGGCCCTGTGCTGTTGAGGCTGGAGGTGCCCCTGAAGAAGGTGGGGCTCTTGAAACACCTGAGGGTAAAGAAAAGAAACTAAGCAATTGGGAAATAACTTTCTTCTCCACTCTGAGCAAGGAATGCAAAGCAAGGATCAATAAGCTCAGACCTTTACTGCAATATCACAAGCATAATACCATAGCTTGGTAATGAAAAGGACACCATCAACATGCAACTCCAGCTACAGGAGATACTGAACATGGATGCCCAGCCAGAGAGCCTCTACTCTCCTAGACAGGTATACTACAGGTGAAGCTGTAGCCAGAGCCACAAAAATGTAGGGCCTTCCTATGATCACCATACACTCTCACTCAATCCAGGACAGTCTAACGTTCTTACACTAGACAAAACGTCAACTCTTTTAGAGAAAAGATCCGGGGCTTCCCTGGTGGCACAGTGGTTAAGAATCCGCCTGCCAATGCAGGGGACACAGGTTCAAGCCCTGATCCAGGATGATCCCACATGCCGTGGAGCAACTAAGCCCGTGAGCCACAACTACTGAGCCTGTGCTCTAGAGCCCTCGAGCCACAACTACTGAAGCCCATGCGCCTAGAGCCCGTGCTCTGCAACAAGAGAAGCCACTGCAATGAGAAGCCCGTGCACTGCAATGAAGAGTAGCCCCCGCTCACCGCAACTAGAGAAAGCCCGAGTGCAGCAACAAAGACCCAACACAGCCAAAAATAAATTTAAAAAAAAATTTTTTTTTAAAAAGGAAAGGATCCCACTCCAGAACTCAGAAACTTAGAGCATACTTGAGAAAGGTGGCACAGAAGGTGACCAAGCAACATTCTAAACTAGGTTGTAAAGAAAGGCACCTCTTAGGAAGACTATTCGGGACATTCCTGGTGGTCCAGTGGGTAAGACTCTGTGCTCCCAATGGAGGGGGCCCGGGTTTGATCCCTGTCCGGGGAACTACATCCCACATGCATGCCGCAACTAAGACATGGCGCAGCCAAAATAAATAAATAAATATTAGGAAGACTATTCTGCCAACCTCTTCTTCATATATCCTACTCATCCTACCCATCTTCTTTTCAGCCATTTCTAAGTGTTGGCACTCCCAATAGCACATGGCTCAGGAAAGTATTCCCACGGGTTGGAGAATTTGTTCCTGCCCAATTGTCCAGTCAGGACAGGTCACCTGCCCTCTAATTACTGCTGTCACTATGTCTTCACAAAAGCTGTACTCCATCCTTTCTGCTCATCAGAGCTGCCATCAAAGCTACTTCTACTACCCCCAACCATCCTTCCCGCATGAGATGCAGGAAGAAAGCAATTAGTTACTTGGCATATCACTTTGGAAATATTGCTGACCCCTGTTCAAACTATTGTTTTTTTTTTTATTTTGCTCTGCCCTCAGTAGAGATTAGACACTATAGAACCTGCCTATAGGAATGATTAATCTGAACCTGCTCACTAGCCATCATAGAACCAGATATGTTTTCCTCTCAATAACAGAGCTTCCTCTTGGGGCAATGCCAAACTCCATCTTGATAAGCCAGGACTTGACAGATCAGAGGTGGACTCTGTCCAGCCAAAGTCCCAACCCAGAGTAAGGCTCTCCAAAGCCCTGAGACCTAACCTCACCACTTTGCAATTTTTTTTTCCAAAGTCGTAATTAAAATGGTCATAACTTCAATCATTTCCCAAATCTCACCTATGCCTCCTTGGTGCCTTCTTTTTCCCATATCCCTTTATGGAATTTACTGTTTTAAAAAGCATAAAGCACTTGGTATACCTAAGTCCTTAGCTAGCTTAACCAAAGATCAAATGTCAACCATTTTCTAAAAAACCCCTATGAATAATATAATCTGTAGATTACCAGCTGCTCTTCATGAAAAAGTAACGTAAAAGCCAAACACTGATCCTAAGGCAGCACCAGATTGGTTTCCTCTTATTTCCCTGATACTAGACAACATTTAAGAAGCCAAAGAAACTCAAACAAAGGAAAAGGAATGATATCAGCAGAAAGATATGAGAGGCACCAAAAATCAGGCACACAAACATCACACTTTTCATCCATGAACTAGTTCCCCAAGTCCCAGAGTCATTTATAGATAGAACTATGAGTCCGATGAGAGGCATTATCAATATACATGAGAAACAAGTGATTTCAGAGAGACTTTGGGTCAACAGAAATAATTAATCCTGGTCACAAGCTCTGAGTGAGCTGTGACCACAACCCTTCCATCCAGCTGTGAACAATGCAGCCAGGTGAGGCTGCACCGGGTGACACCCACAGGAAGTGAACTGCCATTGAACCTGGAAGATGTGCTCCCACTAGATGTCTTAAGGCAGAGACACAGTCACCTTATAAAAAAACAGGGAGGGCCTCCCTGGTGGCGCAGTGGTTGAGAGTCCGCCTGCCGATGCAGGGGACACGGGTTCGTGCCCCGATCCCGGAGGATCCCACATGCCGCGGAGCGGCTGGGCCCGCGAGCCATGGCCGCGGGGCCTGTGTGTCCGGAGCCTGTGCTCCGCAACGGGAGAGGCCACAGCAGTGAGAGGCCCGCATACAGCAAAAAAAAAAAAAAAAAAAAAAAACAAAACAGGGAAAGGTGGGAATTCCCTGGCAGTCCAGTGGTTAGGACTCGGCACTTTCACTGCTGTGGGCCTGGGTTCGATCCCTGGTCAGGGAGTTAAGATCCTGCAAGCTGCGTGATGTGGCCAAAAGGGAAAAACAAACAAACAAACAAAAACAAACAAACAAACAAAAAAACCAGGGAAGGGCAGACTGCCCACAGGACTCTCAGTGACCAAGAGCCAGATTCATGTTCCTCAATCCCAGTCACCACAACCCTTTAGGCAGCTTAGGTAGGGCAATACAACCCAACCTGAAGACGACTAATTCCCTTCCTTAGCTCAAAGGAAGCTTGGAAACATACCTGGGGGAGGGGGTTGCTGATAGCCTGGTACTGGGCCATTGTAGGCTCCATAGGAAGTGGGGGCGGTTGTGGACCCTGGTTGCCCACCATAGCTGGATTGATGATGCCCTAGGTAGACAGGCTGGGGCTGCCCAAACGGCGGCACAGGTGGAGCTGACTGGTTAACGTTCATTATGAGAGCATCCCCGACTTGGTCTCACCTATTAGATGAGAGAGAAGAGAGAAATTAGTCAAAATCAGTTTTCTAAAGAGAGAGCACTATTCACAGTAGGAAGTAGAAATAGAAAAGGACTGACCTTATCAGGCAGTGATCAGCCTAATCATTCTCACACTACTACAGGATCTTTGTAATTTTCTTCCCCAGACAGCAGACTTCCTCCTCAAACTAAGGATTTTGTTACTCTGAACCCTATGCTTTGTCACTGCCAAGAGGGTATAAGTTTCAACCTCAGATAGGCCCACTGGAATGGAGCAGCAGCCTCCATTCCCCAGTGGTATGATTTCTACTGTCTAGTCATACAAGAAGTCCTGCCACTGATAAACTATTGTGATATTACAGGTAAATGAAACAATGCTCCCACTTTCCATTCATTCACTCTAGCATCCATTCATTCCACAAAACTGAATACCCTCTAGTGTGCTAGTCATTTTTAATCACTCAGACTACATGTCTAAACCAGATTGGCTAAATTCCCTCCCCCTCAAAAGACAAATTTTAGAGTAACTGCTTAGAAAAATGACATTCTTTGGCTAAACTGCAGTAAATCAAGTGCTACTCCATCCCCAGTCTTCCCACCAAAAGAGTGTATGAACCTTAGAACTGAAGCATTAAAATCACTAAATGTAAAGGACAGCTGAAAACTCTAGCAAGGTATCAGATTAGAACTGAGTGCAGGCCTGGCACAAAAACTTCTCACAATAACCTAGGGAAACAGTTCAAAGATCAGTGGCAAAGTTAGATTTCATGGAAAAAGATCATTCACCTTATCCTTCAAGCAGAGGGGACTATAAGTATTCCAAATCCCAATGCACTTCTCCAACTCTCCTGTTTCTGCTCTTATATGCTTGTAATGAATCTAGGCCACCACCAAAATTATTACAATCTTGCTCAGCAACAAAGGAATAAATTGGAGAGCCTTTCCAAGGTCCTTCCAAGAACAGGACTACCTGATCACATCTACTCTTCATAGCCTGATCATTCCAACTATCCCATAGACAGAAGGGACCCAGGAAGCATAAGAGCTCACAGCTACTGCAATGGAACAGTGGGCCTCTCCCCTTTGCTAGGTAGGGCCATCTTGACTACAGAAAAGCTGAGCTGCTCTTGGACTAGAACTCTTTAAATTCAAAGCCATCTCAGGAGCTGTTCTTCCAAATCCTAAACCTCACACAGGTCACTACATTAAGCTTGACAGATGTCCTCCTCCTCTTATTTTCCTAAAGTCAGTGTGGGGGTGGGGACGGTAGGAAAGGAGCTTCTTCTCGAGGAAATAATCCCCTCAAACACACCCAAGAGTTTGGAGTCAGGCTCAAGTTTCAACTCCACTCTGGGTGGACAGTCGAGGGTGACAACCCAGGAGGCGGGGCAAGCTTCCTAGAACTCTGAAAGTAGTCGAGCTGTGGAGGTTGGGAGCGCCGGGGATCAAGACCGAGAAGCCAAGCCAGCTTCTCGGGCCGCGATGAGAGAGACTTCCACTAAGTAGGAGATCGAGCGTCTTGCGCCCTTCAACAGGCTCAGGGCAGGAAGCGGGAGCCGGAATCTGGGCCGGGAGGAGAGAAGGGAGGGTCTAGGACTGATTCTGGATTGTGGATGCATGAGGTGAGGGTCTCTCCCCGGGCCCCGCCCCCGGGCCCCTCCCTTCCTTCTCAGACAGGACCCCGATCTGGCTAGTGATACCCCGGCCTCTCCTCTGCTTTCCTACCCACCAACCTCCCGAAGCCACTCCTCACCCGGCTCCAGATCCAGGTTCGACTTCGTTCCTAACGTCAAGGTTCCCAGGCTCCACTTCCGGTTCCGAGGGGGCCGGCGCGTCGCTCCCGGAAGTTCCACCCCCACGCTCCAAGGCCACTCCTTCTGCCACGTCGGCAGTAAGCACGCGCCGAGAAACCCGGATGCCGCGCATGCGCTACTTTCCCTTCTCGACATGGCCGCCCCCTAGGGGCTCCGCAGTTTCTTATGCACTTCCGTTTTTGTTTTTGTTTTTGTTTTTGTTTTGCCCAGATGTCCTGGTAACCTTGTGGTCCCACCAGCTGAGATGCGATTGAACTATGTTTAGTAACTCTCCTTCCTATGACATATTAGAAACCTCTGATTTAGAGTCCTGTAGCGATTTCCTGCTGACCTCTGGCCCCATTGATTTCCGTCTTGGAGGTTCTCACCCATGAACTTTGCCGGTCTTGAGATTTGCAGAGCGGAACGTACAATTTTTTTAAATATAATTATTCTGATGCAATATACCTTTTTAAAATTTATTTATTTTGGTTGACCCATGGGGCTTGCAGGGTCTTAGTTCCCTGACCAGGGATCCAACCCGTGCACCGGGCAGTGAAAGTGCAGAGCCCTAACCATTGGACCACCAGGGAATTCCCTTAGAACCCTGTAACGTTAAAGGGCACTAATTCTGCTTTCTGGGGTCATGTGTTCAAGTTCTGGCTCTGCAGTTCCCTAGCTTGGGCAACTTAATCTCAGCCTCAGTTTCTTTCATTTGTAAAATGAAGAGAATATGAATGCCCTTCTAAAAACTTGTTGAGAGTATGGGATTAGGTCACAAAGATTGCCTGGCACCGTAGTAAGTGCTCAGTAAAGGTCAGCCGTTATTAGTTAACCGTTTTTATAGAGCGCCTTGGTTTAGATGCAGAGCACTGCCACAGCCACATAATCTCTACCCTTAGAATGCCCCCAGCCTGTTGGAAGAGCTACAGTTCCTGGAGTAATTATTATTACGCCATTTAATAATAACAATATTGTAGCTGCTATTTGTAGGAGTTTTAAAAATATACATAACCTCATTTAATCCTTTCAATAATCCTTTCATTTAATAATTATTTTTTAAGCATTGTTGTGTTACAGCCATGTTCTTGGGTCCGGGAATACAGTAGTGAACAAACAAAAGTTCTTCGCCAATTTAAATAAGGCTTTGTAATTACATACACGTATGATAAAACTATAAAGAAAAACAAAGTGGGAAGTCCCTGGCAGTCTAGTGGTTAGGACTCCACGCTTTCACTGCTGGAGGGCTTGGTTTCTGTCCCTGTCTGGCAACTAAGATCCTGCAAGCAGCCTGGCCTGGGGCGAAAAGAACAAGAAACAAACAAAAAACCCCAAAGTAACAAAATTCAGGCTGTTGGTTACCTCTGGGGAGGGAAAGAGAAAAGTATAATTGGGAGGAACATAATGGAGCATCAATAATATTAATAGTGTTCTATTTCTTTTTTTTCTTTTCTTTTTTTTTGTGGTACGCGGGCCTCTCACCGTTGTGGCCTCTCCCGTTGCGGAGCACAGGCTCCGGACGCGCAGGCTCAGCGGCCATGGCTCACGGGACCAGCTGCTCCGCGGCACGTGGGATCCTCCCGGACCGGGGCACGAACCCGTGTCCCCTGCATCAGCAGGCGGACTCTCAACCACTGCGCCACCAGGGAAGCCCAATAATGTTCTATTTCTTAATATTCACATGGATATTTACATTATTGTTATTTTCAAATAGTTCATATGTATTATGTATAATTCATTTCAAAATAAAAGTTTTTTTTTTAATAAGGAAGAAAAGAAATGGGGGAAAAGAGCACTGGTGTAAAGGAAGCATTTAAAGGGAGAAAAATGTTAAATGAAGAATTTTATGACCAATGCGGGGAAAAGTTCTTACTCTCATATTGTGCACAGTAAATTTTAGTTATTCTGAGGCACAAAGTGGTTCATTCATTGAAAAACTTGCACTTCTAGTCGTTGCTGGAATCTGTTATTAGGCTTTGAGCACGTTTTAGTGAACAGGCAGATTTTTCCTGTCCTCAGGAGTTTATAGTGGAGGTCAGTGTTTCTCAAACTGTGATCCTGGGATCAACAGTATCAGTTTCACCTGAGAAACCTGTTAGAAATTGCAGACCCACCCTAGGCATATTGAATCAGAAATTCTGCAGGTGGGGCCCAGCAAGCTATGGCCCTCTAGACAATTCCATCACACACAAGATTGAGACCCACTAGTCTAGATTAGTAATTTGCCAAATTCAGCTAACATTTGTTGAGCAATTGCCATAAACTGGGCCCTCTGCGAAGTATTTTCACATAATTTAACCCATTTAACACATCAGCATAGGAAAGTAGGTATCCTCTGTCTTGCTTAATGTTGCACTCCTAGTAAGAGAGTTTAAATTCATAGTTTCTTGAATTTGTATAATATATAATATTTGTATAATATATAAATTTATGTAATATGTAAAATGTCATTACACATCATCTAATCATATACACATTCCTATTTTAGGGAACCAGTAGCTTTAAAAGTTTTCCAGGTGATTCCAAATGCACTTAGTTGATTCAAATGTGCAGGGTTAATTGAAAGCCACTGGTATAGCACAATGGCTTACATGTAGCCAGCGCTCAATAAATGTTTGAATAGTGAATGAATGGATATTTAGATACTCTTTTTACTGATGAGGTCAAGTAACTGCCCAAGGTCATACAGCTAATAAATAATAGAACAAGAATCCAAGTCCAGTTCTGACTCTAAATTCCAAGTGCTTTCTATGACTACATCAAACACCAAGGGAAACAGCACCTAGCATGCTATCAGAGGAGCTATTCCAGGGACTTCTGTAGCCTTTAATAATTACAGCACCATAATATTATGTTTTTTAAAAGAAAGAGATCTCTTAAAATAGGGCATATTCATGTAATGGAAACCTAAAAATAACTAAATATTTTATTATTAACATGGGTTGGCATGTTTATGCACACCTATCTGTACCCACCTTTCCATGACCAACTATGTGTTGTCAGAGGTAATTTATTTCACCAAACATTGAGCACCTGTTACATCAGTCATTTCTCTGGGGGCTGTTGATTGGCTTTTACACACAGTCCTTGCCTTCAAGTTTCTCACAATCTAGGAGGGAGACAGGCATATAAACAAACCGTAATATTGGCTGAAAACTACAATAATAGAAATACGAACAAGATACATATTTTGCCCAGAGGAAGGAAGGATTAATTCTATAGGTAGGGAGTGAGGAGATGGGCAGGAAAAGCTTTATGGAACAGGCAACACTTCAGCTGGAGCAGGCTGAACAGAGTTCCTCTACATTGCACCCAGCACTGCAGTGGGATATGGATCTCCACTTTGATTAATAGGTTAATTCATACAGCAAAGGGGCACTCTTTTCTGGGGATCTTGCAATCTCGTGGGACAAACCCAGCCATTCCTTGCTCAGGAATTGAAGCCCCTGCTGCTGCCACTTTGGAATAAGCTTTGGAGGAGAGCAGTGGGGATTAGTCCATGGTCCTATCAGGGAAGGCACAGTCCCTGAAAGGATGTACCTTAGTTATAGAGCCCACAGAGCTAGTACTCTGAGTCCTGAGTAAAAAGCCCATGCAGGAGAATGGGAGACAGGGGAGGGCAGAAGTTTTCACTATAATTAGCTCTGGGAGTAATACAGCTTGGGGAGGGAGGGGAGTACAGCCGGTAACTATTTTGAGCACAGCTTCGATTGACAGGACATGTGTGCTGGACTGTACTGATCTCAGGGCCAAGCTGCCTGCCTGTGGTGTGTGCTGTGGGGTGGAAGGCCTAGGGCAGCAGAAGCAGGACAGCCAGACAGGCCGGACGGGGTACCAGCACCTCGACTTCTCTCCCTGGGACACTGTCCAAACTCCGAAGGCCATAGGCCAAGCTGAGAGATGGGTGCTGAGGAGGAGGTGCTGGTCACACTGTCTGGGGGAGCCCCCTGGGGCTTCCGACTTCAGGGGGGGGCCGAGCAGAGGAAACCTTTACAGGTATCCAAGGTAAGGGAGCCTATATTGAGATTTCAGGGAAAGGGGAACCCAAGGGAACTTGGGAAGAGTCATGTGGTGGCCTGTGGGGGGAGAAGTGGGAGGCTGTGAAGAAGTGGAGTGGGGGTGGGTAGGTGGTTGAGGAAGCATGCTCACATCTGACGGGGGGAGTAGTGTCTGAGCACAGCCTTCTTGTGGGGGGCTATTAGAAAAGGGAATTCCTGGTTTCTGGGAGCAGAGAAAAAGGAAGACTGTGCCTCAATTTCATAGAAGCAGAGGCCCAGGGCTGGCCATCCAGTCTCTGCTCTCCTGGGTCTGTGCCCCTACTCCAAACTCCAGGAATGTAGGGAAGGTTGTAATTTCTCTCTAACTAAATTGGTATGTGATGATTTGAGGCTCTCACCAAGCCCAGCCCAGCCCTGCCCTGCCCTGCCCCTGCCCCAGCCTTCAGTCCTCCTCTTTCCCTACACCAGATCCCTTCTCTCACTAGGCAAGACTTTTTTTAGGGCTAGGAGGGTTATGGCAAGATATGACCTGTCAGATGAAGTTGTTACCATTTTGGTTTCATAGCACAGGTTTAATTTTCTCAACTATAAAATGTAGGTAATGATAGTACCTACTCCATACGTACTAACTTCTAAGGATTAAATTCAATAAAACATGTAGAGTGCTTGGCACTGTGCCTAACATTTAGTAAGCACTAAATGTATAGCCACTATTACTATTACTACTTTAACATATGTACATGTGTGTGCACAACCGGCACACATATACATACACAATCGCAATCCCTCAGAATCTGCTGGACTCCCTCCAACCTGAAGTACTGTTCTAAAATCTTGACTGGGTAGATAATGGTGCCTAGGACTCCAAGGACTAGAAGAGAACTGTTGGCTAGTATAGATACTTCCTTTGGAGGAAAATCTTGAGGGGATAACCACCGTTTCTACAATAGTACGTCCCATCCCCCCTTGCAGTTTTCCCCGTCTTTTTCATTCAGTGATTACCCTACCTCCCTTTAAAGGATGTGTTATTCTCTCAAATCTGTACCTTCTTCCCTCTAGATTGACCCCCCTTAACTGTCACCCCTTGTCCCTCCCCATCCTTTCTTACCCTGTAAAGTAAAATTCCATCCACACACCAGTCCCTCCTGTCCTAACTCCTTTCATTCTATTCCCTCCTTGGAGCCCTCCCTCACCTACAGTCTCTCCTCCAACACCTTCTCAGATCCGAAGACGGAGCCAGGCTGGCAGAGCAGGACTCCGGGAAAGGGATCAGCTTTTGGCCGTCAATGGGGTTTCCTGCACCAGCCTCTCTCATGCCAGAGCCATGAGCCTCATCGATGACTCAGGGAATCAGCTTGTCCTCACCGTGCGGCGGTATGGACCCCTGTCACCCCAGCCTACACCCGTCCCCCTAGTCCAGGGCTTCCATTGCCTGCCTCAGCTCTATGTCTCACTGGCCTGACTTCAGCTACTGACAAGTACCCATTTCTGCTTGTGTATCTGTGCTGGAGTACAGAGGTCTGTGTATGCCTCCCAAAGCACTTGAATGTGGGTGTGTGGGCCTATTTAGGCCCCTTGCCTGTCTTTTTATCATCACATCTCTCTTTAAACCCACTTCCAGTCAAAGCCTGCCAAGCAGATTTGCCTACCAGTTCATCTTCAGATCTCCACTCTTCCCAGCCCATCCATTTCACCTACATGCCAGTCCCCTCTCTCCCCTTACATCCTTCTCCCATCTCCTCCAGATCTCTCTAGCTCTCAGTCATCCAGCTCATTTCTTAAGTTCTGTCATCTTTTCCATCCAGGGTAGAGGACGAGGGGCCTGTGCGATCTCCATCCCCTGGTGAGCTTCAGGCACTGTCACCCTTGTCTCCGCTGAGTCCTGAGCCCCCTGGTGCTCCAGTTCCCCAGCCTCTCCAGCCTGGGAGCCTCCTCTCTCCCCCTGACAGTGAGGCTTACTATGGAGAGACAGACAGTGATGCTGATGGCCCAGCCACCCAGGAAAAGCCCCGCCGACCCCGCCGCCGAGGCCCAACAAGGCCCACCCCTCCAGGAGCCCCACCTGACGAGGTCTACCTGTCTGACAGCCCTGCAGAGCCAGCACCTGGTGTCCTTGGCCCTCCCAGCCAGGATGACAGCCGCGTGAGCTCCCCATCTTGGGAGGATGGGACAACCCTTCAGCCACCCCCGGCTGAGGCCCTGCTGTTGCCCCATGGCCCCCTCCGGCCTGGCCCTCATCTCATCCCTATGGTGGGGCCTGTTCCCCACCCAGTGGCAGAAGATCTGACTACCACCTATACTCAGAAGGCCAAACAAGCCAGTGAGTGCCTGAACTCCTTTTCCTTAGTCAGGATCCTTCAATCTGAGCCCTAAATCTAACCCTCCATAACCATACATTCCACCTACCTTATGCTTCCCTTGGATACAGTCTTGGGGACAGGTGGAGAAGAGTAATGGATAGGAGGGGAAAATAAGTATTCTCACGATCCCCATTAGTTTTGCTGTTTGAACTAGTGTGACAAAAAAGTACAGGGGGCTCAATCCAACCCAGGAACAGGATAAGTAGGGAAGTTGGAAAGGGACATGAATTGATGAAGGGTTTGCTTGTCGTTGCTGTGATTTTGCTAGGTGTCAGACGGGGTGAGGGCAGAGTGCAGACATGGGTCAGGGGAGTATTTGGAAGCAGGACAGGGATACAGGGACTCTTCAGTGTTAATCGCAGGCATAGCATCAGAGCTACCTTTGACATTGCTAGTTCCATTAGGATTCCTGGGGACTGGGAGGCTATGGAATAGTCATGAGATCTCTAGGAAGTGGTGGAGGGAGGGATCTTTGGCTTCTTATCTTAGGCGAGAATGTAGGCCCCAGCAGAAAAAGCCAGTTCCACTTATCTCAGGCTCTTTACTATTTTTGATGTGAGCTACAGAACGAAGTCTAAGAGTGAACCTTCTCCCTGTCCTATGCCTCCCATACCCCTCCTCTAGAGACCTTTCTTGTCACCTTGGAAATCTCAGGGTTACCCCTCTAGTTCTCATCTCTCGTTCCTCCCCTCCACCATTCTGATTCCTGAGCCATAGAATTTTGTGCCTCTAAGTCTGGAATAGAGGCTAAGGACGTGACAGTTTACCATCCGACATCCCTGAGAGTGTCCCACGTCCCACAAAGAAATTCCAGATGCACACCCACGATCTCATGCTTATCCCCAATTCTCATTTTAGCACCCTCTCCCTTCCCCATCATGCTCGGTGAGACTGTAGTTAGTGAGTAGCTCAGTGATATTTTTAGCCAAGCAGACCTCATTGTCCAGTGTGGTGGGGTAGGGGGAAGGGTAGGCAGGTGTCCATGTCCATCATACCAGGGTTTGTGGGGCAGCCCAGAGAAGGGAGGGGGTCAGGCTCCAAAAATAGCACAGTGAGCTCATTCAGCTACCAGCTCTGGGGATAAGACAAAGGGGCTTTAAAAGGCGTGGGGGGTGCCTCAAACTGGTTCTGCTCCAGCCAACACTGCCTTTCTCGGCATGGAGACTTTTGAGCCCATCAGCCAAGAGCCTCTCAGCCAAGCCAGTTGCGACAAAGCCCCAAGCCCAGTTCCTGAGCTCCAGGACCCGTTCTATGCAGGTACTACCCTCCCACAGCCAAGAGAGTTCTGGAATCTAGAATGGAGGGGACTACATCAATAGTTTGGGAAGGGAGGTCTTTGGGAAAGGTCTTACTCCCTTACCCCCTCCTCCTTTTTTCCTTCCTCTTCCTTCTTTTCTTAGGAGTTTCACTGCCCTTTTCTCAGAATGGGCTGATGCTATGGCCACATGTCAAAGGGGTTTGTGACCACATGAGCTATGGAAAACTCATGGAGAGAGGGTGTATGTGTGAGAGAGAAGTGTGAGTAATCTATGAATACATGAAAGCATGTATGTGGGAGTCCATGGGAGAAGATATGAGTGAACAAGAAAGTGTCTGGATACATGTGCAGCTAGTGTCAAGAAAGCTTTGATAGTAATAATTACTCACAGTGCGGCTTAGGTTAAATGCTAAATTTACCTACATTATCTCACTTAAACCTCATAGCAACCCTATGAGGTAGACGTTATGTTATCATCCTTCTTTACAGATGAGGAAACTGACTTCAGTGAGATGAAGTAACTCTCCCAAGAACCAAAAATCTGAACTAAACTATGACTCCAGTGCCTATCTCTAGTCCACAGTACTATTGTGTGGTATGAACGTTGGAATGGGTGGAATGAGAGCCCTAATCAGAAGGGAGCTTTGATATCTTGAGTGGAAAGTAGATGGAATTTCAAGAATTTTTCAGGAGGAACTGGGGATCATGGATCGGAGAGTATCTGTGTCCGAGTCAGGGTCCTAGCAGCAGGGCAGCGTTCCCATATCCTGGCTCCACCTCCCAGGCCCCACATGGCATGGGAAACCCTGTCCTGGCTCCCCTTAGCACACAGTGCTTGCGTGCCTGCCTGGTAGTGTCTACCTGAGCTCTCTACCCAGAAGGCTTGGAAAATAGGGGGCAGCTCTGACTGTCAAAGAAGCCCACCCCACTCCCACCCTCAGCTTGGGGGAAAGGAGACTGTATCAACTGGTGACTTTGAGATATCCTAAAGATCTGGAAGCTTTCCTTGGAGAGCAGCACTCTGGCTTTTCCTGCATCTCAGATCTGAAGCCATCCCTGCCTGTGAGTAGCAGGGGTTTAAGGCACAGCGGAGCACCTTGGATTTAGAAGGCACTTAAATTTTGTCCCAACAGTTAGTGACAGTGTCTCTGCTACGGGAATTCTGGGAAGAAGGGCCACCTTGAGTATGCATGTATGTTTTTGTGTGGACACGTGTATTTATACATGTGTGTATGAACTGGGATGTATATAAGCTAGAGTATATGGGGATGAGAGAGAAAAGTACAGATGAGAAAATATGCCCATAGCCACCTCTCCCTAGAGCCATATTCTTGTTGAAGTGATGTGTGGTGGGAGTTATTCCTATGAAGGTATATGACGTGGATCACATGATGATAGTGGAATTATGAATGAAGATCCTCATTGCTAAGGATCCTTTGTGTCCTTATTATAGGGTAAGGGGTAGGAAGAGGGGATAAGCCCCAAACTTTCTGAGAAGTCCCCTAACAGGGTCTCTTTGGTGGGATAAAAGTGCCCCTTCTTATTTTTTCTTACCCTGGGACCTGCTTCATGTCCTTGCCTGCCAGGGGAAGTAAACCCCCTTCTACCCCAGCCTCACATTGCCAGCCAGGAATGGAGGGAAGCAGGGGAGGCATGCGTGTGGTGTGGGTAAGAGCAATCTCCTGAAGGATAGGAGGGAAAAGAGGATAGGAGGGAAGAGAGGACAGGAGGACAGCTATGGTCAGAGTGGTGTAAGGGCAGCCAACTACCCTCTGCCTTCCTTTCAACTGTCCTTGGTTTCACCTTTCACCTCCACTCTGGGTCCAAGTTAGAGGACTTTGCCAAAGGCAGGAGAGACCTTGTGGGTCAGGCCAGTGAGAAGACCAGAGGTGGGAGGCCTGAGGGAGCTGGCTGGGGGGGCGGGGGGCAGGTGAGAGCCTTGGGGAACAGAAGATGCTCACTGACCATTCCCTCCTCCTCTCCTCAGAACTGCAAAGGGCAGAGAGCCTCCAAGAGAGAAGTGTGAAGGAGGCCAAGACCAAATGCCGGACGATTGCATCCCTGCTAACCGCAGCCCCCAACCCCCACTCGAAGGGGGTACTGATGTTTAAGAAACGTCGGCAGAGAGCCAAGAAGTACACCCTAGTGAGCTTTGGAGCTGCCGCGGGGACAGGAGCTGGGGAGGAGGACGGCGTCCCTCCTACTAGTGAGTCCGAGCTGGACGAAGAGGCCTTCTCCGACGCCCGCAGCCTCACCAACCAGTCTGACTGGGACAGCCCCTACCTGGACATGGAGCTGGCCAGGCCGAGCTCAGGCGCAGCAGAGGGCCAGGGCCCGGGGCTGGGAGGGCAGCTGAGTGAGGCCTCGGGACGAGGGGCCCAACTCTTTGAACAGCAGCGCCAGCGCACAGACTCCAGCACCCAGGAGCCGGCCGGGGATGGTCCAGCCGCCACGCTCAATGGGCAGGGCCTGCAGTCACCACCTCGGGCACAAAGCGCTCCGCCAGAGGCTGCTGTGCTCCCATCCAGCCCTTCGCCGGCCCCTGCAGCCAGCCCCAGACCTTTCCTCCCTAGCGGTGGAGCCTCTACCCCAGCTCCAAGCATCTTTAACCGGTCAGCCAGGCCGTTTACCCCGGGCTTACAAGGGCAGCGGCCAGGTACCACCTCGGTTATTTTCCGGCCCCTGGCTCCCAAGAGGGCAAATGAGAGCCTGGGAGGCCTCAGCGCCGTCCCACCGCCTTTCCTGTCCTCTCCGCAGGGGACCACTCCTCTGCCCAGCTTCTCTTCAGGGGTTCCCAGCCACGTGTCAACCCCCGGTTCCCCCAGCACCCCACGCTCCTCCGGCCCCGTGACGGCCACCAGCTCCCTATACATCCCAGCCCCCAATCGTCCTGTTACGCCAGGCGGAGCCCCAGAGCCCCCCGCCCCCGCTAGCGGAGCTGCCATGACCTCCACCGCTTCTATCTTCCTATCGGCGCCTCTGCGACCTGCTGCACGCCCAGAGGCCCCCGCCCCTGGCCCCGCAGCCCCTGAGCCCTCCAGCGCTCGGGAGAAGCGCATCTCCGTGCCAGCTGCTCGCACCGGCATCCTCCAGGAGGCCCGGCGTCGGGGGACTCGAAAGCAGATGTTCCGGCCGGGAAATGAGGAGACGAAGAACTCGCCCAACCCGGAGCTGCTATCGTTGGTGCAGAACCTGGATGAAAAACCCCGGGCTGGGGGTGCGGAATCTTGTCCAGAGGAGGATGCCCTGAGCCTCGGGGCTGAAGCCTGCAACTTCATGCAGCCACCAGGGGGCAGGAGTTACAAGACGTTGCCTCACGTGACAGCTAAAACCCCGCCTCCAATGGCTCCCAAGACCCCACCCCCTACGACTCCTAAGACTCCACCCCCAGTGGCTCCCAAGCCCCCTTCTCGAGGGTTCCTCGATGGGTTAGTGAATGGGGCGGCCCCTTCAGCTGGAATCCCTGAACCACCAAGGCTTCAAGGCAGGGGTGGGGAGCTGTTTGCCAAGCGTCAGAGCCGAGCGGACAGGTATGTGGTGGAAGCACCTGGTCCTGGCCTTGGCCCTCGGCCCAGAAGCCCTTCTCCTACCCCCTCCCTGCCCCCTTCCTGGAAATATTCACCCAATATCCGTGCCCCACCTCCAATTGCTTACAACCCACTGCTCTCACCCTTTTTCCCCCAAGCTGCCCGAACTCTCCCTAGTAAGATCCAATCCCAAGGGCCTCGGGCAGCCCCCAAGCAGGGCATTAAGGCTTTGGATTTCATGCGGCACCAGCCCTACCAACTTAAAAGTGCCATGTTCTGTTTTGATGAGGTTCCCCCGACTCCTGGACCCACCTCCTCAGTGTCTCCCAAAACTGCCCGAGTCCAGGAGATCCGCCGATTTTCGACTCCAGCGCCCCAGCCCACTGCAGAGCCCCTGGCACCCACTGTGCTTGCCCCCCGAGCAGCCACTACATTGGATGAGCCCATCTGGAGGGCAGAGCTGGCCTCAGCCCCTGTCCTTAGCCCAGCCCCTCCTCCAGAGTCTCCCAGGGGTCTTGGGACCTCCCCCAGCTCCTGTGGCTTCCAGGTAGCCAGGCCCCGGTTCTCAGCTACTAGAACGGGATTGCAGGCTCATGTGTGGAGGCCTGGGGCGGGCCACCACTGAACAGGGCACAGCTCCCAGGACCAAGGGGAGGTGGAACATCTAGTTCCTAAAGTTGCTTCTACCCAACCCGCCCGCCCCTGCCACCCCTCCTTTGCAGGCTAAATTCCCTCCTGCCAGAGAAAGTTTTGGAGTTGGTGTCCCATCTCCCAGCTTCCTCTTGACTCCTAACCTCCCTGCTGCTTTCCAACCTATAATACTATCTTTGCTTTGGTGTCTGTGCTTCTCTTTGTAGTTCCTTGCCTGGATCTCTGTCTTTAACTCTGTCTCTTCACCTACACTCCTCCACTGGTCTCCATTTCTCTACATTTGTGCTTTTTTCTGTGGGCCTTGTTTTAACAGTCAATGAGAAAGACAGAGAAGTTACCACTGAGACCTCAGGCAAGAAGCTCACCACCAGACAGGCAGCAAAGGGACTGAACTGACCCCTATTTGCACGAAATCACTTGCTGCTCCTCACTCTTCTTTCCCAAGCTTGGCTGGCATTTTCCTAGGTGTGTGTGTGTGCAAGTGTGTGCGTGCACACAGATGTGCTCTTCTGTCTGAGGCAAGAGTAAGAGGAGCGGTCTAAATAAAGACCCAATCTGGGTCTTACCCTTGCACTAATGAAAGAAGAGTCAGTTATCCTCACATAGAATGTCTGGTGGGGAGAAAGAGACTCATTAGAGTTAAAGATCATCGTCTGTAGCAAGTGTAGAGCATCTGGTGAAATTCATAGAGTATGAGGAGACTCGAAGGACCAGGGCGGTTTGTATGGGTTGAGTTACACCAGCTAGACCAGGAGTAGAACTAAGAATTCTGTTCCTTGGGATTTCAGAAAGTTAGCAACTGGAGAGGCCCGTGCTGAGCAACAAAGCATCCAAGAAGTGAAAAGAAAGAAAGAAAATGTCCTCTGAGAACGAACAAATCATTGGCTTCATTGTCTCATGAACTTAAGACAGAAAGGAGAAAAGAACCATGATGTGGAAAGTGAGGTAGAAACCAGGAGCAGAACAGAAATGAATGAAATTGATCGAGCCTCAGAGAGAAGCATGGTGAGGGAGAATACAGTGTTGGTAGAGAGTAAAATTGGATAATAAGAAACCAATCATGTACAAAAGGGGGATTGGGGAGAAATTTGAGGGAGAAGAATGTATTTGTTAGAGTGAAGGGGGATGATGGTGGAGGGATGCGAGAGTGTGTGCTGAGTGTTGAAAGACAGGTATCTGTGCTACCTCCTTTGAATCTGTCCCTCTGTCTTCTGCAGCTTGTCATAGCTACCTGAGAAAGGGCAGGGAAACACCCAGAGCCAAAACCTCTTTTTAGTTCTACCCCATCCCTCAAACCCTAGTTCTTATTTCTTTCCGGCTTCAGGTCCTGATCTCTGATCCTAGAGGGATATGGACTCCCCTCTCACCATGACCACCACCAGTCATGTTTGCTGCTTGATCTGGAAATTGATAATTTCCTTTGCATATTGAGTGTGAGTCACAGTACTTTGGTTTGTGCACAAGAATAAACTTATGCCCCATATCTTCTGTTGTTGTCATCTCTTCTAGTTTTATACCTAAATCCTGGTCTCCCCTTCATCTTCTCTAATTCATCCCCCTGATCTCCTGATTCCTGATCTCTTTCTCAGTTCCTACCCTCCTATTTTTTACTGTTCTGCCCTTCACCCCCTGGCCTTTTGCTCTTCTCTACCAATTCTGTCCTGCTCCAGTGTAGCCACCTCCATCACTCCCCCAGTTCTCTCTCTCCAGATTCTCCCCTTCTCCATCCCCTGCTCCATACTTCTCACATGAGGCCTCAGCTTACAGAACCTAGACAATTTGGAAAGGCCCTCTAAGCCTTTCGCCATCAACATTTCCCAACACCCTGGAGGAAATGAAAGGAAAGCAATGGCTGAAGTTGAAGGTGGGGTGAGAGAGGGAAGAAGGAGAGAGAGGGTGGATCAGCGTGGATTGAGACTAATAAAAAAGAGAAGGCACTGAAAGGCGGCTAGAATTAGACTTCTGAGAAGGGGAATGCCCCAGTTCTACCAGCAGGGGGCAGATTTGTGCCAATAACCAGTCCCATGACCCTGATTCTCCCAAATATGCAGCCTCTCAGAATTTCAAAGGAAGGGCTCAGAGAGCCTAGGCTAAATATTCTGTCTTCATTCACTAGGTAGTTTTAGGTACTCAATCATAAGAGACCAAAATTTTGGTTGGTTTTTGAGGGGAGGATGGTAATGATGACGAAATCACCTTTTGCTATTTATGTTTTTTCATCTAATTGCTTCTTTGGGTTAAGAGAGAATGGAGAAAAAGGACAAAAGATGAGGAATCTGGAGGCTAAACTGGTCTGGGCAGAGGCCAAGTAGAGGGGAGCAGGGCGACCTTTCAGCCCCTAACCTGAACCTATAAAGTTCAGGATGGGAAAAGGACATGGTCAGGAAGAGTGGGTAGCTCACAGAGGGACAGAAAGGTATTCTGGGGACTACAAAAGCCACTTCCTAAAGCAGCCACAACAGGGTGGTGGATACAGCAGAGGTGCAGCAGCTGGTTACAAAACCTGAGCAGAAGATGGAGGAGGATCCAGGATGTTCACGTAGCTACTGAGGAAGGTGCCGGGCAAATGACAGGTTTCCCTGGAGGGGGCTCTCAAGCTTGTGCCCTTTCCCAGAGGCTTCTCTAGACCAGTGTGAATGGGACAGTCCAGATCCTATGGGGTGTGTGCTCCCTTTGAAGAAAATCCCAAGTAGGAGCCTCAGAGAGTAAAGCCCTGGCAGGTCAGAAGCCTACGTGTACCCCTTCAGGGAGAAGTGACATCTGGGACTTCCCTGGTGGTGGCCTCAGTGGTTAAGAATCTGCCTGTCAGTGCAGGGGACACGGGTTTGATCCCTGGTCTGGGAAGATCCCACACACCACGGAGCAGCTAAGCCTGTGCACCACAACTACTGAGCCTGTGCTCTAGAGCCCGCGAGCCATAACCACTGAAGCCTGCGCACCTAGAGCCCTTGCTCCGCAGCAAGAGAAGCCACCGCAATGAGAAGCCTGCGCACCACAATAAAAAGTAGCCCCCGCTCGCCACAACTAAAGCCCACATGCAGCAATGAAGACCCAACGCAGCCAAAAATAAATTAAAAAAAAAAAAAAAGTGACATCTATCTAGCAGAGCAGGCTAAACTGAGCACCCGAACAGCAAATGGGGATGAAAAGGCAGAAACTGGTCTAGTCTTCCCCCACATCATCCCTGATCGCCTAACTACTGGATTTGGTTAATTTGGTCCCTTATCCTGCCAAAATCTGGCCCTCCCAAAGGAAAGACCAGCCTATCCAGGAACTTTCAAAGGGCAGTTCCATTGTGAACAGAAATTCCCTTCCCAAAACATAGCATCTTAAACCCTCCCACCCCCAAAATGCACCCACATGTCCCTCCAGCTCCAGTCTGGATTGTCTCTGAATGGCTCTCCAGACACATTCTCCTGGTTCTCACTTTCCCACTCGGAATTCTTATTTACCACTTGCTGCCTGCTTCCTCTCTCCCTCTCAGTTTTCAGTTTCTCCCTGAGTGCTTCTTTGGATCTCAGCCTCGAGGTGCCAAAGAAGAGGAGTCCCTGGGCAGACTGATCCGTGGCTCAGACAGCTTAATGAGAGAATTCCAAAGGCCTTTCCTCCCCTTCCTGAGCCTCTGGGCAAGGAGGATGGGATCTTGGTTCCAGGGTCTCAGTACCCCTGTGCCATTTGAGCTGCTTGCGTTCATCGTCTCTATTAATAACCACCCTCCCTCCCCCACTGCCAGTGCTGCCCCCACGCCTGCCCAGCTCGGGTTCTCTAGTCACAGCAGCTCAGTCCTCCAAAGCTGCTGGACCCCAGGGAGAGCTGACCACCGCTTGAGCAGCCGGTAAGTCTCCCGCTTAAGAGTCAGAGGGGCTGGAGCCCACTCTGCTGACTGCTGTGTCTGTGTCTGTAATAGTGACCCTTGATCCTGGAGGGAGCTCCCCACCTCCTCCATCTGTACTCAGTTCCCAGTTGTCCAGTTCAGGGGAGCCACAGAGAGTTGGAAGGAGAAGGGCCCAAGAGGGTGGGGGGATTGGAGATGTTGGGGGAGGCACTGGAGGAATGAGAAGGGGGTCTGAGAGGCTGGATGGAAAACAAGAACCTAGTTGGGGCTGAGAGAGGTATGGGGAGAATCTGTTGAGCAGTTCCTGGACTCTGGCCTCAGCAGACCCCACTAAGCTAGTAGAATCGCAGATGTGTTGTGAGACAGGACTCAGCAGAAGACATTTCGCTGAGTGCCAACTTCTGTTAGGGAGGGGCTGGAATCTGTATCTTTTCCCAGCTTGTCCCCCTCCACTGCCAGATCCTATGACTATGTTCCTGTCCTCCCTGAATTCCCCACTGCTATGATATTGCTGAATTGACATGCATCAAGATTGACCTCCCTCTCCACTCCAGGTCTGGGGGGTGGGGAGTGACTGAAACGGAGTGGGAGCACTGCTGTCACCTCCCAGGCCATGATCCAGCTGGCCCGGTGGAGGGGCAATAACCTCTCCATCCTATGGAGAATGTTTCTGGCTGGATCTCCTCAACCCTGGCAGAACATTTTTTTCTGCTCCACCCCCCCCACACCCCACTCTGGGGCTTGGGGAAGACTGAGAGGCCAGAGTTTGCAATGATAATCCCAGTCTGGGAGCCCCGTACAAATAAAAACTTCAAGTCATGCCAAACCAATGAAACCTGGGTGCATTACCTGACCTGTAAGTAATGTGTTTGTTTTACCCCCAGGCCCCCCTAACACATATTGTGTTCCTAAGCCCTGCACCAGCTCTATGTAAAACAGCTGAAAAGAGGTTGGTAGAAGGTAGGGGCAAGGGGTGCACCTATACTTTCTGCCCTGCTTCCCCAAGAAGAGAAGCCCTAAAGCAATGGTTTTTCACCTTTTAGAGAAATGTGTACTTCTTTAAAAAAATCTAATGAAATTTTGCTCCCTGAAGTCCTTAAGCAGTGCCTTACTGTAGACATTCACCCCAGTCCCTGTCCATCCTTCACCTCCTCCTTCCCACCCTATCCAGGCTCCATCCACCTCCACAATGCCACTCTCAGGGACCCCCGCCCCCAACAAGAAGCGGAAATCTAGCAAGCTGATCATGGAACTCACTGGAGGTATGACATGTTTGCACCTACCTAGTGTGGGACTTCTTATTGAGAGTATCTCTGGCCCATGAGCCCCAGAAGTATCATAAGGTTATATGTGTCTTAAGGCGAAGAGATAAGGAGAGACAAGAGGAATTTGGGGTGGGGGTGAGGTTTACAGGGGTGGGGGGAAGGGGGGAAAGGAAGAAAGAATTCAACACTGACTACTCACCCTTCCACCTTTTTCACCTTGTAATCTGAGAGAATAATACCCATGCCATGTTACCCAGCACAGGTCCAAGACAACAGGACCCACAGGTCAGTGAGGTATGTTTGAGAAGAAAATATGTATGATGGAGACTGGCACAGAGTAAGGTCTCAATAAATGCTTAGTTTCCTTACTTCTTTCCCCAGAGCTAAGGAGCCTTGCATAGGCACTTAAAATGGAAAATTGCTCAGGCATTTTACTGGGGGTGGTAGGAGTACAGCATGTGAAGAGCTCTCCCAATACCTAGAAGCCGTTTGCAGCCAGTTTACTGAGGGGAAGAGAAGGCAAAGGAGTTAAGATAGGAGTATATATTTAGAGGTGGCCTTTGGGCTTTCCCCCGTGCTATAGTTTCCCCAATGACCTCCATCTATGATGTTTCTTTACTCTTTTGCCCTGTACCCCATACCTTTTACCCCATTCACCGTCTTCACCCCATTCTAGTATCCCCACTGTCTCAGTCTGCACCCCATTTCCCATTCATTCTCTCCAACTCCAAACCCAGGAAATCAAAATCCCTCATAAACTAGACAGAATTTGATCAGACATCACAGACAGCATCTGCTTCCCTCAGTGATCTCTGCTGGGACACACGCACTTAATTAGTTGTGGATGGCGGCTTCATCTGGAGCTAGAAAACCCTATTTTCGTCTTTCCCTTGCCTCTGCCTCCCCACCTCCCTGAAAGGTGGACAGGAGAGCTCGGGCCTGAACCTGGGCAAGAAGATCAGCGTCCCAAGGGATGTGATGTTGGAAGAGCTGTCGCTACTCACTAACCGGGGCTCCAAGATGTTCAAACTGCGGCAGATGCGGGTGGAGAAATTTATCTATGAAAACCACCCTGATGTCTTCTCTGACAGCTCAATGGTGAGTTCGGAACTTTACTACTCTCAAAGCCTCGTGCCTCTTTTGACAGCTTCTTGGTAGGCCCGGCCCGAGTCTCTAAAATTAGACCAACCTCCCCTCCCAGCTAATTTATAAGCTCATTAACCCCCCAGATACAGCGAGCCCCCAATAGCTCCAGGGTGAATTACAGCCCACCTCTGAAACTAAATCTGTATCTTAGAGCTGGTGAGGCAGGGTGGGGAGTCCTTCAAGGAGAAAACTCCTTCCCAGTATGGTTAAGTATTAAAGATAGGATTACCAGATAAAACACAGGATGCCCAGTCCTATATTTTAAAGTTGAGATACACACTAAATAAGCTACGAGGATATATTGTACGGCACAGTAAATAAAGCCCATATTTTATAATACCTTTAAATGGAGTATAGTCTATCAGAATACTGCATCACTATGTTGTATACCTGAAACTAATATAATATTGTAAATCAACGCTACTGCAATTAAAAAAAATAAAGTTGAGATATATACACAGATAATTTTTTAGTAAAGTATGTCCCATGCAATATTTGGGACATAAGTTTTTTGTGTTTCTTTTTGTGGTACGCAGGCCTCTCACTGTTGTGGCCTCTCCCGTTGCGGAGCACAGGCTCCAGACGCGCAGGCTCAGCGGCCATGGCTCACAGGCCTAGCCGCTCCGCGGCACGTGGGATCTTCCCAGACCGGGGCACAAACCCGTGTCCCCTGCATCGGCAGGCGGACTCTCAACCACTGCGCCACCAGGGAAGCCCCAGGACATAAGTTTTTTTTTTTAATTGAAGACACTTAGGGAATTCCCTGGTGGTCCAGTGGTCCAGTGCTCTCACTGCCAGGGGCCTGGGTTCGATCGCTGGTTGGGGAACTAAGATCCTGCAAGCCACGCAGCATGGCAAAAAAAAAAAAAAAAAAAAAAAAAAATTGAAGACACTTAGTTAAATTTGAATTTCAGATACACAATAATTTTTTAATATAAGTGTGTCCCATGAAATATTTGGGACATGAAAATTAAATTAAAAAAATATAGGACACCGAGTTAAATTTGAGTTTCAGGTACATGATGAATACTATCTTATATCTAAATATGTCCCATGCAATACTTAGGCATATTTATACTAAAAAAGTATTATTGTGTATCTGAAATTAAAATTTAACTGGTGTCCTGTGATTTTTTCTTTTTGAAAAATCTGGCAACCCTAGAAAGAGGTAAGTGAATTTTTATAACCATCTCTTCTTGAGCCATTCTTTTATCTAAAGGGTCAGTATAAGGACCACAGATGTGGGGGCCAAAACCATGCTTTAAGGTCCTACGTCTCCTAGTCAGGATCATTCTCCGAAGAGAAGTAGAGATTGGAGAGGGACCAGGCACAAGATATTTCAGCTGAGAAGGAGGGGATCGTTTCCATTTCCTTTCTTCCCCCTCCACCTTTCCTGGGCAGCCAGGGGAGAGTGAAAATAGATGCCTACATGGGGCCAGGGGCAGGAGTGTCTGCCATTTGCCCGTATGTAGGAGCAGAATAAAAATGCTGAGCCGGTCATATCTAACTTTAGGAGGCCAAAAGCCCTCCCCCCTGCCTGTGTCTGGTTACACTGGGTGGAGCATGGGGGTGTGTTCGGTGGGTGGCCAGGAGAGCCTCCTGAAGGAGTTGGCAGGGTTATTTTTAGGCTTTGGGGATGGATCCAGTGTTGCCCTTTGGGCTTCCCTTCCCCCTACCCACTACAGTTTCACTGTCAGGAAGTCCTGGTCCAACAGGCACCAAGAGGAGAAAGGGAGAGGAAGAGGAAGAGACAGAAGAGACTTTTATCTGTTAGACAAGATGCAGGGGAGGAACAGAGATCTCTCTAGTTCTTTAACTTAAGGCTGGGTTCTCCATGCCAGCCCCAATCTCTCAAATCTAAGTTGAGCAGAACTCTTGGTCCCCTTTGCCTTGGTAAGGAGGGAAAGGGGATTTCAGAGAATGAGTTGCCCCCATCCTAGATGTAATTCGAACTGAGCCATAGGGGTTGTATCCCTTAAGGAGAGTTTAATTTCTTTCAGTCAGGCTATCTGCTAACCATCTATTGGAGGGGGGAGTCTCAGACGATTCAGTGTCTTCTGGTTGTCCATTGTCTCTGATCACCTCCTACTTGCTATGGTATTCCCCGTACCCATTGCTAACCTTCCCCTTACTTTGTCCTTTCTTTTCAGGATCACTTCCAGAAGTTCCTTCCCACAGTTGGGGGACAGCTGGGTACAGCTGGCCAGGGATTCTCCTACAGCAAGGGCAGCAGTGGAGGCCAGGCAGGGGGAAGTGACTCTGCCGGACAGTATGGCTCTGACGAGCATCACCATCATCAGGGCCCTGGGTCTGGATATGGGGGTACAGGTGGTCCTGGGGGCCAGACTGGCCGAGGAGGAGCTGCTGGCACTGCAGGGGTTGGCGAAACAGGACTAGGCAAGTATCCTCACCCAAGAATAATGTGTCTGGTCTCTAAAGCAGAGAAATACCCAGGAATGAGGCCTAGACTGGGTGTAGGAAGCAGGAGAGGCCTGTTGAGATAGCCTGATGGACTTTCTGGGTCCATAAGGATACAGAGATGTGTCTCTTCCACCCAGAAGCCTTGTCTCTCAGTCACCTTTCTAGCCTTTCAGTTTGTATCACAAATCCAACTCCAGGCTGTCATTATTTCACAAACCTTATACGATTACCAAGATGTTTTACCTTTGGTCCCTGGCCCCAGCAACTTCTCTAGTGCAGGGCTCTGAGACTAACTTCCATTGGCTACTAACTGCTGTTATTTGACTTCTTATTATTTCTCTCCCATGGCTGCCAGACGACCAGGCAGGTGGAGAAGGAAAACATATCACTGTGTTCAAGACCTATATTTCTCCATGGGAGAGAGCCATGGGGGTTGACTCCCAGCAAAAAGTGGAACTTGGCATCAACCTGCTGGCCCACGGGGCCAAAGCTGATCTCCCTCAGTATAAGTCTTTCAACAGGTAAGGAGGATGGGGAAGGAATCTGATGCATTCCAGTGTATGGCAACATGCCCTTAGTTGGAATAGAGACTGGTTCAAATGTTGCAGGAGAATGAGGAGGCATAGGAGGAATTTGGGGGCCGCAATTGAAGGCTTTTGGTCTTTTCACTCTAGCTCAGAGAAACAGCATGGTATGATGAAGGAAAAATTTGCTAGGAGGCAGGACCTGAATTTTAGTTCATAGTTATTAGCTGTGCGGGAAAGTCACCCTACTTCTGAGCCTTGGTTGCCTTGACTGTGAAATGGGAATACTATATTACACGTTTAAAGGCTTCTTGAGGCTCCCTTCTTTCAAGGTTACAATTCCATTACTGTCCTTATAGTATAATTCTATTTTTCTTTTCTTTTCTTTTTTTAATTGAAGTATAGTTGACTTACAACATTATATTAGTTTCAGGTATACAACATAGTGATTCAGAATTTTTATAGATTACGCACCACAGCAAGTTATTATACTATTGAAGATTCTATTTCTTTATACCCTACTTTAGTAAGGTTCAAGTATCTATCCTTTTGGAACTGGGCTTCTCTAGACTGTGTGAAAACAGGACAGGGAAGCCCTAGAGAAGTGCTTTTGCATTTGGTCCTAAGGTGCCTGGATTTTCCAGGAAATGTTAATTCCTCTCATCCAGGGCACACACTATCCACTGAAGGTGGGGTAGGGGTTTTGAGGGGTGTCTCTACATTATAATTTAAGGTGACCTCAGACCCTTGAGTCTATAGTGTTTGGAGTAAATTTCTCTGAAAATGTGACTGGTTTGGGTCACAGCTATCCATGAGACTCTCTATCTAGTACACACTAGACTACTTTTCTCATTTTTAGCTTTGGGGAAACAAGCAAACCAGAAGGGGGAATGGAGTGCTAAGGGAGAAGAAGAATAAGGAGTGCAGAAGCAACCTGCAACTAGAATTCACAGACTTCCCCATCCTCAAAACAGTGTAACATCTCACTGACAAAACCCTTTCTTTTGTTCTGGTTTTTAATTAAATAATGTGTCCCCTTTTCAGAACAGCAATGCCTTATGGTGGATATGAGAAGGCCTCCAAACGCATGACCTTCCAGATGCCCAAGTTGGAGCTGGGGCCCTTGCTGAGTGAACCCCTAGTCCTCTACAACCAGAGCCTCTCCAACAGGCCTTCTTTCAATCGAACCCCTATTCCCTGGCTGAGCTCCGGGGAGCCTGTAGACTACAACGTGGATATTGGCATCCCCTTGGATGGAGAAACAGAGGAGCTGTGAGGTGTTTCTACCTCTACTTTGTATCAAGTTTCCCCTCTCTGGTTCCATTTTGGAGAGGGAATGCTGAGCAGGATACCCCCACTGAAAATCCAGTATCCTTGTGGGAATGGAGGGAAAGAGAAAGGAGAGATCTGCCCTTCCATCCTTCACTCCAAGTCCCCACTCCAAGCATCTTTTCTTACCAACTCAGAGCTCCCCTTCCACTTGCTCTGTAGGGAACCTTCTCTTATGGAATTTCCTCTGCCTTCGGTAACAGTTAATAAACTTCAAGGAAATGAACTCATTCTTCCTCTGATATTTGAGGGCAGATGAAAACTGAGGCTAACAATGCACAGAGACTAATTAAAGTAAAATACCATACATCCATTATTCAGACTTCCAGACAGACCTGATTACTTACACACCCACACCCACATCCGCACCTGCCAAAGCACATTCATAGGTGTATACAAAGACATACTTATTGAATAGTACATAAAACAAATAATCATGCACAAACACACGTGCCGGCCCATATGTGGGCAAAGCTAAGCAGCAATTGTGTGCTGTGTTTAGGAAATAGGCGTTAGTGACCCTGGCGTTAGCTCTGTTTAAGAAGCTGATTAGAAACTGGGATAATCAGGATTACCCAATTATTACAGAATGAGAGCATGCCATAAAGTTTCCAGATGACGCGAGAGTGAGTTTAGGAATATATGTCAAAGGTTACAGGTTCCCAAAAGGATGACATAGAATAGGGAGCCATGTTGGAATCCAGAAGGAAGTGGGAGAAACCATCTGCAGTTATAGTATGCCTGGCTCATCTGTGAACACATCAAGAAAAGATCTAAGGGTCATAGGGGCACTGCAGTTGTGTCCAGAAAGCACTATGATTGGGAAGAAACCATGAGAATCCAATAGGAATGAGTAGCGATACTCTTTATTGACTTCAAGCATGGGGTTTCTTTAGAGTCCCAGACTTACTCTTATGTCCCACAAAGTCAGAGTTTGATGCAGATCTGGAAAAATAACTTCTGAGGAGAGCTGGCTGAATTCAGCTAACTCCATGAGCCACTGATGATTATCTTAGGTTCCTAGACTGCCTGGACTGATTAAATTTTCATGGAACTTGGGTCATATGACATTTACTCTGGTCACCTTCCTTTATGACATAAATAAATTTCAGGGAATTCATACTTCCTCTAAACTAGTAAACAAAACTCTATTTCTATGTGCATTTTTCTAAGAAGAGTTGTCATAGTTTGGCTTTCCCCCCAAACAGACCCTGAAACAAAGGTTTGGATGCAAGTAGTAAATTTGGGAGGTGGTCCCAGAATCCAAGCAGTGTAAGGGAATGAGAAGAAGGCCAAAAAGGTGCTTCCAGCAATTGGGGCTGAATCTCACTAGAGACTCTCTGAGAAAAATGTTATTCAAAGTGTGGCCCATGGACTGGCAGCAACATTTTCTCCTGGGAGCTTGGATAAAAGTGCAAATTCAAGGGAATTCCCTGGTGGTTCAGTGGTTAGGACTTGGCGCCCTCACTGTCAGGGACCTGGTTCGATCCCTGGTTGGGGGAACTAAGATCCTGCAAACAGCGCAGCAAGGCCAAAAAAAAAAAATTGCAAATTCAAGAATTTGTGTCTTATTAATCTCTCCAGGTGATTCTTATGTGTTAGTAAAGTTTGAGAAACACTAGAGTAAAACATACTTCAGAATTGCCTCACTGAGGCAGGGTAGAAACTGGAATATTTAGCTACCAAATCCCATCTCTCATTGGTTACGGATTGCCAAGGAGAATGTTAACTCTGCTGGCACTTCCAGGCAAGGAGATAACTCAGGTGTTTAAGGTAGGAAGCTATGGCTTGTACAGGATTTGTCTACCAAAGCTGTAGTGAACTCTAGGATAGGCTGAGGGAATATGGGCAGGGCAGAGACAGGATGTGGATAAGAGTTCATAGCTTTTATGAGATTCTCATGTTTAAGAGTCTGTGAGCCCGGGCTTCCCTGGTGGCGCGGTGGTTAAGACTCCACCTGCCATTGCAGGGGACACGGGTTCGAGCCCTGGTCCAGGAAGGTCCCACATGCAGCAGAGCAACTAAGCCTGTGCACTACAACTACTGAGCCCACGTGCCACAACCACTGAAGCCCAAGCACCTAGAGCCCGTGCTGCACAACAAGAGAAACCATCATAATGAGAAGCCGACCCACCACAACGGAGCGTAGACCCCGCTCTCTGCAACTAGAGAAAGCCCACGTGCAGCAACGAAAACCCAAGACAACCAAAAAAAAAAAAAAAAAAAAGTCTGTGAGCCCTCCCCAAAAGTTAAGGATTATATTCCTTCAACAAATGTTTATTGAGTGCCTACGATATACTATATATCAGGCATCAGATGTACAAAAGCAAATAACAACATTTATGTGACAAAGAGATTTCCCAACTATAAAATAATTATTAAGTGCCTACCCTTAAAGTTGGGGTAAAAAAAAGTTCAGGGTCTAATAGTCAACAGCTCTGAAAACCTAGAAACTTAATTTTTCCAACCTCAGAATATCTGAAATCTTGTAAATATATACCGCATTCTTTAGCCGCTTATCTACTGATGGGCACTTTGGTTGCTTCTACATCTTGGCTACTGTAAATAATGCTGTAAGGAACATAGTGGTGCATATCATATATCTTTCCTAGTTAACATTTTTGTTTTCTTCAGATAAATACTCAGGATGGGAATTGCTGGATCATATGGAAATTCTATTTTTAATTTTTTGAGGAATCTCCATACTGTTTTCCATAATGGCTGCAGGAAAGCTCCCTCTTAGATAGAAGCTTGTGAAACCATGCACTTCAGATTGGGACTACTTGAACACCCGTACCAGAACCCCACCAAAGCCCACAGTCTTCCAAATGAGATCACACACCTGGTTTCAGGACTTAATGAAGCTCAGGTTCTTGATGTCTCATCGCAGAAAGAATTCAGTGAGAGACAAAGTGATAGGTAAGAAGTGGATTTATTTAGAGAGAAACACACTCCACAGACAGAGTGTAGGCCATCTCAGAAGGTGAGAAAGGCTGCCAGGGTGTGGTGGTGTCAGTTTTTATAGGGGTGGGTAATTTCATAGGCTAATGAGTGGGAGGAGTATTCCAGCTATTTTGGGAAGGGGTGGGGATTTCCAGGAATTGGGCCACCACCCGCTTTTTGACAGTGGGCACCGCCACTGTCATGGTGCCTTTGAGTGTGTCATTTAGCTTGCTGATGTGTTACAGTGAGCATATACTGAGCCTCAAGGTCTAGTGGAAGTTGACTTCTCCGCCATCTTGGACCCATTTGGTTCTAATCAGTTTATGTCCCGTCCTTAGGCTGTGTCATTCTTTCAAAGGTTGTGCCCTGCCCCCTTTCCTCCTGTTTCACTTGCAGTCTTCAGTGGGCACAGGTCCCCACTACCACCTATTGTTTTACATCAGGTCTCTTTTATTGTTACCCACCTAGACTCTGCAGCCGTTTGAGTTAGCAACTTCAAGGGTTTCTTTTACATAAACCACCTGCCCATAATACTATGCCCCTGAAGTCACCCAGATAATGCATTCCCTGGTATAGGGTCTAGAGCTTTGCTGTCTAATGCTGCAGTCACTAGCCACATGTGGCTATTAAGCTCTTAAAATTTGCCTAGGCTAAATTAAGATGCTCTGTAAATATAAACAATGGATTTTGAAGACCCAGTATGAAAAAAAGAATGTAAAATATCTCATTAATCATTTCAAAATATTAAAAAAAAATTGCTGTACACCAGAAACGAACACATTGTAAATCAACTATACCTCCAATAAAAATTTTTAAAAATTTCAAAATATTGATTACATGTTGAAATATTTTGAATACACTGGGTTAAGTGAATAACTAAATTTCATTTTTCTTACTTTTTAAAAAAATGTGGCTCCTACAAATTTTAAATTGCATGATGTGGCTCACAGTATGTTTCTACCGGACAGCACTGGTCTAGACTATGAGAGGTATTCAGGGGATTGGAGAGAAGAAACTGAATTCTCCATTTATTATTTTTATTCCCTTATTTGTTCCCCTCTGTTTTACTCTCACTGAACAACGTTCTTTATATAAGCTGTTGCAGAAAGGGGGACTCCTTACAGGGCCTGAGGGTGGGCTGCTGTCTAACACTCAGAAATGAATTGTCCGAGGAGACACACGTGCTGACAAAGCAAGAGACTATTGGGAAGAGGTGCCCGGGCAGATAGCAGCAGGGTAAGGGAACCCAGGAGAACTGCTCTACCACGTGGCTTGCAGTCTTGGGTTTTATGGGAATGGGGTTACTTTCCGGGTTGTCTCTGGCCAATCATTCTGACTCAGGGTCCTTCCTGGTGGTGCACGCACCGCTCAGACAAAATAGTTTCCAGTGAGGATTCTGGAATGTTGGTAGGACATATGGACTGGTGTCTCCTCTCTCCTTTTGACCTTTCCCGAATTCTACCGGTTGGTGGTAGCTTGTTAGTTCCTCGTTCCTTACCAGGACCTCCTGTTTTAAGATGACTCATGCAAGTGGCTACTATCTTGCCTGGCCAGGGTGGGCAGCTTCAGTCAGTGTTTCCCCTAACATGTCCGTCGTCTGTTCCAGATCCTACTCAGTCTGCATTTACAGCTTTCTGAGAGCAGAGAGAAAGCCCTTACAACTAAGTGTTGAGAGAGTCACCAAGTAAGGATGTGCCCACAGGGTGGCAAGCAACAACTGCAAAGTTCAAATCACAAACCAGTGCGGCCCCCTTCCACATTCAAGGCCAAACATCTGTGATAATGTTCGACTAAAAACAACAGCAACAAAACACTTTGATTTCCTAGTTTCGTTGAGCAAATTGATGGGGGTGGGGCACCAGTGTATAAACGTAAATATTTCTGTTAAGTCAAATACACAACCAAAGTAGGGGAAGAACGAATCAAAGTTTCCAGAAGGAAGGTTAAGGAGGAGATGGAAAGGTCAATTTCTGGCTTGCTCCCTCCATCTCTACTCTGCATGCATAAGGAAAATGCCAGGAAGACTGAACTTCAGCCAAGGCGACACTGCTTTAAGTTTGAGGCACTGGGAAAAGACAGCCCCATACCTCAAGTTATTCCAGTGTAGGGCTCGTCATGCTAACTTCCCCCATCCCAGACCGTCCTGCGTCCTGCCTACAATAGTTTTCCGACTCTCCTGCCAGTTCAATATCCTTCTCCGCCCTCGCCCACCTCCAGACCTTCCCAGGCCACCCCTTAAGCGCCTTGCGGCCGCCATTTTACACAATACTATCGCGAGATATACTTAGCCGTCTCGACCCTGACTCATTCATTTACTTTCTTGCGAGAGACTCTTCCCGGCCGTTCTCGCCGTAGCTGAGGAAAGTGTCGCGAGAGCTGGTTGCCTTGGCTCCCTGTAGCTATAGCAGCCGCGGCGGTTAATGATGCGGCGGCAGAAGCGGTGAGTGCGACACTCAGGGGGGCGGGGCCGGAGGTAACAGGGTGCTGGGGGGTGTGTGTGGTAGCGCTTGGGGAGGGGGGTGGGGAAGGTCGGGTCGCGGGAGAAATGGGCCCGAGTGTGACGTGTGGGGTAGGACCCGGGTCCAGTAGCTATAAGGACAGGGCGCGTGTCTGCACTAGGGCACGCTGTGAGGGTTGAAGCTGGTGGGAGGTCCAGGGGGAGGGACCGGGGTGTAGAAGGGTTCAAGGGGCAGGGCCCGGAGTGTAAAAAGGGTGTTCGTGTTGGGAGCAAGATGGTTATGGGGACTCAGAATTGGGTAAAGTAAGTGGGAAGAAATGGGGTACAGCGAGGAGGAGGGTACGTTGAATGGGAGCCTAGAGGTTGGGCCCGGTTTGCTTTGCCCTGGCGGAGATGGGGGGTGCGATGTCAGACCTTCGCAGTTTCCTGGGGTCCGCCTGAGGCTGGTCGGGGACTGCGCGCTAGGACCTGGGTCCTATAGGACATGGCGGGAATGGTGGCGTCCCGGAACTTCACCGCCCACCCCCCCTTCCAAAGAAATCCCCCACGGACTCTGAGATGTGAAAGGAAGGTCCTGGTGAAATAGTATTAGTGGGAAAGGATCTTTCGGTAGTGGTGAGTGGGATAATGAATGTTGCTGCTCTGAAATAAAGTGTGGGGTGGGGGCGGGACAGAGAAATTCCTGAGGAAAAAAAACTAAGATGTGCGTATCGAGTTGGAAGAAGGGGGTGTGTGCTAAGTTCACGTTTCTTTCCAGTTTCATTCAAGTGTAGAATTCCTTTACGGTGTACTTATGAAATTATATATGCGGTGTAAAATCAGTTTAGATCATACAGTGAAAGAATGTACAGTACGACATTTAAACCTTCCACGAATGTAATTTAAAAACTAAGAAAAATGTTTCTACTGCAGCAGCACAAGGCTGAACACTAGGGATAGTTTTAGATACTTGCATATAAAACCTAGTGTTCCGAAAGTGTGTCTATTCAGGTTGTTTGCCTTTTAAGAAATGGATGAAGTTTTATTTTTAGGAGACAGAGTTTTGAATATCCGTCAATCTGGAAATAAAAGGAGTCTTCTGGGAGTTAAAAATCACTAAGAGGCAAAACATTTACTCTCTGAGTCTCAAGGACTGTTTTCTTTTCTTTTTTTTTTTTTTTGCGGTACGCGGGCCTCTCACTATTGTGGCCTCTCCCGTTGCGGAGCACAGGCTCCGGATGCGCAGGCTCAGCGGCCATGGCTCACGGGCCCAGCCGCTCCGCGGCATGCGGGATCTTCCCGGACCGGGGCATGAACCCGTGTCCCCTGCATCGGCAGACGGACTTTCAGCCACTGCGCCACCAGGGAAGCCCAAGGACTGTTTTCTAGAGACAGGTTTGGATCACTTCGCTGTTAACTCTTATTTCTAGTGAAAACAGTGGCATCAATTCAGGCATAAAAAATAATTTGTTCATTTCAATATACAGATACAAGCTTTCTGATAATTATTTCTCAGAAATAATTATTTCTGATAATTATTTCTCACTATCTTTTGTAGGTATAAATTTGCAAAGGCATAACCTCTCTTTATTTATTTATTTATTTTTTGAGAATTAACGTTTTATTTGATGGACTTGCTGAGGACTTAAGCCTGGAAGACAGCCTCTCAGATGACTCTGAGGGACTGCTCTGAAGATGTAAGGGAGGAGCCAGGATATATAGGAGTTTTTGCAAGAAACCAGGAAGTAGGAACATCAAAAGATCATTGTTAATTAAAGAAAAACAGGGACTTCCCTGGTGGTCCAGTGGTTAAGACTCCAGGCTTCCATTGCAGGGGGTGTGGGTTCGATCCTTGATAACCTCTCTTTTGATTATGTAACTGGCATTCTCCTTGTTGAGGTTTACAAATTCATTAATTAGAATAGTGGATTTTAATCCTTGTAGAGCTAGCCTTGGTGTGGTTAGTCATTGAACCTATTTATTTGATATATGTTAGACTAAAACTTTTAATTTGTAATGTTAGTAGCTAACCTTTAAAGTCGAAATGCTTTTCTGAGGCAAGATAAAGCTTTATGTGGTTGAGTCCAAAAGATTTCTCCATGAATCCATTAAGGAGCTTTACTGAGTTCCTATTATGTGTAGAGTACTGTGTAAGACATTGCAGGGGGGAAAAAGATTAATTCATTCATTTATCCCTTCAACAAACGTTTATTGAGACCTATTTTGTGTCTGATTACTAAGTCTCCAGGATACAAATATAAGTAAGCCTTGCTCTTTGCCTTGGAATTGCTCAGAGCCTAGGAAGGGAGAGAAATAGAGTAAACAAATCATTACATTGTAGTAACCACAATATATATGTGAACACAGGCTTATGAAACAAGGTTCTGGCCCTGAGGAGTTTACATAGGTTGATAAGACTAAAATGGAAGAAATTATTTAAAAAATTACAAAATATTAAGCAAATTCTAAACTATGCTGCATCAATAAAACACATTACGTTTCTCAGAAGAGATAAAATTAGAATGGAAGCTTGAGGAGAAAATTCACAGAGCAGTTCATAATTTAATAGTGTTTTTTTTTTTTTTTGCGGTACGCGGGCCTCCCACTATTGTGGCCTCTCCCGCTGCGGAGCACAGGCTCCGGATGCGCAGGCTCAGCGGTCATGGTTCACGGGCGTAGCTGCTCCGCGGCATGTGGGATCTTCCTGGACTGGGGCACGAACCGGTGTCCCTTGCATGGGCAGGCGGACTCTTAACCACTGCGCCACGAGGGAAGCCCTAACAGTGTTTTTAAAGTACTCTTAAGTATCACTGAACATTTTTTTTAAATTTATTTAATTTATTTATTTATTTTTGGCTGCGTTGGGTTTTCGTTGCTGCGTGTGGGCTTTCTCTAGTTGCAGTGAGCGGGGGCTACTCTTGGTTGCGGTGCACGGGCTTCTCATTGCGGTGGCTTCTCTTGTTGCGGAGCACGGGCTCTAGGCGCATGGGCTTCAGTAGTTGTGGCTAGCGGGCTCTAGAGCGCAGGCTCAGTAGTTTTGGCGCATAGGATTAGTTGCTCCGCGGCATGTGGGACTTTCCCGGACCAGGGCTCGAACCCGTGTCCCCTGCATTGGCAGGCGGATTCTTAACCATTGCACCACCAGGGAAGCCCCTGAACATTCTTAAGTCAATAATAATAATAATAATAATAATAAGCATAAATGCTAACATTCATTGATTGATTATTAATGTCCTAGGCACACTATTTCATTTTATTTATTTATCCCCCCACACCCCCAATTATCTCATTTTATCTTCACAACACTCTGCTAGTCAGCTGGTACTAATACTTCAATTTTAAACATAAGAAAACTGAAGCTTAAAAAATTAAGGGAGTTGCAGAAGATCATAGAGCTAGTAAATGGCAGATTAGGGATTGGAGTTGGAAATATATGTGACTGGTAATCTAAGCAAGATTCCTTTCTTTTGCAGTAAGGGGGCCTTGGAATGGGGGTAGGGGGCCAGTCATTGAACGTGGAATTGGTCAGAAGATCAGAATTCAATCTCTGTGTCTCTTTATTCATAGAGTTTTCTCCCTCAAATATTGACACTGCATATGAGGAACTAATTTGAATATTAGCATGATGCTGAATATGAGGTTTGTATTGTACAGAGAATTGAGTACATTACCATATTCATGTTGTATATGATTGTATTGGGAGCTATGCTTGGGAAAATAGTTAATAAGCAATTGTTAACATCTGTAAGCTTCCAGAAAGTGATCATTTTAACAGTGGAAATGGTTATCTATATTCATATACAGGGCAAATGTTATTACAGCAGACTAAGGGATTTAGGTAAAAATTTTTGTATACTGCATTTAAAAAATATTTTATTTTATTTTTTTGTATATTTACTTCCAGGTTCTTAAAACTATATTCCGAAGTCCAAAATCTGATTTTCTGGTTGAAATTCAAATTTTATATCTTCCTTTTATATTGAGGAAACTGAGAACTTTTAAATGACTTGCCCAAAGTCATTTAATGCAATGTCCCAGGTATTCTTAAGGATTACATGCAGATTTGATGGTGAGTCAGTGATTTTTTTTCATTGAGTTGACTTTCTGCATCAGTCCCTCATCAGTACAGATTTTAGCTGGAATAGCACGGGGGTGTGAATGAGATTCCAATGTTTTCTAACACCTTTTAACTAAGTGGGCTGTGTGCCCATGTTTTAATGTGAGTTATTTTTGAGGCATTGAAACATTTTTCCAAGAAAGGTTTAGAGCAAGAGAGTGAGATGATAGGAAGAGCCTTCAGTGGTGAGAACGGGAACTTCTCCAGAAGGGTTGAAAACTGAAAGCAGTTGATGATGTGTAAAGAGAATAATGGTCTAAAAGCTTTCTATAACTCCACCCACCACCGGAGAGCCTGGAGACCTTTTCTTCTACTTTGATACACACAGCCTCTGGAAAGATTCTGTCCACCGGGAGAAAGTATTACTTTCTCAGCATTTATATTAGCAATGGTACATAGACACTGAACAAACCAAAAACAATTTACATGGTAGCTGAAAAGTGATATTTCATTTTAGATTTCCATCTCTTTGGTTACCTGTGAAGTTGAACATTTTCCCGTATTTATTATTTTTTATTAGGCAAAGAATAGAATAAGCAGTTTCACAGAGAGAAATATAAACAGCCAATAAAGAAATAAAAAACAGACTGACAGGCATAGAAAACAAACGTATGGTTACTAAAAGGGGAGGGAGGGGAAGTTTGGGATTAACAGATACACAGTACTATATATAAAATATTATTATTATTATTATTTTGGCTGTGTTGGGTCTTCATTGCTGTGTGTGAGCTTTCTCTAGTTGCGGTGAGCGGGGGCTACTCTTTGTCGCAGTGTGCAGGCTTCTCATTGCGGTGGCTTCTCTTTGTTATGGAGCGCAGGCTCTAGGCGCATGGGCTTCAGTAGTTGTGGCATGTGGGCTCAGTAGTTGTGGCGCATGGGCTCTAGATCGCAGGCTCAGTAGTTGTGGCACACGGGCTTAGTTGTTCCTTGGCATGTGGGATCTTCCCGGACCAGGGGTCAAACCCGTGTTGCCTGCATTGGCAGGCGGATTCTTTTTTTTTCTTATATACTTTTTTTTCTTTTTTCTTTATTTTATTTATTTATTTTTGTCTGCGTTGGGTCTTTGTTGCTGCGCACGGGCTTTCTCTAGTTGTGGCGAGTGGGGGCCGCTCCTCGTTGCGGTGCGCGGGCCTCTCCTTGCGGTGGCCTCTCTTGTTGCAGAGCATGGGCTCCAAGCATGCAGGCTTCAGTAGTTGTGGATCACGGGCTCCAGAGCGCAGGCTCAGAAGTTGTGGCACACGGGCTTAGTCGCTCCGCAGCATGTGGGATCTTCCCGGGCCAGGACTCGAACCCGTGTCGCCTGCATTGGCAGGCGGACTTTCAACCACTGCACCACCAGGGAAGTCCCCATACATAAAATAGATAACTAACAATGACCTACTGTATAGCACAGGAAACTATATTCAATATCTTGGAATAACCTATAATGGAAAAGAACCTGAAAAACAATTTGTTCTATCTATCTATCTCTCTACCTATTTATCTATCTATCTATCTCTGAATCACTTTGCTGTATATCTGAAACTCGCACAACGTTGTAAAATAGCTACTTCAATTAAAAAAAGAAAGAAAGAAAAAGATGCGCAAACTCACATAATCTGGAAACTGAAAATTAAAACAATATTTTTTGTTGACTTCTCTGTCTTTTTTATTATTTAAATTTCTTTTATTTTTAAATTAATTAATTTATTTGTTTTTATTTTTGGCTGCGTTGGGTCTTTCGTTGCTGCGTGTGGGCTTTCTCTAGTTGTGGCGAGCAGGGGCTACTCTTTGTTGCAGTGTACAGCCTTCTCATTGTCGTGGCTTCTCTTGTTGCAGAGCACGGGCCCTAGGCATGCGGGCTTCAGTAGTTGTGGCGCACGGGCTTCGTTGCTCCGTGGCGCGTGGGATCTTCCTGGGCCAGGGGTCGAACCCGTGTCGCCTGCATTGGCAGGCAGATTCTTAACCACTGTGCCACCAGGGAAGCCCCTGTCTTTAAAAACATTTAAAAACCTTACAAATGTTTAAATTGTGTACTTAATTTGAAGAAAGAGAAAAAAGAATACATTCTTTAAAAACATAATTCTTTATGTAGAGGCTAAGAAGCAAAGGTTCCTCTTCTAGAACTATCCTGTTTGGTGAATTTTCTTCCAGTTCTTTTTCCTGCAATATATGCAATTTCTATATCTATTTATATCTTTTTTAAGTCCGTGGATTGATAATCTTTTTTCCTATAGCTCTTTTGTTTTCCTGTAGTTCTTTTTTTTTTTAAACTTAGCAATATGCTTTTGAGATCTCATCCTGTCAGTACACACTTTTTAACAGCTGATTGTATTTCAGTTTGAATGTCTGTAATTTATTTAATTGTTTCCTTATCTATGGACATTTAAGTTTTCTCAGATTTTTGCAGTTATCAGCAACACTGAAATGAACATCCTTTATTCTTGTCTCTTGTGCAAATGTCCTAGAATAACTCTAGA
Source organism: Mesoplodon densirostris (assembly GCF_025265405.1). NCBI lineage: Eukaryota > Metazoa > Chordata > Mammalia > Artiodactyla > Ziphiidae > Mesoplodon > Mesoplodon densirostris. The sequence continues at coordinate 176,023,321 of NC_082661.1, forward strand.
GTAGGTGCCTAGAATTGTTGTTTACATGGTATACATGGTATACATGGGGCTTCCCTGGTGGCGCAGTGGTTGAGAGTCCACCTGCCTATGCAGGGGACACAGGTTCGTGCCCCGGTCTGGGAAGATCCCACATGCCGCGGAGTGGCTGGGCCCGTGAGCCATGGCCGCTGAGTCTACGCGTCCGGAGCCTGTGCTCCGCAACGGGAGAGACCACAACAGTGAGAGGCCCGCGTACCGCAAAAAAAAAAAAAAAAAAAAAAAAATGTGTAGATGTTTCTAATTTTGAAAGATACAGCCAATTTGCCCTACAGTCTATGTACCATTCTTTATTCCATCAGCAGTTTATGAAGTTGCCTCTGATACTTGACATCAATCTTGTGCTGTTTTACTAATATAATGGGTAAATTTAAAATTTTTAATTTATAGTTTCCAGATTACTTGTGAGTTTGTGCATCTTTTTGTTTCTTTATTGGCTGTTTACATTTCTTTCTGTGAAATTTCTTATTCTGTTCTTTGCATATTCTTTTAACTTGGTTGTTTTCTTTTTTCTAAAAATTTATTTATTTGTTTATTTATTTTTGGCTGCGTTGGGTCTTTGTTGCTGCGCGTAGGCTTTCTCTAGTTGTGGCGAGCGGGGGCTACTCTTCGTTGCGGTGCACGGGCTTCTCATTGCAGTGGCTTCTCGTGTTGCGGAGCACGGGCTCTAGGCGCATGGGCTTCAGTAGTTGTGGCACGCGGGCTCTAGAGTGCAGGCTCAGCAGTTGTGGCGCATGGGCTTAGTTGCTCCGCGGCATGTGGGATCTTCCTGGACCAGGGCTCGAATGCGTGTCCCTTGCAGTGGCAGGCGGATTCTTAACCACTGTGCCACCAGGAAAGCCCCACCCAGGCTTTTTGGTTTTGTTTTGTTTTTTGTGGCCGCACCAAGGGCTAGCAGGATTTAATTTCCCAACCAGGGATCCAACCTGGGCCCTGGCAGTGAGAGTGCAGAGTCCTAACCAGGGAATTCCCAATACCACCCAGTTTTAATTATTGCTGAAGGTCAGGTCCCCCTCAGTCTTAGCATATATATATAAGAAGAGATTTTTTTTTTTTTTCCTTTTGGAAACAGTCTTTCAGGTTTTGTTACAAACAAAGATTCTGTTGGGAATGTAATTGGGATTGATTGCAACAAATAACTTACTTTATCGGTGAATTTGTACACCCATGAATTTGCAATGTGGAGACTTTACATTTAGAAACAGTGTATTCTCTTTATTTAGGTTTAAAAAAATCCTTTAGAAAAGTTTATAGTTCTCTTGATAGTAGTCTTGCACATGTCTACTTTTCTAGTTATTTAATGGTTATTTAAAGTTGATATGGCAATTGGGATCTTCTACTCATGACATATAAAAAATTGGTTATTGGGCCTCCCTGGTGGTGCAGTGGTTGAGAGTCCGCCTGCCGATGCAGGGGATACGGGTTCGTGCCCCGGTCCGGGAGGATCCCATATGCCGCGGAGCGGCTGGGCCCGTGAGCCATGGCCGCTGGGCCTGCGCATCCGGAGCCTGTGCTCCGCAACGGGAGAGGCCACAACAGTGAGAGGCCCGCATACTGCAAAAAAAAAAAAAAAAAAAATTGGTTATTGCTGGAAAGCTATTGATACTTCTGTGTTGATCTTGAATTGGATAACATAGTAAAGCTATTTTAAAAATGATTTAAATGGTTTTTCATTTGATTCTTTTGGATTTTCAAGATAGTTATCTTTTTCAGCTCTTCATGTCTGCCAATTTTCATTTTGGTGTATGCATTTTTTTTCTTATTTTGACATGTTTTATAGTTCTTTATGGTAAAAATATTAATCATTTATTATGTAGCTTGCAATGTTTTTTAGTTTGCTCTTTGTTTTTATGGGAAACCTTTTGACCATCAATGGGTAAAACACTAGAATGTGCTACTGCAATGCTTCGAAGTTATCTTGACAATAGGAAAATTCTAAGAGGGTTAGAATTATTCAAACCAAGTCTGGTGAATAAAACTATGAATTAAAAATAGAGGAAAAGGGGCTTCCCTGGTGGCGCAGTGGTTAAGAATCCGCCTGCCAATGCAGGGGACATGGATTCGAGCCCTGGTCTGGGAAGATCCCACATGCCGCGGAGCAACTAAGCCCGTGTGCCACAACTACTGAGCCCGTGTGCCACAACTACTGAAGCCCGTGCACCTAGGGCCCATGCTCCCAACAAGAGAAGCCACCACAATGAGAAGCCCGTGCACCGCAGCCAAGAGTAGCCCCCGCTCGCTTCAACTAGAGAAAGCCCGTGTGCAGCAATGAAGACCCAACACAGCCAACAATAAAATAAAATAAAATAAATTAATTTAAAAAAATAGAGGAAAAAAGCTCACTTCTGGGTTCAAATGAGATTTGATTAGAAAAGTCAGAAACTCTTTTAATCTTGTTTATAGTGATGTGTTATCTGAGTTAAAGGAGTTGAATTTAAATTTGGGGAGACAATAGCTGAATAAAATTAATCAGGTTGAAAATACACAATAGAATATATAAATAATAATCATGTCTGATATTTAATCATACACATGGAAGAAGCTGGTTTTTCTGATTACTGTTATACCTGGGTAAAAAAGATAACTCTTTAGGAGCAATGTTCCTTCACAGCTCACTTCTGAAGGGAAATCCTGACATGTGGACATTCCTGAGTTTAGCATTGAGGGGGTGGTTGGCATAGCAGAAAGAATGTGGGCTTTGGAACCAAACAAACCTTGGTTCCCATTCCAGTTGTTCACTTATTAGAACTGTGATCTTTAGCTCATTGTCATAGCCTCCTCTGTAAAATAGTATGCTTAAAAAATGGTATATCACATCAAATAACATCATCTACTGCTCAAAATTGATACTGCTGTGCAGCTTCATTACATGGTGCAAATATTTGATCAATGAAAAGTATACTATGACTTAGGAGGTCTGAATTCATATGTTTGCTGTTGAACCATCAGTAACACCAGTCAGATCAGGGGTTAGGAGAACCAAGAACCTAGGGTTAGTACCACGTAGTTTAGGTACCAAGCACCTAGAAGCATGTTTGAAATGCAGAATTAGAATCTGCATTTTAACAAGATCCCCAGGTGATTCATATACACCTTAAAGTCTGAGAAGCAGTGATCTAATGTGCAGTGTCTAAAGGAAGTTGGTAACTCCAACTCAAAGCAGTAGGGGTTGAGATGGTAGGAGCTATAGAAAATTAGGCAGGTAGTCACTCTGTGGTTCCAGATGATTCATTTATTCACTGTAGGACCCTCTCACAAAGCTGGGGGATACAGGAACATCTTCTAGGAGACAGGGCTAGCTTGATCCTGGTTGGGTGTCTGGTCACTAGCCAAGGGGTTTGGCATTAGAGCAATAGCTTTAGTCTCTGCAGGAATCTAGGCTAGCTGTGCTGTTCAATATGGAAGCCACTAGACACATGTGGCTATTAAAATTAAATAAAAATTCAGTTCCTCAGTCATACCAGCCACATTTCAAGTACACAGTAGTCACATGTGTCTACTATATTGAACAGCGCAGTGCAGATATTGAACATTTCCATTAGTGCAGAAAGTTCTGTTGGATAGCACTTGAGAGGAATAGGCAGAGCTACCAAGGTAGGGTGGGTATTTGCCTTAAGGGCTGTGTCAAAATGGCCAAGTATAGAAGGCAGAGAAAAATCCATGAATTGCTGGTCACACACATAACTCCCCATCCCGTTCCAGAACCTTTCCATTGCTGATAGCTGCTGATAAATTCCCTGTCCTGTTAAGGTCTGGGTGTGCCTGCAAGTGAAAGCATCAACTAAAAGTTAAGAGAGGGCAGAAGCTGACAAGGAAAATATTCTGGAGAAATTGCTGAACATTGGGAAGAGTAGGAATGGCTGGGTATGGAGTTTGGAAAATCATATGAAGTACTAAAAGAGATAATTTAGCTGCTAGTAAAACACGATTGTTCCCAGAAGAAATAATACTGAAAATAAATTCTAATGTCCACATTAATGCCGAACCAGTCACCAACTTGATCACGTCTTCACTAAAGTTTTTAAGTTGGTCTATCAATGTTAAAAATATGAACATTTTTTTATGTTTAATGAGAATTAGTGGAAAAGAAGAATTCAGTTTGAGGTTCACTTTTCAGTCTTTCCCCCCAGAGGATACATCTATAGAAAAGGCTATCCAAATTCTATTTGTTTTTGTTTTGGGGACAGTGCCATATAGTAAATTTGTGAATTACTGTATTTCTCTTTTTTTATTGATGGTTTATATCAGACACATACATGAATGTAGGATTGTTGTATGTATAAAAATGTTTTAAGGGCTTCCCTGGTGGCGCAGTGGTTGAGAGTTCGCCTGTCGATGCAGGGGACACGGGTTCGTGCCCCGGTCCGAGAAGATCCCACATGCCGCGGAGCGGCTAGGCCCGTGAGCCATGGCCGCTGAGCCTGCGCGTCTGGAGCCTGTGCTCCGCAACGGGAGAGGCCACAACAGTGAGAGGCCCGCGTACCGCAAAAAAAAAAAGTTTTAAATTTTCTGTTACACTTTCAGAGTTCTCCTTATTTCAATTTGGCTATGAAGGCAAGTGGCTTTGGCCACACCGTGCAGCATGAGGAACTTCCCGAGCAGGGATCAAACCTGCACCCCCTGCAGTGAAAGCACGGAATCTTAACCACTGGACCACCAGGGAAGTACAGACCGGTGGCTTTTAAGAAAAACCTATTACATTTGTTTTTTGCAAATAGGAAATATAGTCCTTTCATTGTTGGTATGCAACTAATGAAGTTTCTGAAATTGACATTTCAGTATTTTAGCACTTTCCATTAACAGTACCTTCCTGTACCACATTGAAAGCAAGAAACATGGTCCAAAAAGCACATTTTTCAAGTAACATTTGTTTTTGTTTTTGTTTTGGCTGCACTGCAAGTCTTGCGGGATCTTACTTCCCCCACCAGGGATTGAACCCAGGCCCTGGCAGTGAAAGCACTGAGTCCTAACCACTGAACTGCCAGGGAATTCCCTCAAATAGCATTTGAGTTTTTAAATGAAAACAGAAACTGAGGATAAGACTATATTGGACTCTTGCAAAATATGTTTTTGTCAGTTTTATTCTGACCTGTGTATAGATTCATTTTTTCCTAAGACATGAAAAGTAGGCTTTTAATATAAAGCTGGTGGGAAGTCAGTGACTTCCCAGAAGAAAAAAATGTTAATTTTCTCCTGAGAAGAAAATTTGGATAAATACTTTTTAGTTAATACATTAGTTTCATAGTAGGTTTGTAGAAAAATTCACTTACTATAGAAACAGAGCTTTCTCTTTGTATGTCATTGTCTCATTTCTGACCTGGGCTCAGCTCTTGTTTCCCTGTGCAGATCCACTTCCTTTGGTGGTGCATCCTGTCCTGGGTGTTGGCCCCAGTCAAAGCTGTATGGTGCCAAAAGAAAACAAGTTCCTTGATCCTTTTTTGCTATTTCAGCCTCTTATTTATCTTTACTTGTGGTCTTTGAAGACCAGAAAGGTGTTTGTGAACAATTGAGAATTACATCATGGGTGTTCCTACAGTGTTGGGGAACACCAGAGAAAGGCAATATCATTTTAATCTTGGGTTTTTCCCCTTCTTCGGGCCCACCAGGTCTAAGGAAACTTCTAGTTATTTAACAGAATTGAAATAAGAAATTTTGTAATTACAAAGGTAGGTTTTAGACACCTCAGAGTTACAGAGTATTTATTGATATTGAGAATACACGTTTAAATTATTCATGCTTTATCAGTCAACACCAATGTTTAAATCACAAATTGCCACATAGCAAGTTATTTTGGGTAGGAAATCTGTATGAACCAAACTCTGGTAATGATTTTAATTGGGCAAAGTATAGAAGTCTGATTTAGAGGTGTCTTTTCCTATGCCTCCTCTAAAAATTCATGAAAAGAAACAACTCCTTTTAAAAATTCAACTTGTTCTTATTTCACAATGACTTTCATCCTTTTTATGCCTTATTTCAATAGATAGTTACTAAGCATCTGCTTTTTTATGTATAAAGTGAAATTTTTAAATAAATAAATAATTAATTAATTTTATTTTTGGCTGTGTTGGGTCTTCATTGCTGTGTGCAGGCTTTCTCTAGTTGCAGCGAGCGGGGGCTACTCTTCGTTGTGGTGTGCGGGCTTCTCATTGCAGTGGCTTCTCTTGTTGTGGAGCACGGGCTCTAGGTGCATGAGCTTCAATAGTTGTGGCTCGTGGGCTCAGTAGCTGTGGCTTGCAGGCTGTAGAGTGCAGGCTCAGTAGTTGTGGTGCACAGGCTTAGTTTCTCCGCGGCATGTGGGATCTTCCCAGACCAGAGCTCGAACCCGTGCACTGGGCAGGCGGATTCTTAACTACTGTGCCACGAAGGAAGTCCCTGGTTTTTTTTTAAATTTATTTATTGTATTTTTGGCTGCGTCGGGTCTTTGTTGCTGCGTGCAGGCTTTTCTCTAGTTGAGGCGAGCGGGGGCTACTCTTTGTTGCGGTGCGCGGGATTCTCACTGTGGTGGCTTCTCTTGTTGCGGAACATGGGCTCTAGGTGTGAAGGCTTCAGTAGTTGCAGCATGAGGGCTCAGTAGTTGTGGCTTGCAGGCTCTAGAGTACAGGCTCAGTAGTTGTGGCACATGGGCTTAGGTGTTCTGCAGCATGTGGGATCTTCCTGGACGAGGGATTGGACCTGTGTCCCCTGCATTGACAGGTGGATTCTTAACCATTGCACCACCAGGGAAGCCCTAAGCATCTGCTTTTAAAATAAGTTTTATTAAGGTATAATTCACATATCATACAATTCACCCATTTAACGTGTACAGTTCAAAAGTTACTATATGTGCAGAGTTGTGCAACTGTTACTTCAATCAATTTTATTACATTTTATCAGTCCAGAAGGAAACTATATATCCATAAGCAGTCATTCTCCATCCCAACCCCTCCCTCCCTTGGCAGCTACTAATTTATTTCTGTCTGTATAGATTTACTTATTCTGGACATTTCATATAAATGGAATCATAAAATACCAATATGTGGTCTTTTGTGACTGACTTCTTTCATTCAGCATAGTATTTTCAAGGTTCATCCATGTTGTGGCATGTATCAATGTTTTATTCTTTTTATGGCCAAAAAATATTCCATATTCCATTATATGAATAAAGCACATTCTTTTTATCCATTCATCAGTTGAGACATTTGGGTTGTTTCTACTTTTTAGCTATTACGAATGAGACAAATGAGGTGCTTAGCACACAAAATAAGGATACTAAGGGTTGTGCAAGTGCAAAATTTAAGGAGACCGTCACTTCCTCTCAGGGTTGTGCAAGTGCAGGGTTACTTGATTGACCTTGAGAGTGAGTGCCTCCTTAAATTTTGTACCTGGGAGCCTCCAGTGTCCCCTATAGTCTTGGCAGTGGATTGGCTTTCCTTGAGCTTCACTGAATATCAACCACTTAAAAAAACTGAGTAAGAATGTATGCTTTACTCTTTGTCACTTTCCTGTTCAATAGCATTCAGTGATCTGCCATTGACTATCAAAGACTAACCTGTGATTTGTGATTCTAGTTTTATTTCTAGTTAGATTTCCACTGTCTTATTTCAGCCAGTGTAAACTACTTTCTATTCCCTAACAAGTCGAAAGCTTTTCTATTATCCTGACTTTGCCCAGTGCCATTTTCACCTGGAACTGATACACTGAACAGAACCTATTTGTGGTGTCATTGATGAGGGTGAACCACTATTTGAGTTTATGACACTAATCTTGTTCAGATTCTAGTTCCCAATTATTAGACATAATCTCCTTCCTCTCTAGATCACAGATATTTTTCAGGAAACTAGTTAGGAACTTTCTGACTAGATTTCTTAATCAGAATGCAGAAAGATACGTGTCCCTAGTCAGGACAGATTCCATAGTTATGGTTTAAATTTTTCTCTTTTTTTTGTTTTGACCACGCAGTGCAGCATGTGGTTTCTTAGTTCCTCAACAAGGGATTGAACCTGTACCCCCTTAACCACTGGACCACCAGGGAGGTCCCCAAATTGTTATTTTTCCTACATTTCCTACAATTTCCTCAAAGTTCTTTGCTTAGCTCTTGCTGAGCAGTGCCCAAGGGGATTACTAACGTTATGCAACTGATTTGTTTGTGACAATAAAGCCATGCAAATCTGAGGCCATTAAAAGTAAAATCAAGTCATAGTAATGTGTGTACATTGTTTAAAAGTGAAATGATACTTTAAGGCTTATAAGGAAACACATCTTTCTTCTGCTCTACCCTTCCTTACCCACTCCTGATTCTTGTTCTTCAGAGCACTTTTAAATGTTGTCTTTTTTTTTCTTTTTTGTATTTACCTTCATATATATTTCTAAATAATACACTTAAAGTGCTATTTCCTACCCCCACCCCCATACACACACACTTTCTCTCCCAATGTAAGTATAACATTTTTTTTTTTTGGTTAAATTAGTTGTGGCAAGCAGAATAATAGCACTCTCAAATATATCTGTGTCCTTATCCTCAGAACCTGTATGTTCCCTCGCGGCAAAAAGGAATTAAGGTTGCTAATCAGCTGATATTAAAATAGGGAGATTATCCTGTATTATCCAGATGGATTCAATGTAATTAAAAGGATTGTTAAAAGTGGAAGAGGGAGGCAGAAGAGATGCTATGTGAGAAGGACTCAATCTCTGTTGCTGATTTTGAATATGGAGGAAAGAGGACCGTAAGCAGAGGCATGCAGGCATCCCTTAAGCATCTGGAAAAGTCAAGGAAAGATTCTGCAATAGAGCCAGAAGAGAACAGTAGCCTTACTACCACCATGATTTTAGCCCAGTGAGAGTGTGTTGGACTTTTAACCTCAGAAGTGTAGGATAAAAAATTTATGAGGGTTTTTTTTTTTAATTAATTAATTAATTTTTGGCTGCATTGGGTCTTCGTTGCTGTGCGCGGGCTTTCTCTAGTTGCAGCAAGCGGGGCTACTCTTCGTTGCAGTGTGCAGGCTTCTCATTGCGGTGGCTTCTCTTGTTGCGGAGCACGGGCTCAGTAGTTGTGGCTCGCGGGCTCTAGAGCGCAGGCTCAGTAGTTGTGGCGCACGGGCTTAGTTGCTCCACAGCATGTGGGATCTTCCTGGACCAGGGCTCGAACCCGTGTCCCCTGCATTGGCAGGTGGATTCTTAACCACTGTGCCACCAGGGAAGACCTCCATGTAAATTTTAGAATAAGCTTGTTTAGGTCTAAAGAAGGCCTTTCTGGGATTTTGATAGGAATTGCATTAAACTTATAGATTAATTTGGGGAGAATTGACATTTTTATCACGTTGAGTCTTCCAATCAACGAACAAGCCTGTTTATTTATGTCAGCTTTGATTTCTTTCATCATACTTTTAACATACAGACCCTGTACATGTTTTTGGAAAGTGTATATACTTAAGTATTTAGTTTTTTGTTTTTTTTTTTAGTTTCTGCTTTATAACAAAGTGAATCAGTCATACATATACATCTGTTCCCCCTAGTTTTTTTTTTTTACAGTGATTGTAAATGGTAATATGTTTTTTATTTTGTTTTCTGCACGTCTATTGTTAGTACAGTTTACCCTCGAACAGTACAGGTTTGAACTATGCAGGTACACTTATAAATGGATTTGTAAAAATAAATACATACTATAGTACTACGTAATCCTCTGTTGGTTGAATCCGAGGATATGGAACCTCCCATACTGGAGGGTGACTGTAAAGTTATAAGTGGATTTTCCTCTTGCTTAGGGGGTTCTGCACCCTTACCCCTGTGTTGTTCAAGGGTCAACTGTATATAGAAATGCAATTGGGGCTTCCCTGGTGGTCCAGTGGTTAAGAATCTGCCTTCCAATGCAGGGGATGCAGGTTTGATACCTGGTTGAGGAACTAAGATCCTACATGCCGTGGGGTAACTAAGCCCAGGCACCACAACTAGAGAAGCCCACTCCCCGCAGTGAAGACCCAGTGCAGCCAAAAAAAAAAAAAAAAAAAAATGCAATTGATTTTTTTTGTGTTAATCTTATATCCTGTGGCCTTGTTATTACTTCTATGAGTGTTTTTGTAGATTCCTTGGGATTTACTATGTAGACATCATGTCATTTGCAAATAGAGTTTTATTTCTCCCTTTCCAATCTGTATACCTTTTATTTCTCTTTCTTGCCTATTACAGTGCCTAGAACTTCTAATATTATGTTGATTAAGAGTAGTGAGAGCAGACATCCTTGCTTTGTTCCCAACCTTAGGGGGAAAGTATTTAGTGTTTCACCTTTAAGTGTGATGTTAGCTGTAGGTTTTTGTTTTTGTTTTTATTTTTGGCTGTGCTAGGTCTTTTGTTTTGGTGCATGGGTTCTTTTTTGTTGCAGTGCGCAGGCTTCTCTAGTTGTGGCATGCAGGCTTCAGAGTGTGCGGGCTCAGTAGTTGCGGCTTGTGGGCTTAGTTGCCCTGTGGCATGTGGGATGTTAGTTCCCCAACCAGGGATTAAACCTGTGTCCCCTGCATTGGAAGGTGGATTCTTAACCACTGGACCACCAGGGAAGGCCCCTGTAGGTTTTTGTGTAGATGCTTTTTTATCAAGTTATAAGCACATATTTTAAAAATTTCAGGTAAAATCATATTTCTTCTGCAGTGCTTTCTCCAGATTCCCCCAAGCTAATATTTACCCTCCATGTTTCAACAGCATTCTGCTTATATTACTGTTATTGAACTCTTTCTTAATTGTTTTCTGGTTGATTTGTGTTCATCCATCCCTCCCTCAGACACATACACCCTCTAGGCTATGAGGGCAGATGCTGTTTTATTAATTTTAATATCACTAGTTTAGAACAGTGTGCCTGGCACCATTGAATTGTTTGATTGAGTGAGGGAGTGAATGAATGAGTAATTGAACAAGAGAATAAAAAACTCTCTCTCACAGGGCTTAAGATAGTTTTTAGTGATAAGGGTATGAACTTTGGAGCCAAACAGAATTCAAATCTCAGCCCTTCAATTTAATACTACTGTGCAAAGTTGGTCAAATTACTAAATATTTCTGAACCTTAGCTCTCTTATCTGTGAAATTAGTATAATAATAACCTACTTGAACAAATTAAGTGAAATAATAGATGTTAATTCTCAGTGCAGTAGCTATCATGTTGTAGGCACTCAAATTTTAGTTTTCTTTCTTTTTTTTCTTCATTGAACTGTATTTAATGATAGTGATTGTAAAATCACTTTGTGAACTGCAGAAAGTTATTTCAAATACTGTTCATGTTTGTGTTAAAAACAGTCAAACTAATTTTGATTATGTTGGTTTAAGGGGAAAAAATAGGGACATGAGAAAATGGAGAAAGTTTGAATAACTTTTGTTGAGCAATACCATGTGCCAGCCACTATGCTCAACACTTTACATATAGTAATCCATTTAATCTTTACAATAACCTATGAAGCACATACTTCCTCTGAAGGATTATTTCTTAGTTTTTTAATTGTAGTTTCCTTACTTCCACCCTTTCTAAATAAGCCTCAGGAATGGGGCTAATACACTTTAATGCAGATTTCAAACTTTGTATAGAATATGAAGAAGAATAATTATTTTATTTCTAAGCTCTCATTTTAGTATTTGGGGACTGTGTACTTTAGGTTAAGTCTTTGATTTTTAGCAAACCTTAGTGGTGATATTTATAGGCATACATTGGAGATATTGCAGGTTTGGTTCCAGACCACCACAATAAAGAGAATACTGCAATAAAGTGACTCACCTGAATTTTTATATCCCACTGCATATAAAAATTATATTTAGGGCTTCCCTGGTGGCGCAGTGGTTGAGAGTCCGCCTGCCGATGCAGGGGACACGGGTTCGTGCCCCGGTCCGGGAGGTCCCACGTGCCGCGGAGTGGCTAGGCCCGTGAGCCATGGCCGCTGAGCCTGCGTGTCTGGAGCCTGTGCTCCGCAACGGGAGAGGGCACAACAGTGAGAGGCCCGCGTACTCCCACAGAAAAATAATAATAAAAATAAAAATTACATTTATACTATAGTCTTCTAAGTGTGCAATAGCATTATGTCTAAAAACTGTACCTTTTTTTTTTTTTTCCCACGCTGCGAGGGCTGCAGGATCTTAGTTCCCTGACCAGGGATTGATCCTGGGGCCACAGCAGTGAAAGCACCGAGTCCTAACCACTGGACGGTGAGGGAACTCCTGAAAATGTACATATCTTAATTAAAAAATACTTTATTGCTAGAAAATGGTAACCATCATCTGAGCCTGCAATGAGTTGTAATCTTTTTGCTGGTAAAGAGTCTTACCTCAGTGTTTATGGCTGCTGACTGATTGGGGTGACAGTTGCTGAAGCTTAGGGTGGTGGTGATGGTTTCTTAAAATAAGACAACAATGAAGTTTGCCACATCAATTGACTCCTCCTTTTATGAATGACTTCTCTGTACTATGCAGTGCTGTTTGATAGCATTTTACCCACAGTAGAATTTCTTTCAAAATTGTCGTCAGTCCTCTTAGACCCTGCCACTGCTTCATCAACTAAGTTTATGCAATATTCTAAATCCTTTGTTGTCATTTCAACAATCTTCACAGCATGTTCACCAGGAGTAGATTCCACCTCAAGAAACCACTTTCTTTGCTCCTCCATAAGGAGTAACTCCATATCTGTTCAAGTTTTATCATGAACCCCTCAAAGTCATCTATGAAGGTTGGGAATAAACCTCTTCCAAACTCCCGCTAATGTTGAAATTTGACCTCTTCCCATGAAGCACAAATATTCTTTTTTTTTTTTTTTTTTGGCCACGCCACGTGGCTTGTGGGGTTTTCGTTCTCCAACTAGGGATCGAGACCAGGCCCTTGGCAGTGAGAGCATGGAGTCCTAACCGCTGGGCCGCCAGGGATTTACCCACAAGTATTCTTAACGGCATCTAGAATGATGAGTCCTTTCCAGAAGGTTTTCAATTGACTTTGCCCAGATCCATCAGAGGAATTACTACCTATTGCAGCTATAGCCTTACAAAATGTATTTCTTAAATAATAATGAAGCTGCGCACCCAGATAGGGACTTGAACCCACTGTCTTTTAATTGTGATCACACACTTGGTCTCAGGACTTAATGAAGCTCAGGTTGTTTTTTTTTTTTTAAATAAATTTATTTATTATTTTTATTCATTTATTTTTGGCTGCATTGGGTCTTCATTGCTGCGCACGGACTTTCTCTAGTTGCGGCGAGCAGGGGCTACTCTTCATTGCAGTGCGCGGGCTTCTCATTGCAGTGGCTTCTCTCATTGTGGAGCACGGGCTCTAGGCACGTGGGCTCAGTAGTTGTGGCTCATGGGCTCTAGAGCACAGGCTCAGTAGTTGTAGCGCACGGGCTTAGTTGCTCCGTGGCATGTGAGATCTTCCCGGACCAAGGATCGAACCCTTGTCCGCTGCATAGGCAGGCGGATTCTCAACCACTGAGCCACCAGGGAAGCCCCGAAGCTCAGGTTCTTTATGTCTCATCACAGAAAGAATTCTGTGAGAGACAAAGTGATAGATAAGGAGTGGATTTATTTAGAGATACACATTCCATAGACAGAATGTGGTCCATCTCAAAAAGCGAGAATGGTCTTGGGAGAAACACACTCCACAGAGTGTGGGCCATCTCAGAAGGCAAGAGGCCCTGAAATATGGGGTGGTTAGTTTTTATGGGCTGAATAATTTCATAGGCTAACGAGTGGGAGGATTATTCCAACTATTTTGGGGAAGGGGTGGAGAGTTCCAGGAATTGGACCACTGCCCACTTTTTGACCTTTTATGGTTAGCCTCCAAACTCATGGCACCAATGACCCTGTAGGTGTGACACTTAGATGCTAGTGTATTATAGTGAGCATATAATGAGGCTCAAGGTGCACTGGAAGTCGAATCTTCTGCTGTCTTGGACGTAGTTGATTCTAACGAGTTTATGTCATATCCTCAAGGGCTGTCCTTTTTGGTTTTTTTTGGCTGCGCCCCATGGTATGTGGGATATAGTGCCCTGACCAGGGATCAAATCCATGCCCCCTGCATTGGAAGTGTGGAGTCTTGACCACTGGACTGCCAGGGCAGTCCCTATGTCATTCTTTTAGAGGTTGTTCCCTGCCCCCTTCCCTTCTATTTCAATAAGACCTGAAAGTCAGAATTACTCCTTGATCCATGAGCTGCAGAATGGATGCTGTGTTAGCAAGCATGAAAACAACATTAATCTGGTTGTACATCTCCATCAGAACGCTTAGGTGACCAGGTACATTGTCAGTGAACAGCAATATTTTGAGAGGAATCTTTTTTTCTTATCTCAACAGTGGGCTTAAAAATATTCAGTAAACCATGTTGTAAACAGATGTGCTGTCATCCAGGCCTTGTTGTTCCGTTTACAGAGTACAGGCAGAGTAGACTTAGCATAATTCTTTTTTTAAAAAGTATTTATTTATTAATTTGGCTGTGCCGGGTCTTAGTTGCAACACGCGGGATCTTTGTTGCAGCATGCAGGCTCTTTAGTTGTGGCGTGTGGGATCCAGTTCCCTGACCAGGGATCAAACCTGGGCCCCCTGCATTGGGAGCACGGAGTCTTGACCACTGGACCACCAGGGAAGTCCTGACTTAGCATAATTCTTAAGGGCTCTAGGATTTTCAAAATGGTAAATGAGCATTGGTTTTAACCTAAACTTGAAACTGTGCACCTCAGACTGGGACTTGGACCCATGTGCTGGGACTTGAACCCAGCCTAAACCCAGATTGGGACTTGAGCCCATGAGTCCGGGACTTGAACCTGGCCAAAACACTGATTGGGACTTGAACCCACGGTCCTTTAATTAGAATCACTCACCTGGTGTCTGGACTTACTGAGGCTCAGGTTCTTTGTGTCTCAGTGCAGAAGGAATTCAGTGAGAGGCAAAGTAATAGGCAAGAAGTAGATTTATTAATATAGGACGCTTGTGAGAGATGCAAGCGGTCAGGCAAGGAGGCTCTGCCCCAAGGATTAAGTGGGCTACAATTTTATAATAAAAGGAGAGTAAGGGAGGGGAAAAGACAGCCTTTTTCGAGTAGACCTCAGGCTTACATCACTAGCTCCTCCTTCGTATTGGGCAGGACAGTGTCTGGCCCTATGAGGTCAAACTAGGACTGTCATAGCGCTTATTCAAATCAGTAGAAGGGTGGTAACATTTTTCTTTTACCTAATGACCTGGGACATATCTCCTGCTTTTATTTAGCGCTTTATAGTTAAGCAAGGCTGCTGTGTTCCACGACATTCCGATAGCTTTCTTGAGCGATCATTAACTTACAGTGGTCTCCCAAAGTTTCCTAGGTTTCCCTCTCTATCTATAATCCCATACTGGGACTTCTACAACTACCTGTATAACTATCCTATCCTATCCCTATCAAAGTCACCGGCTGCACTGAAACCGAACAGGACCTTGTGGGGCCTTCCTGGGTACAAAAGCCCCTCTGTGTCCCCTGTTTCTTGTTTGTAGAGAAACGTTTTAGTCTCCTAGGCCTTCCCTGAGTTCCACAGAGCAGACTCTGAGCAGTTAGTAATTAGAGAAGTGAGGGAATGCAGAAACAATGGAAAAGCAGTCAAGCAAGAAAAGTAATGATAGCTTAAACAATAGTTCAGCTATAAAACAGAATCACGGGCTTTGCTGGTGGCGCAGTGGTTAAGAATCCGCCTGCCAATGCAGGGGACATGGGTTCGAGCCCTGGTCCAGGAAGATCCCACATGCCGTGGAGCAACTAAGCCCATGTGCCACAGCTATGGAGCCAGTGCTCTAGAGCTCACGAACCACAACTACTGAAGCCCGCATGCCTAGAGTCCGTGCTCCACAACAAGAGAAGCCACTGCAATGAGAAGTCTGCACATCTCAGCAAAGAGTAGACCCTGCTCACCACAACTAGAGAAAGCCCATGCAGCAACAAAGACCCAACTTAGCTATAAATAAATAAATAAATAAATAAAAACAGAATCACAGGACTCCTAGTTCTTCCTCAAGAGATATACATAACAATCTGATGCATATCTTTGAGTTGTTCTGCAGAAAATAAAACCCCCACCCAGGTGGAGGTGACTGCATGCTGACCACAAGCACTAGACCCCAGACTGGTTAGAACCAGAAAGTTGACAATTAAAATTTCCAAAATGTCATCCTGTTATCTCATCTTCAACCAACCAGGAGAAAGTCCATGAGCTGATCTTGCACCCTGCAACCTGCACCCCTAATGTTGCCTTTAAAAACCCTTCCCTGAAAGCCATCAGGGAATTCAGGTCTTTTGAGCATGAGTTACCTGTTCGCCTTGCTTGGCACCCTGCAATAAATGCTGTACTTTCCTTCACCACAACTTAGTGTCAGTAGATTGGCTTTCCTGCATATTGGACAAGTGGACCTGAGTTCGGTTTGGTAATAGCATTAGCCCCTAACAAGAGAGTCAGCCTCTCCTTTGAAGATCTGAAGCCAAACTTTGACTTCTCTCTAGCTATGAAAGTCCTAGATGTCATTTTCTTCTAATAGAAGGCTATTTTGTCTACATTGAAAATCTGTTTAGTGTAGCCACCTTTATTAATTATCTTAGCCACATCTTCTGGATAACTTGCTGCAACTTCTACATCAGCACTTGCTACTTCACCTTGCACTTTTATGTTATGGAAATGACTTCTTTCCTTAAACCTCATGAACCAACCTCTGCTAGCTTCAAACTTTTCTTCTGCAGCTTCCCTACTCCTCTTAGCCTTCATAGAGTTGAGTAGAGTTCGGGCCTTGCTCTGGAGTAGGCTTTGGCTTAAGAGAATGTTGTGGCTGGTTTGATCTTCTACCCAGACCACTTAAGCTTTCTTCATATCAGCAGTAAGGCTGTTTCACTTTCTTATCATTTGTGTGTTCACTGGAGTAGCACTTTTAATTTCTTACAAGAACTTTTCCTTTGCATTCACCACTTGGCTAACTGTTTCATGCATAAGGCATAACTTTTGGCTTATCTCGGCTCTTGACATGCCTTCCTCACTAAGCTTAATCATTTCTAGGTTCTGATTTAAAGTGAGAGACATGTGACTCTTCCTTTCACTTGAACACTTAGAGGCCAGTGTAGGGTTATTAATTGGCCTAATTTCAATATTGTTGTGTCTCAGAGAATAGGGAAGCCCTTGAAGAGGGAAAGAGATGGGGGGACAGCTGGTTGGTGGAGTGGTAAGAACAAAGCAACATTTATCAAATTTGCCGTGTTATATGGGCATGGTTTGTGGTGCCCCAAAATAATTACAATAGTTAACATCAAAGATCACTGATCACAGACCACCATAGCAAATATAATAATAATGAAAAAGTGAAGCACAATAAAGGTGAGGTGTGTTTGTACTTTCAACTTTCTTCTCTAGGTGTACGTTAGCTACCCCCAATATATTAATTAGGTTCTTCAGTTTTATGAAATTGATCAGAGCAATAAATTCATTTATTGCCTATGGCACATCAGTTTTTTTCAACAAATATCACTAATAAAGCTTGAATTGATTTTTGTTTTTTTCTTTGGCTGCACAACATGTGGGATCTTAGTTCCCCCACTAGGGGTCAAGCCGGTGCCCCCTGTAGTGGAAGTGCACAGTGCCAACCACTGGACCACCAGGGCAGTACCAAGCTTGAATTGATTTTTGAAAGAAGAGAAAAGCAGCAGACTGTTTGAACTAGGATTTAAAATATTTCTCACTCAGTAATTTATATTTATCAGGTTTAGACCTATTTTGATTAGTTCTCTCTTTTTTTTAACTGTGGTAAAATACACAATGTAGAATTTACCACCTTAACCTTTTATAAGTCTACAGTTCAGTGTATTAAACATACTCACATTGTTGTGCAACCAATCTCCAGAACTCTTCTCATCTTGCAAAACTGAAACTCAACACCCATTAAACAACTCCCCATTCCTCCCTCCCTGTAGTGCTTGGCAACCACAATTCTATTTTCTGTTTCTGAATTTGACTCTTCTAAGTACTTAATATAGATGGAATCATAGAGTATTTGTCCTTTTGTGCATGGCTTATTTCACTTAGCATAAGGTTCATATATGTTGTAGCATGTATCAGAATTTCCTTCCTTTTTAAGGCTGAATAATATTCCATTGTATGTGTATATCACATTTTGCTTACCCATTCACTTGCATTTCTTCCATCTTTTGGCTATTGTGGATAATGCTGCTATGAACCTGCTTTCAATTCTTTTTTTTTCCCCAGTCTTATTGAGATATAATTGACATACAGCACTGTATAGTTTAAGTTGTACAGCATAGTGATTTGATTTACATACATCATGAAATTATTATCACAGTAAGTTTAGTGAACATCCATTATCTCATGTAGATACAAAATTAAAGAAATAGAAAAGAATTTTTTCCTTGTGATGAGAACTCTTAGGATTTACTCTCTTTTTTTTTTTTTTTGCGGTATGCGGGCCTCTCACTGTTGTGGCCTCCCCCGTTGCGGAGCACAGGCTCCGGACGCGCAGGCTCCGGACGCGCAGGCTCAGCGGCCATGGCTCACGGGCCCAGCCGCTCCGCGGCATATGGGATCCTCCCAGACCAGGGCACGAACCCGTATCCCCTGCATCGGCAGGCGGACTCTCAACCACTTGCGCCACCAGGGAGGCCCAGGATTTACTCTCTTAACAACTTTCATATATAACATACAGCAGTGTTCATTATATTTATCATGTTGTACCTTACATCCCTAGTACTTATTTATCTTATAGCTGGAAGTTTGTACCTTTTGATTGCCTTCATCCAGTTCTCCCTCCTCCCCCTCCCCACCTTGGTAACCACAAATTTGATCTCTTTTTCTATGAGTTTGTTTGTTTGTTTTTGAAGTATAATTGACCTACAACACTATGTTAGTTCCTGTTACACAACACAGCGATTTGATATTTCTATATATTTCAAAATGATCACCATACTAAGTCTAGTTATGATATGTCACCAAAGATATTACATAGTTATTGAATATATTCCCCAGATTGTACATTTCATACCCATACTCATTTATTTTGCAACTGGAAGTGTGTACCTCTTAATTTCCTTCACCTATTTCATTTCTCCCCCCAGCCGCCATTCCCTCTGGAAACCACTTATTTGTTCTCTGTATCTATAATTCTGTTTTGTTTTGTTTACTCATTTGTTTTGTTTTTTAGATCCCACATATAAGTGAAATCATTCTTCTTTTGATCTTTTGCATTGTAATTTGATGACTAGTGTGCTGTTTGGATTCCTTTCTCTTTTTTTGTGTGTGGTTTTATTACAGATTTTTGGCTTGTGGTTACCATGGGGTTTACTTATTTTTTTATATCTTAAAAAAAATAAATTTATTTATTTATTTTATTTTTCTGCATTGGGTCTTTGTTGCTGCACATAGGCTTTCTCTAGTTGCAGCAGGTGGAGGCTACTCTTCATTGTGGTGTGCAGGCTTTTCATTTTGGTGGCTTCTCTTGCTGTGGAGCACGGGCTCTGGGCATGTGAGCTTCAGTAGTTGTGGCATGGGGGCTCAGTCGTTGTGGCTTGTGGGTTCTAGAGTGAAGGCTCAGTAGTTGTGGCACACGGGCTTGGTTGCTCCATGGCATGTGGGATCCTCCCAGAGCAGGGCTGGAACCTGTGACCGCTGCATTGGCAGGCGGATTCTTAACCACTGTGCCATCAGGGAAGTCCCTACCATGACGTTTATATATAGCTATATATCTATATGTATGTGATTATTTTAAGTTACTGATCTCTTAAATTCAGATGCATTTTAACAGCACTGCATTTTTACTCCCCCCCCCCTCCCCACCCATGTTTGCTGGTTTTGACATCATATGCTACATCTGTGTGTATCCCTTAACTATTGTGGATACAGATGATTTTAGTACTTTTGTCTTTTAATTCTTCTACTAGCTTTACATGTGATTGGTTTACTTCCTTTACCAATGAGGTTTTTTTTTTATAGGTTTTTTTTTTTTTTTTTTTATTGCAGTACGTGGGCCTCTCACTGTTGTGGCCTCCCCCGTTGCGGAGCACAGGCTCTGGACGCGCAGGCTCAGCGGCCATGGCTCACGGGCCCAGCCGCTCCGCGGCATGGGGTATCTTCCCGGACCGGGGTACGAACCCGTGTCCCCTGCATCAGCAGGCGGACTCTCAACCACTGCGCCACCAGAGAAGCCCAAGTGCTGAACTCTTTTAGCTAGCTTTTTCTTGTCTGTAAACTTTAGATTTCTCCATCAAATCTGAATGAAAGCCTTGCAAGGTAAAGTATTCTTGGTTGTAGGTTTTTCCTTTTCATCACTTTAAATATATTGTGCCACTCCCTCTAGCCTGCAGAGTTTCTGCTGAAAAGACAGCTGATAGCCTTATGGGGGTTCATCTGTAACTTGTTGCTTTTACATTGCTGCTTTTAATATTCTGTCTTTATCTTTAATTTTTGCCATTTTGATTACAATGTGTCTGCATGTTGTCCTCTTTGGATTGATCCTCTTGAGACTCTCTGTGCTTCCTGGACCTGGATGTCTGTTTTCTTTTCCAGGTTAGGGAGGTTTTCAGGTATTATATCTCGAAATATGTTCTCTGTCCTTTTATTTCTCCTTTCCTTCTGGGACCCCTACAGTGTGAATGTTAGAATGCTTGATGTTGTCTGAGAGGTCTTTTAAGCTGTCCTCATTTCTTTTTTCTTTTTTCTGTTCAGCTTCAGTGATTTTCACTACTCTGTCTTCCAGCTTGCTGATCCATCCCTCTGTATCATCTAATCTACTGTTGATTCCTTCTAGTGTGTTTTTTATTTTATTTATTGTATTCTTCAACTCCATTTGGTTCTTCTTTATATTCTGTAACTCTTTGTTAAAAACTTCTAACTTCTGACTCTTTTCATCCAATCTTCTCCTGAGTTCTTTGAACATTTTTATGATCATTACCTTGAACTCTTTATTGGGTAGATTGCTTATCTCCATTCACTTAGTTCTTCTGGAAATTTATCTTGTCCCTTCATTTGGAACGTATTCTTCTGTCACCTCATTTTGCCTAATTTGCTGTTTTTATTTCTATATATTTGGTAGATTGGTTATGTTTCCTGATCTTGGAGAAGTGGCCTTTCGTAGGAGACATTCCATGCATCCCAGTAGTGCACTTCCCTCTGGTCACCAGAGCTATGTGCGTGGGTCCTTCTGTTGTGGTGGGTTGACTACTATGGGTGGTCTGGTAGGTGTGGCTGGCCCCCTCTCTGGTTGGTTGCCAGACCCTGACTTGTGCAGAGGCTACTGGCTGCTGGTGTGTGGGGCTGGGTCATAAGGGGGCTGGGTCATAAGGAGTCTGGCTCTGGGGCCCCAGGGGTCCTGGGGCTAGTGCTGGCACACTGATGGGCAGAGCCATGTTCCAGGGTGGGTGGTTGTGGGGCTGGGGGTCCTGGATCTAGTGTTGGCATGCCTGTGGGTAGGGCTAGTTCCTGACAGAGCTGACTGTGGGGTCTGGGGTGTCCCAAGCTGGTATTGGCCCACTGGTGTGTGGGGCTGGATCCTGGGGCAGCCAGCTGAGGGGTCCAAGGTGTTGCAGAGCTGTTGTCAGCCTGCTAGTGGGTAGGGCCAGGGCCCAGGGGCGTGGGGGTGGGCAAGTTCCTGATATGGTTGACTGTGGGGTCCTGGGTATCTTGAAGGTGGTGTCAGCCTACTGGTATTGGATTCCTCTGCTGGTGCCTGCCCACTGGTGGGAGAGGCTGTGTCCCAGTGTCTCTGGCCAGCCTACTGGTAGGTGGGGCTGTGTTCCTGCTTGGCTAGCTGCTGGACTGAGGTGTCCCAGTACTGGTGCTGAGAGGCTGGTAGGTGGGGCTGGGTCTCGGCATTAATAAGCTAAAGGGTGGATTCCAAATTGGCGCTTGCCAGCACCAATGTCCACATGGTAGAATGAGCTCCCCAAAATGGCTGCTGCCAGTGTCTTTGTCCCCAGGATGAGCTCCAGTTGTCTCCTGCCTCTCCAGGAGGCCCTCCGAGATCAGCAGGGGGTTCTGACCCAGGCTCTTTTCAAATTACTGCTTCTGCGCTGCATCCTGGAGTGTGTGAGATTTTGTGTGTGCCCTTTGAAAGTGGAGTCTCTATTTCCCACAGCCCTCTGCCTCTCCTGAAAGTAAGCCCCACTGGCCTTCAAAGCCAAATGTGGGGCTTGTTGTCCCAGTGCAAGACCCAGGCCTGGAGAGCTGGTTGTGGGCCTTGGGCTCCTTGTTCCTTGAGAAGAACCTCTTCAATTGTAGTTGTCCTCCCACCTGTGGTTTGCCTACCTGGGGATATGGGTTTTGACTATACCATGTCACCACCCCTCCTACCCAACTTTTTGTGGTTCCTTCTTTATTTCTTTAGTTGTAGAAGATCTTTCCTCCTGGTCTTCCAGTTTTTCTCGTCAGTATTTCCTCTGTAAATAGTTGTTATTTTGGTGCGCCCGTGGGAGGAGATGAGTTCAGGATCTTCCTACTTCGCCATCTTGGCCAATCCTCTCAGTTCTTTTGGATATATACCCATAAGTGGAATTGCTGGATTGTATGATAATTCTGTCTTTACTTTTTTTGAGGAATTGCCTTACCATTTTCTATAGTGGCTGTACCATTTTACATTCCCACTAGGAGTTCCAGTTTCTTCACATCCTCTTTCACAACTGTTATTTTCTGTTTTGTTTTTTTTTTATAGTATCCATCCTAATGGGTGTTTTCAATTTTCATTTTGGTTTTGATTTGCATTTCCCTAAAGACTCATGATGTTGAGCATCTTTTCATATGCTTATTGGCCATCTGTATATCTTCTTTGGAGAAATGCCTATTGTCCTTTGTGCACTTTTCAATCACTTGTTGTTAACTTGTAGGAGTTCTTTATATATTCTAGATATTAACTCCATATCAGAGAAATGATTTGCAAATATTTTCTCCCATTCTGTGGGTGGTCTTTTCACTCTGTTGACTGTGTCTTTTGATGCTCAGAAGTTCTCTGTTTAAAAATTTTTATTATTTATTATTTAAGACATTTAAGAAGAATAATACAATAAGGATCCTTGTGTCTACTATCCAGCAAATTAAATATTACTAAATAAGTTGAAGGCTCCTGGTTTTCTCCTTCTTGATCACAAGTCCCTTGCCATCTCTCAAAGGTAACCACTAATGAATTTGATGTTACTCCAACTAGTTTATATTCCTAACTCAGCCTGTTAGTGTATTAGAAGCTTACCATGACAGAGGTAAAAATACTGCAAAGGTCCTGTGGAAGGCTGAGATGGGAAGGGTTATTTCTTAGATTTTTTTTTTAAGTTGAAAGCCCAGTTTGGCACTGTCAGACAGTTTTATATAATAGGTGCACAGAAATATTTGTTGAATGACTATTTGGTAGCCAGGTACTTTTTTTTTTTTTTTTTTTTTACTTTTGGCTGCGTTGGGTCTTTGTTGCTGTGCACGGGCTTTCTCTAGTTGCGGTGAGCGGGGGCTACTCTTTGTTGCGGTGGGCGGGCTTCTCATTGCGGTGGCTTCTCTTGTTGCAGAGCACGGGCTCAGTAGTTGTGGCACACGGGCTTAGTTGCTCCGCGGCATGTGGGATCTTCCCGGACCAGGGTTTTTTTTTTTTTTTTTTTTGGTATGTGGGCCTCGCACTGTTGTGGCCTCTCCCGTTGCGGAGCACAGGCTCCGGACGTGCAGGCTCAGCGGCCATGGCTTACGGGACCAGCCGCTCCGCGGCATGTGGGATCCTCCCCGGACTGGGGCACGAACCCGTATCCCCTGCATCGGCAGGTGGACTCTCAACCACTGCGCCACCAGGGAAGCCCCCCGGACCAGGGTTTGAACCTGTGTCCCCTGCATTAGCAGGCAGATTCTTAACCACTGCACCACCAGGGAAGCCCAGTACCCAGGTACTTTTGATTGAAGATAATTAAAGTACCAATATTACATCACTTTGAAGTGAATTCTACGTATCTTTTGAGTTAGTATTATTATGTGTTTTACCAATAGATAGACAGCTATGGCAGAGTAAATGTTTTCTTAGAAGTAGTGAAACTGAGGGGCAAACTTGGGTTGGGAGCATTTAGGTTTAAATGCATATAGTGCATTTAGCTGCCTCTGTTAATTGAGACTTGTAGACAAGACAAGCAGAATAAGAGAATGGAGAAGCATTACATTCCTGGTTTAAGAAAATGAGTTGTAAGTTCTGAAAAAAAGGGGTGATTCTGGTCAGGTCTGACTCTGGGCAAGGACCTGTTGAAACAAATAGTGTGATGTTCACAGGGTAGAAGTGAAGAACCTCACCTCCATTATAAGCTGAAAATGAAATCCTTCTCTAGTGAGGCCATACTGGGAGCAGCAGCAGCTGCTACTGCTATACTGCTGCCTGAATTTGGTGGCTATGTGAGGTGGCCAGAGCAGGAAATGATTCCGTGGCAGTAGGCATGTATAGAGAAGGACTTGTTCTGGCTCTGGCCAAGTGGTTACACAGGTTGTGGGTGTCACTTTAAACATACAAAGACCTGCTGGCTGGAGGAGGAGCAACTTCCTGGGGATCAGGTGCACATCTGAAGGGATGAGCTCATCCTTCTAACCAGACCTGCTCTAGATGCTGAGTGAATGTTTTCCTAATTGCAAGTCCTGCAGCTGGGAGAAGCAGGAAATGGTTGAAGCTTCAGGCACTTTGTGAGTAGCAAAAAAACAGAAGCAATTTTGGGACTCTTTTGAAATGTGTGGTTGTGAATATCAAGTTGAAGGTGACACATGTGCACATTCATTTTTTCTCTAAGTTGAGGTTTGCAGTAAAGTGTGTCGATGGTTGAGGAAAGCTTTGGTGGTTTTAATTTTATTCTAGTGATTCGCTTTGAGGTGACTTAATAGTTTATTTCCTATACTGTCTTGTTTGATTTTACTTCTTTGGGAAACAAAAATCCTGGGGATTCCTTTTTAATTTCCAGGGATCTCTATGGCTTTTTTAAAGCTTTAGTTAATGGGACTTAGACGCTTTTTAAGTCCCCTGTGCTGGCTTTCAGAGCCCTATGCATGATTGTATTTTGTTTTTTGTTTTAATTTACCTAAACTATTCATTTTAAGTAAGCTTCTTTAAAATTAAGTTGGCTTAAAAAAGAAATATCAATTATTAATTATTTTTTAGTAAACTTTTTTCTTTTGAGATACTTCTCAAAATTCACACAGAATTAGAGATCTGATATACTCTTCACCCAGTTTCATCCAGTGGTAATATCTTGCAAAACTGTAGTGCAAAATCACAACCAACATATTGACATTGATACAGTGAGGGTACAGAATATTTTCATCACCACAGGATACATCATATTACCCTTGTACAGCTATACCCACTTCCTTTGCACCTACCCACTCCTCAACGCCTGTCAACCACTAACTGAAAAATCAGTTTTTAAGCAAGAAGCTTTGTGTGCTGTCTTAAGTAGTTTTGTGTTAGAGATCTACATGACCTTATGAAAAAAGCCCTAGGCTGCAATAGGAGATTTTGGTTCATTGTAGCTCTTTGACCTTGGGTAAATAATTTAAATTTCTCTGTTCTTCAGTTTCCCTATGTGTAAAATAGGATAATGGTATATTAATTTCTATTTAACCTATTTATAGGATTTTTGAGAAATTCTAAAGTTCTTTTAAAAATAAGCACTCTATAGATTATTACTAGCAGCAAGGACAATAGTTTTCAAACTAGAAAGTATATAGCAAATTGTAAACTACAAACTAGCCTAGATGGCAAGAATGATCATTTTAAAGTGAATTTAAATTTTAAAGCTCAGTTGAATTTCAGAGTACTGAATTAACTGGCTGATGATCTCAGAGTCACTGTTGTTAATCTTTGAGAAATCATAAAAACCAGAGAGAGACAAATGTCCTGATATCCAAAAAGAGGAAAGTAGTTGGAAAACTGCAGACTTGTAAAATTAATGTTAAATACAGAAAAATTAAATTATAAGTGATCAAACAGATGATATGGAGTATTAACCCAAAAGATTTAGTATAGGCTGATTTATCATAACAAATTTCTTCTTTTTTTTTTTTTTTTTTTTTTTTGTGGTACGCGGGCCTCTTATTGTTGTGGTCTTTCCCGTTGCGGAGCACAGGCTCCGGACGCACGGGCTCAGAGGCCATGGCTCACGGGCCTAGCCACTCCGCGGCATGTGGGATCTTCCCAGACCGGGACACGAACCCGTGTTCCCTGCATTGGAAGGCGGACTCTCAACCACTGTGCCACCAGGGAAGCCCTATTGTTTGTAGATTTTTTGATGATGGCCATTCTGGCCTGTGTGCGGTGATACCTCATTGTAGGTTTGTTTTTGTTTTTTTTAATTTAATTAATTTATTTTTGGCCGTGTTGGGTCTTCGTTGCTGCATGCAGGCTTTCTCTAGTTGCGGAGAGCAGGGACTACTCTTTCGTTGCAGTGCGTGGGCTTTTCATTGTGGTGGCTTCTCTTGTTGTGGAGCACGGGCTCTAGGCACGTGAGCTTCAGTAGTTATGGCATGCAGGCTCAGTAGTTGTGGCTCACGGGCGCTAGAGCACAAGCTCAGTAGTTGTGGTGCATGGTCTTAGTTGCTCCACGGCATGTGAAATCTTCCTGGACCAGGGCTCGAACCCATGTCCCCTGCATTGGTAGGTGGATTCTTAACCACTGCGCCACCAGGCAAGTCCACCTCATTGTAGTTTTGATTTGCATTTCTCTAGTGATTAGTGATGTTGAGCATCCTTTCATGTGTTTGTTGGCAATCTGTATATCTTATTGGGAGAAATGTCTATTTAGGTCTTCTGCCCATTTTTGCATTGGGTTGTTTGTTTTTTTTGATATTGAGTTGCGTGAGCTGCTTGTATATTTTGGAGATTAATCCTTTGTCAGTTGCTTCGTTTGCAAATATTTTCTCCCATTCTGAGGGTTGTCTTTTCTTTCTCCCAGTCTTTCATGATACATTTGTAGATGTTATATAGTAAAATATGGTTTGGTTGATTGACTAAATGAATGTGTAGAAGACTGAATAGTTGTACCCACTTAGACTCTTGATTTCACCAGGAAAAGCCTCTGGTGGATTTTCTTTGGACCTTGGTTAGAGTAAAACAATTTTATTTTTATTTACTTATTTATTTATTTATGGCTGCGTTGGGTCTTCGTTGCTTTGTGAGGGCTTTCTCTAGTTGCGGTGAGCGGGCTTCTCGTTGCGGTGGCTTCTCTTGTTGCGGAGCATGGGGCTCTAGGCACATGGGCTTCAGTAGTTGTGGCACACGGGCTCAGTAGTTGTGGTGCACGGGCTTAATTGCTCCACAGCATGTGGGACCTTCCCGGACCAGGGCTTGAACCCATGTCCCCTGCATTGGCAGGCGGATCCTTAACCACTGCACCACCAGGGAAGTCCCATTAAAACATTTTTAAAA
Organism: Mesoplodon densirostris; assembly: GCF_025265405.1. Taxonomy (NCBI): domain Eukaryota; kingdom Metazoa; phylum Chordata; class Mammalia; order Artiodactyla; family Ziphiidae; genus Mesoplodon; species Mesoplodon densirostris. Next base: position 176,050,716 of record NC_082661.1, read on the forward strand.
CAAGTTAATCAGAAGTGTAAGTATTGCAAAGATGCAGGAATAGTTAATTTGACAGATGATAAATAAAGCCTTAAAAATTACGTCCATAGGGTGAAATCATGGGCTCAAACTGAAATTAAACTTTGCAGGAATAAGTCCTATATTTAAATTCAAAACTTCAAATGCACAATAACAGAATGAGGAAGAGCTGGTTGGGCAGCAGTTCATGTGAAAAATATCTGGGAATTTTGGTTAATCACAAATGTAGCAGCAACTGCCTGTGCAATGTAGCTGCTAAAAACACCTTCGGCTATATTACCAGTTTATCCAGGTCATAAAAGTACTGGTTCCAATATATTTTTGTGCTAGGTTGCAAATACATTTTGCATATTGGTTTAAATGTACACTGATAAAGTTGAGAGCATTCTAAGGAAGGGAGACTGGACCAAAAATGGTCTGAAAACCATTTATGTAGGAAATTGTTGGGATTTGAGGAGAGGAGTATTGAGAAATTTTAGAATAATTTAAAACATTTATTTAAATTTTATGCAATTTAAAATGGAAACATGGGTATTTGTTATATAATTTTTCTTTCTCTCTTAGAAATAAAACAATAGAGATAAAACCAAAGCCCCTTCCCTCTCCCTCCCTACAAGGAACTTTATCTTATTTTTATCAAAGCAATACATGTGCATAGTTTTAAAAATGTGGGGCTTCTCTGGTGGCACAGTGGTTAAGAATCCGCCTGCCAGTGCAGGGGACACAGGTTCGAGTCCTGGTCCAGGAGGATCCCACATTCCGCGGAGTAACTAAGCCCGTGCACCACAACTACTGAGCCTGCGCTCTAGAACCCGTGAGCCACAACTACAGAACTGGCGCGCCTAAAGTCCATGCTCCTCAGCAAGATAAGCCACCACAATGAGAAGCCCACACACCGCAACGAGGAGTGTCCCCCCGATCACTGCAGCTGGAGAAAGCTTGCATGTGGCAGCGAAGACCCAAGGCAGCCTAAAATAAAATAAATAAAAATAAATAAAATTTAAAATGTGAATAGTTTGTATGTGTATAAGGAAAAATAGCAGTTATCCCCCCCACAGAGGCAACCATAATCAAGTGTCTTAAATATTTCTAATAATATAATCATATCAATTGCTTTTGAAAACTGTTAAATGTATATAAAGTGTTCAATATAAAGAATATGAAGTGTTGGCGCTTGTAAATACATATATGTGTTCAGTATATTTTCAACATAGTTATGTGATTTGGGGGGTAAAGTCATTATTTATTATTTATATTATACAAATATTGAACCTGAGCTACATCATGTACAATGATGATAATTCTTTTTTTGTTTTGTTTTGTTTTGAAAAATTACATCTTATTTATTTTTAAAACCAAACCACTAGGAAAATATATTACCATCTTGAAAGAGCAAACAGGCTATATTATCAAGTAATAAGTTGCTGAAAACACAGCAAGGTCCTTAATAAAACGATAAGATGCCAGAACTGGGGCAAGAACAACTCGTGTCGCAAAAGTGGTATTTGGTAACGGGGCCGGGGGGTGGGCTGTCCCATATTTTGCTCTAAAGGAGTCACAGCTTGCCCCTGAGTTGCTTACTTTTTCTCCTTTGACCTTCATGTTGCCAAGGGATTGTTTCAACAGAGCTCTGTTATTACAGGGGGCAAAGTAAGCAATACTGGGTTTAGGCTTTCATTCTATTTTGTTTTATGAAAACCAGATTTTTCCAAAGCCAGTACTTCATAACTCTCTTAATTAAGCAGGTAACAATTCATCTTTTGCTGTCATTCCTGAATACTAGCATATAGCACAATCAAAATCCCCTTTCCCTTCAAGGGTGAGTGTCACTGCAAGATTGTCTTGTGACTCGTCTGGCTCTGCTGCAGACAGCCTCAGGGCTCATCATGGCTGCCAGTTAGAGGGAAGGTTTGCTTCCCCTACCAGTGTGATAGCGCTTCTTATATTTTTTCAGGGTCTCCAGGCTGAAAGATGTCATGTGTGAGAATTTTAAGAAATGTGCATCCACATTTTGACGGCCAGAAATGAATATCTGCAAGGACCCTTTCAAAGTTTTTATCCAAACTACCTCCCCCAACTCTACATCTTAAAGTAACTTCATGCCCTTGTATATAAAACAAAACCAAGCAAGACAGATCCCCAGAAGCCCCCTTTCCCCTTCTAACTTAGTGACCTCATGGATTTTGTTTTATTTCCAGTTTGTGGAAAATGTTGTAGTGATCCTTCTGGTAAACAGGAGGTTGGCAACAAATAGAAACACCTCTCCTCACACTCCACCAGCTCATAGGTGGGTCAGATGAAACTGCCAGCCTGTTGGTATCTGTGTACTAAGAGAATCTGGTACCTTGGAGGGCTCTGGTTTGGTACATGGGAGACTCCCTGTTGACAGGATAAGCACTTGCCACATGAAATTCAGGCTCACAAAAACTCTCCTGTGTTATCTTGTGCTATCTCTGACCCAAATTTTAGCACCAATTTTTTTCACTTTCTAGGATTCAAACACAAAGGAACCAGTGTCCAGAGGCAAGTGACATAGGCCTTAAACTTGCAGCCATCCTTAATTTCCTCGTTCATAAAAGTTCCTTAGAAAATCCAAATCCCCATTCCTCTTTTTAAACAGATTCCTGCCTTCAGCCCCAATGGCCAATAGCAGACATCTATTTCCCAATGGACGAGAGACACTCCTTCATCTTCTTGGTCATGGTTGGGGTGAGGTTCATGTGGTCATCCACACACTTTGTCACGCAACTCTCCAGCTGCTGCTTCACCTGAAGCTCTTTACTCCCTGCATCTATTGAATCTTTGGCTTTGTCGTTGCAATGCATAGTGCACCCGGCCAGGCCGTCCTGGAACTTCTCCAACTCGGTGGTCACCAGGGCCTGGGCTTGAGCCAGAGGTGCATGGCAGCACGCAGTGCACTGGTGCACTTGCTGCATGGACGCCTGGCTGTCCTCACAACAGACGGCGCTGCAGCGGGACATGAGGCCCTGCATCTTTCCCAGATGTTCTGTCTCTCCAGACTCTTCACCATAGAGTCCGCCGCCTCCTGCACCAGGAGCTGCTGCAGCTCTGCCATGGCGACCCGGCGCTGCTCCCTGCCGGCCGGCGCCCACATGGACTCCCGCTCAAGAGCCCGCCCCCTCGCCCCCTCGCCACCGCTTCCTGGGTCACTGCGGCCCGCCCTTTCAGATAATTCTTTTCTTATACAACTTTTCATTTTCCTAAGCATAATTGCCTTGCTTTTTTCATTTGCTCAGTTTTTAAAGTTCTAATCACTATTAAATCATTCCCAGACTCAGCTAGGACCTAAAACTCTGCTTCATTCGTTCAAATCCAGTAGATAAGTTATCAGTCCTTTCTTTCCCCCTTAGAGATCTACCTTGTATACTCCATTTTTAAAATGATACATAGCATTAAATCTTAAGACTGTATCACATTGTATTTATTCATTCTCCTTTGATGAACATTTAACTTGTTTTCAGTTTTCCTCTAATTAAGGAAGATACATGTGTGAGAATTTTTCTTGGCTATGATGAGAAGTGAAATTACTAGTGTATTATTTATCTATTGCTGCATAACAAATTACCTCAAAATTTTGCAACTTAAAGCAACAAATATTTGTTATCTGTGTTTCTGTGAGTTAGGCATCAGAGTGTGTGTCTCATAGGCTGTAATCAAGTTATTTATTTATTTATTTATTTATTTATTTATTTATTTGGCTGCTTTGGATCTTCATTGCCGTGTGCGGGCTTTCTCTAGTTGCGGAGAGCGGGGTCTACTCTTTGTTGTGGTGGGCCGGCTTCTCAATGTGGTGGCTTCTCTTGTTGCAGAGCATGGGGTCTAGGCGTGCGGGCTTCAGTAGTTGCGGCTTGCGGTCTCTAGAGCACAGGCTTAGTAGTTGTGGTGCATGGGCTTAGTTGCTCTGTGACATGTGGGATCTTCCGGGACCAGGGATCGAACCTGTGTCGCCTGCATTGGCAGGTGGATTCTTAACCACTGCACCACCAGGGAAGTCCTTGTAATCAAGTTTTTAACAGGAGCTTTGATTTCATCTGAGGACTCAACTGGGGGAGGATCAGCTTCCAAGTTCTGCCTCTCATGTGGCATGATTCTGCTTCTCACAGGTTAACTGACTGAGGACCTTAGTTCCTTTCTAGCTTGTTGGCTGAAGCATCCTTCAATTCCTTGCCTTGTGGGACTCTCCGTACAACATGGCAGCTGACTTCCATGACAGTGAAGAAGATGGAAGCCAGAGTCTAATCTAATCTTGCAAATGACATCCCATCACGTTTGCTATATTTTGTTCATTAGAAACAGGTCACTAGATCCAGCGCATACTCAAAAGAGAGGGGATTACATGAGGGGATGAATAAAGTTGTGTACTGCTCTGAGTCTTGGTTGTACTAGAGTATTTAGCCTGGAAAGAGGTGACTAAGGGAACACATGAGTTTTGTCTTACATATTTGAAAGGCATAAGTAAAGAAGAAATAGTAGATCTCCTCTGTTTTTGATCAGAGATTGAACTAAGAGCAGTGGGTGGAAATTAAAATGTATGGCCTTATAAGATAATGTGATTTCTTTTCTTGAACATAGTCTGTTAGGAGCTGGGTGACCTCTTGTAAAAAAGATTACAAAAAATTTTCTTGCATTAGGTTAGAAACTTTAAGTTCTCCAAAGATTATTTCTACTCTAAAATTCTATAATTATAAATGAGTGAGTTTCAAACTGTTAGTATTTGAGTAGTCTGTTAATCACTAATCAGGGAGAAGTGTATAGGCTTACATGTGTATTTGCACATATGAGGTTTCATTTAGAAGATCCAGGTTAAAAAATCAAGAGGAGAGCTATAAATTTACACTTTAATTATTTAAAATCACTGTTCTTTTCCTGTTTTTATATTCCTTTGGCTACCATAGAATGTTTACTACTATAATTCTTATTTTAAAATATTAGCAGCAACTCAGTTTTTTCTTCTAACAAAAAATATTTTCATTGTAAAAGAAAAAATAGAAAATACAAATAAGGAAAAAATAAGAATACCTTATAATCTTCCCACCCAAAGATTATATTAACAATAACTATATTAACCTCATGGTATAATGGTATATAATCTCTCTGACCTTTTAATTTAATTTTACGTATACAAATACACACACAGATTTATTATTTGTGCTAATATGTTCTATAGCATCACAGAAAACACTGAATTAATGAATACTGAATCATTGCTCCTAGGGGAAATACAGGATTAGGTTCCTATGAGTCTCTGGTCCCATTTTTGTTAAGTAATCAACATGTAACCTTGTTTTATGTGTGTTTTTGTTTAAAGACACATTATTTAATATATATTATTGATTCACTAACATTGAACTCATGGTGAATAACACTGTGACTTATGCCTGAATGAACCTTATCTAACACACGTTTCTCCAGAAGGCACATCACAGCCTTCTTGCACTTAGAAACAACAGACTTCAGTACTACAATTGGGGGTTATTTTAAACAGTGAAATCACCAACCAAAAGCACAAAAATGTGAAAAATGTTGTACTAAATAAACCACTAAAAGGACACTAGTTTGTAGTATGAGAGCTGAAACAGAAGGCTGAGTATTGCCTTTGACCTAGTTGGGAATGTGCACCTCAGGCAACTCAAAATTTTCACCATTCTGTGCATTCACATGTCCATGAGTGATCACAGAAGTGTTGCAAATATTGATTTTGAGGTTACAAATAATTTTAGTGAGTAGGAAAATTGGCATATGAGGAATCCACGTAATGAGGATTGACTCTGCGTGTGTATAGTAGCTTTTGTTTTCCATTTTGCTTGATTTTATAAAAATGAAATATTTTTGAAAATACTGTTATAATCTGCTCTTTTCACCTAACACCCTAATCATTTATTCATTCAGCAAGTTATTTATGGCATGCCCACCATGTGTCCACATAGTATACTAGACTCTGGAGATACAGTAGCAAATAAGATAAACAAAGCCCTTGCCTTATGGAGCTTACATTCTAATGGGGAAGGTAGATAATGAATAATGTCTGGTAGTGATAAGTACAATTAAAAAAACTAAAGCAGGGTAAGGAGATAGGGTGGCAGTTGGTAATTTTATTTTATTATCTTAATTAAAAATATATTTTTTCTTTTTTTAGAAGTTTATTTTTTGGCTGGGTTGGCTCTTCATTGCTGTGTGTGGGCTTTCTCTAGTTGCAGTGCGTGGGCTTCTCATTGCAGTAGCTTCTCTTGTTGCAGAGCATAGGCTGTAGGTGCGTGGGCTTCAGTAGATGTGGCGTGTGGGCTCAGTAGTTGTGGCGCATGGGCTTAGTTGCTCCGAGGCATGTGGGATCTTTCCAGGCCAGGGATCGAACCCTTGTTCCCTGCATTGGAAGGCAGATTCTTAACCACTGCGCCACCAGGGAAGTCCCTATTATCTTAATTTAATATATATATATATATTTTTGCGGTACGTGGGCCTCGCACTGCTGTGGCCTCTCCCGTTGCGGACCACAGGCTCCGGATGCACAGGCTCAGCAGCCATGGCTCACTGGCCCAGCCACTGCGCGGCATGTGGGATCTTCCCAGACAGGGGCATGAACCCGTGTCCCCCGCATCGGCAGGAGGACTCTCAACCACTGCGCCACCAGGGAAGCCCAACATACTTTTTTTAGGTAAACAAATATTGACTTTATTGGCAGTTGGCCATTTTTTAAAAAAATTTATTTATTTTATTTTTGGCTGCGTTGGGTCTTCATTGCTGCACATGGGCTTTCTCTAGTTGCGGTGAGCGTGGGCTACTCTTCCTTGCAGTGCACGGGCTTCTCATTGCTGTGGCTTCTCTTGTTGCAGAGCATGGGCTCTAGGTGCACAGGCTTCAGTAGTTGTGGCTCGTGGGTTCTAGAGCGCAGGCTCAGTAGTTGTGGCGCACGGGCTTAGTTGCTCCGCGGCATGTGGGATCTTCTCGGACCAGGGCTCGAACCCTTGTCCCTTGCCTTGGCAGGCGGATTCTTAACCACTGAGCCACAAGGGAAGCCCTGGCCATTTTAATTAATTAATTTTTATTGAAGTATAGTTGATTTACAATGTTTTGTTAGTTTCTGTTATACAGCAAAATGATTCAGTTTTATATATATCTATATATTTTTTTCTTTTTCAGATTCTTTTCTATTATAGGTTATTACAAGATATTGAATATAGTTCCCTGTGCTATACAGTAGGACCCTGTTGTTTATCTATTTTATATATCGTGGCATATAGCTATTAATCCCAAGCTCCTAATTTATCCCTCCCCTACTCCTTTCTCCTAAGTTTGTTTTCTAGGCAGTTGCCAATTTTATTTATTTTTAAAATTTTTTGTTAAAATTTTTTATTTTTTTTTACGAAAAGACAACCTACAAAATGGGGGAAAATATTTATAAATGATACAACAGACAAGGGCTTAATTTCCACAATATACAAAGAGCTCCTACAACTCAACAATAAAAAAAGAAATAACCCAATTGAAAAATGGGCAGAAGGCCTTAATAGACATTTCTCCAAAGAAGACATATAGATGGCCATTAGGCACATGAAAAGGTGCTCAACATCACTAATTATTAGAGAAATGCAATTCAAAACTACAATGAGGTACCACCTCACTGGCCATCCTTAAAAAGTCTACAAATAACAAATAACAAATGCTAGAGAGGGTGTAGAGAAAAAGGAACCCTCCTACACTGTTGGTGGGAATGTAAGCTGGTGCAGCCACTATGGAAAACAGTATGGAGGTTCCTCAGAAAACTAAAAATAGAATTACTGGGCTTCCCTGGTGGCGCAGTGGTTGCGAGTCCGCCTGCCGATGCAGGGAATGTGGGTTCGTGCCCCAGTCTGGGAGGATCCCACGTGCTGTGGAGCGGCTGGGCCCGTGAGCCATGGTCGCTGGGCCTGCACGTCTGGAGCCTGTGCTCCACAGCGGGAGAGGCCACAGCAGTGAGAGGCCTGCGTACCACCAAAAAAAAAAAAAAAAAGAATTACCATATGATCCAGCAATCCCACTCCTGGGCATGTATCCAGAGAAAGCTATAATTCAAAAAGTTACATGCAACCCTATGTTCATAGCAGCACTATTCACGGTAGCCAGGACATGGAAACAACTGAAATGTCCATTGACAGTTGAATGGATAAAGAAGATGTGGTACATATACACGATGGAATACTACTCAGCCATAAAAAAGAACGAAATAATGCCATTTGCAGCAACATGGATGGAACTAGAGGTTATCATACTAAGTGAAGCAAGTCAGAAAGAGAAAGACAAATACCATATGATATCACTTATATGTGGAATATAAAATATGGCAAAATGAACCTATCTATAAAACAGAAATAGACTCATAGAGAACAGACTTATGGTTGCCAAAGGGAAGCGGGAGGGAGAGGGATGGACTGGGAGTGTGGGGTTGGTAGATGCAAACTATTACATTTAGAATGGATAAACAAGGTCCTACTGTATAGCACAGGGAACTATATTCAATATCCTGGGATAAACCATAATGGAAAAGAATGTGAAAAAGAATATATATATGTATATATAAAAAATGGAATCACTTTGCTGTACACCAGAAACGAACACAACATTGTAAATCAATATACTTCAATAAAAACTTTTTTTTTTTTTTTTGGCTGCACTGTGCAGCATGTGGGATCTTAGTTCCCCAACCAGGGATTGACCCCATGCCCCCTGCAGTGAAAGCGTGGAGTCCTAACCACTGAACCACCAGGGAATTCCCCAGGAATAAATGTCTTTATATTGGTATGGACTCATAGATATTTATCTTATTTTTTTAGCCTATAATCCAATATTACTTTCTTTTTCTTCTCAAATTGTTTCAGATTTGGCCATTGGGCACTCCTTTGGTTGTCTCCTGTGTCCCTTTGATATACCTCTATCAATTTAGGATATTTGTTGTGTTTTGTTTTTTAGCATTTCCTTACTTTTTGACATTATAAGATGCTCCAGGCTCATCTCATGTATTTCCTGTCCCAGGCCTAGAATTAGCCATTTCTCCAAGGAACCTTGGATACTTTTATTGGAGAATAGTATTTGAAACTAAGATGTCAGGTCTAGGTGTGCTTGTTGCAACTGGTGTGTCATTGATTCTAAGCATTCTCAGCTGACAGAGCAAGTAAATATATGTGTGTATACATATACACATCTGTAAATATTTCTAGATGTAACCATCTTTATCTTTATTTATTTATTTTTTAAAAATATTTTATTTTTTGGCCATGCCATGCAGCATGTGGGATCTTAGTTCCCTGACCAGGTGTCGAACCCACACCCCCTGCACTGGAAGCGCAGAGTCTTAACCACTGGAGTGCCAGGGAGGTCCCCCATCTGTGTCTTTATTAAGCTAAACACAAGTTTATATTCCAACTCTAATCTTTTACCACATGGATAATTTTAGCCTTTTCCTCCATCTTATCTGTAACTTCCCATTCCAAACGTGAGAAACCTTCCACCATCTCCCATTCATTTACTTAATTGTTCAATTCCAATATACATGTATAGTGTTTTTCAGAATTGTTAACTTGTACATCTGTGGGAAGCATCTGTACTAGCTAGAACAGTGGTAACGTTCAGTTTCTTTGCCATTAGTCTTACAAACTCCAGTCATTTCCATAGTTGCTTAGGTCAGTACCTTTATCCCCTACCCCCTTCAGTGAGGTTGTTTAATACATTTGTATGTTTTTATTATGGAAAATTTCAGACATATACAAATGTAAGGAGAAGAGTGTGTTGAACTCACCTATACCCATCACCAGCTTCATGATCTATTAAATATGCGGTCAGTTGTGTTTCATCTATCCTTCCCCCACTCCTCCTTAGTCAACCCATAATTATTCTGAAGTAAATTCCTTACATATTATTTCATCTGTAAATATTCCTAAATGAGACTTACCATAATTTAACCAATCTCCTATTGACAGACATTTAGTTTTTTTTTTTTTTTTTTTTTTTTTTTGCGGTACGCAGGCCTCTCACTGTTGTGGCCTCTCCCGTTGCGGAGCACAGGCTCCGGACGCGCAGGCCCAGCGGCCATGGCTCACGGGACCAGCCGCTCCGCGGCATGTGGGATCCTCCCAAACCGGGGCACGAACCCGTGTCCCCTGCATCGGCAGGCGGACTCTCAACCACTGCGCCACCAGAGAAGCCCCAGGCATTTAGTTTTTACTTACTACAAACAGTGCAACTGTAATATCTTTCTACATTATCTTTGCAAACTGCAGGGTAAATTTCTAGAAGTTGAATTGCTGAAACAAAGGGTATAAGCATTTTTTTTTTTTTTGCGGTACGCGGGCCTCTCACTGTTGTGGCCTCTCCCATTGCGGAGCACAGGCTCCGGACGCGCAGGCTCAGCGGCCATGGCTCATGGGCCCAGCCGCTCTGCGGCATGTGGGATCTTCCCGGACCGGGGCACGAACCCGTGTCCCCTGCATCAGCAGGCGGACTCTCAACAGCTGCGCCACCAGGGAAGCCCCGGTATAAGCATTTTAAATTGAGAAATACCACCAAATTAATTTTATTTCTACCAGGAGTGAATGAGAATTTATCCCTCCCCTCACCCTCACCTGCTCTGGTTTCACCAAACTTTTAAATACTTGACATTCTGAGATACAAAAGGTGATAGTACTTTTCTTTTACATTTCTTTAATATGAATGAGATAGGACATTTTCCCTATCTTTATTGGTCATCTATTTTTTCTCTCTGTGAACTGGACATTTAAATTCTTTGTTTAAGGAAAGAAAATAAAGTGGCACAAAGGACCACTTCCTTTCCCAAACCATTAATACCATGCTGTCATGTCTCCCTTTTCCCCTGTTCCCAGTTCAGATCACCAACTTGGGAGTGGTGTTTAAGTCTCTTTAATGAAGGTAAATACTTGCCCATCTTTTTCCCCTATCCTTCTGTCCCCCTTTTCACTCACCAAAGGTTCATTAGTTCTCTGCTTTCTTTGCACCTGGAGCACAGTCAGATTGTTTTTCAAACAGGTGGTTTTAAGTCAGCTTCTGAGAGTACTCTGGGGAAATTTGCCCAAAAAGCAACAGGAAGGATTTCTACAGACATGTAGGGGAATGTTTGTAATTGTTTAGCAAAGGGTGTGCCCAGCAAGTATCGTTTCAGGCTGCCTTGTTCATCTGTTCTGTCTTTCCACCCAAACGTAACACTTGTACTCTGACTTCTGCTGCTGTGACATGTCGGTGGCATTTTCAGCCTTATTTTTGTCACACTGAATTATCTGTGTCCATTCGCTTTGGACATACATGTAAACAGTAGTATTACTGTTGGCTTCTTGATTAGAGAAATGGTGATTGCATTCTGTCCTGAATTAAATGACAATCTCAGACGGTAAGAATGCCCTGACAGCCTGATTTTCTTGCTTATGTATTCTTTAAAAACAGCTATTCAAAATCTCATACACACATAAGTTGTTTGACAAGCATTTGAAGCCATCTAGTTTTACCAGGTGGCAGCTGCTGTTGTTTATGGGAACCTAATTTAAACCACAGACATGGAACAGTGTCCTTGTTTTGCAAAGAGGAAAACTGTGATTTTTAAAAAATAACAGCTTTATTGAGATATAATTCACATACCACACAATTCATCCATTTAAAGTTTTACAATTCAGTAGTTTTTAATATCTTTACAGAGTTGAACAACCATCACCACAATTAATTTTAGAATATTTTTATCACCTCCAAAATTAATGGTATATCTATTAGCAGTCACTTTCTATTTCTTTCACACCTCCTCTCAGTCCTAGGCAACCACTAATTTACTTTCTATTTCTGTAATTTGCCTATTCTGGATATTTCATATAATTGGAATCGTACAATAGGTGGTCCTTGTGACTGGCCTTTTCACTTAGCATAATATTTTCAAGGTTTATTCATGTTGTAGTATGTATTAGTACTTCATTCTTATAATGACAGAATACTATTCTATGGTATGAATATATCACATTTTATTTATCCATTTATCAGTTGATATACATTTGGGTTGTTTCCACTTTTTGGCTATTATGCATAATGCTGCTATGAACATTCATGTACAAGTTTTTAAGTGAACATATGTTTTAATTTCTCTTGGAGATTATCTGTCTACCTACCCACCTACCTACCTACCTAACCTACCTACCTACCTACCTATCTCTAGGAATAGAATTGCTGGGTCATATGGTAACTCTATGTTTAATCTTTTGAGGATCTACCAGGCTGTTTTCTAAAGTGGCTGTACCATTTTACATTTCCAACAGCAGTGCAGGAAGATTCAGATTTCTTTCCACTCTTGTTAACCCTTATTATTATAGCAATTTTGGTGTGAAGAGGTGGTTTTGATTTTCATTTCATTGTTTAATTTAATCTATGTTTGTTTTTTTAATTAAACAAGCTATCAGCTTTATTTTTTAGAACAGTTTTAGATTTATAGAAAAATTGAGCAAATAGTGTTACCAAATTCAGATTCTGCTGCTCACTGCTCAAAAGCTGATACTTGACAAACATGTTGGTTGGAAAGGAAAGGTTACTTTATTCAGGAGGTAGGCAATCTGGGGAGATGGCAGACCTGTGCCTAAAAACCAACTCTGACGATTCTGCTTAACCATGAAAGTGTTTTATTTATTTATTTGTTTGTTTATTTATTTATGGCTGCATTGGGTCTTCGTTGCTGCACGTGGGCTTTCTGTAGTTGCGGCGAGCAGGGGCTACTCTTCATTGCGGTGCGCAGACTTCTCATTGCTGAGCACGGGCTTTAGGAGCGTGGGCTTCAGTAGTTGTGGTGCACAGGCTTAGTTGCTCCGCAGCATGTGGGATCTTCCTGGACCAGGGCTCGAACCTGTATCTCCTGCATTGGCAGGTGGATTCTTAACCACTGTGCCACCAGGGAAGCCCCATGAAAGTGTTTTAAGGGAGACTCATTTGGGGAGGAGGTCAGAGTCTTCCTTATTTTCTGTGTGCAGGCTTTCTTCTGAGGTAACAGGGTGGTGTTCCAAGAATCTTGTGCACAGCCTGAAGTTACCCTCCTCCACCTAGGTGGGGTCCTTATTTCCTACAGAAGCCCTCAAAGGTATTGTTATGTATATTCCTTGAGGAGGAACCAGGACCCTGCTTTTATTGCTGCGCTGTTTCTTTCTTTTTAAAAAAATATTTATTTATTTATTTGGCTGCGTCGAGTCCTAGTTGCGGCCTGCGGGATCTTTCATTGCAGCGCATGGGCTTCTCTCTAGCTGTGGCCCTGACCAGGGGTTGAACCTGCATTCCATGCATCGGAAGGCGGATTCTTAACCACTGGATCACCCCGGAAGTTCCTGCACTGTTGTTTCTTTTTTTTTTTTTTTTTTTTGGACGTTTCCGTTTATGACATAAACTCAAAGTTGGGAAGGGATATTTTGCAGAAGAAACTATTTTTTAACAGCCATCCTGTGTGTCAAAGTGGTGAGAATGGGGGCTTGTGAAAGGAACGAAAGGGTAGCGTCTACTATCGGGAAGTTTCTTGTCTGGTAGAGGAGACATTGTCCTTGCCCTTAGCGAACAGCAAGTAAGTTAATCCGTTCACTCGCGAAAGGAGACAGAACCATTCTCCAGAAGCTGTAGCTCCAAAGAATTACCAATTTAGTTCTGTGGTGAGCACATTCTGTATGGGTTTGAGAGCCTTGGGTGGCCCGCAGGGTGAGAGAGAGAGAGAGAGAGAGAGAGAGAGAGAGAGAGAGAGAGACTGTGTGTTGCACTGTTGTTTCTTAACTGCTCCTCCTTCGTTTCTGCATTCCCTCCCTTCCCTGATAAGCAACGTTTGAATCTGCCCTTTGGAGCTCAGGGAAAGTCAAGGTGGCTGAATGAAGCCTGTTTCCTACAAACAGGAAACAGGGGACATGGAAAGGATTTATACCCAGTTGGGCCCCGCAGGGTCCCGCTTCGTTTCAATAGTAGAGAGTTCCCATATTGTGTCTCTCCACAGTTTCCCCTATTAGTAACATCTTACACTAGTGTGGCACATTTGTTGCAGTTAATAAACCAATATTGAAACATTATTAACCAAAGCCCATAGTTTGTTAAGATGTCTTCAGTTGTTGTGTTTTGTTTGTTTGTTTGTTTGTTTTGCGGTACGCGGGCCTCTCACCGTTGTGGCCTCTCCCGTTGAGGAGCACAGGCTCCGGACACGCAGGCTCAGCGGCCATGGCTCACGGGCCCAGCTGCTCCGCGGCATGTGGGATCTTCCCGGACCGGGGCACGAACCCGTGTCCCCTGCATCCGGCAGGCGGACTCTCAACCACTGCGCCACCAGGGAAGCCCTAAATATCTTTATTGGAGTATAATTGCTTTACAGTGTTGTGTTAGTTTCTGCTGTATAACAAAGTGAATCAGCTATATGCATACGTATATCCCCATATCCCCTCCGTCTTGCGTCTCCCTCCCACCCTCTTTATTCCACCCCTCTAGGTGGTCACAAAGCACCGAGCTGATCTCCCTGTGCCATGCAGCTGCTTCCCACTAGCTATTTTACATTTGGTAGTGCATATATGTCAATGCTACTCTCTCACTTCGTCCCAGCTTAGGTTTTTTGTTTAAGTCCCCATCTAAAATTCCACATTGCATTACTTATCACCACTCCTTTTGGTTATAAAGGTTTTGCAAACTTTGATTATTTTTGATGACCTGGACTACTACTGGTCAAGTATTTTGTGGGATGCCCCTCCACTGAAATTTGTCTGATACTTTTCTCATGATTAGACTGGGGTTATGGGTTTTTGGGTGGAAGATCCAGATATATAGTATCATTCTCATCACATCATATCAAGGATAAATGTTGTCATCATGATTTATCATTGTTGATATTGACCTTGATCACCTGCCTGAGGCCCTGGCTGTCAGGTTTCTTCACTGTAAAGTCACTCCTCTTGCCTCTTTCCATACTGTATTGTTGAGCAGCTTTTCATGTGCTTATTATTCATTTGTGTATCTTCTTTGGAGAAATATCTATTCAGAACTTTTTTTAAATTGAGGTTTTAAGAAATACCCATTTTTAAATTGGATTGCTTTTATTATTCAGTTGTAAATATTCTTCATCTATTCTAGATACAAGTCTCTTATCAGAAATGTAATTTGCAAATATTTTCTCCCATTTTTTTGGTTATCTTATTACTTAAAAAATTTTTTTTAATTTATTTATTTTAGGCTGCATTGGGTCTTCGTTGCTGCGTGCGGGCTTTCTCTAGTTGTGGTGAGCGGGGGCTACTCTTCGTTGTGGTGCGCGAGCTTTTCATTGCGGTGGCTTGCCTTGTTGCGGAGCACGGCTCTAGGCACAGGCTTCAGTAGTTGTGGCACATGGGCTCAGTAGTTGTGGCTCGCAGACTCTAGAGCGCAGGATCAGTAGTTGTGGTGCATGGGCTTTGTTGCTCCGTGACATGTGGGATCTTCCCAGAGCAGGGCTCGAACCTGTGTCCCCTGCATTGGCAAGTGAATTCTTAACCACTGTGCTACCAGGGAAGCCCCATCTTATTACTTTCTTGATGGTGTCCATTAAAACATAAAAGTTTTAATTGTTACGAAGTCAAATTTATCTATTTTTCCTTTTGCTGCTTGTGTCATATCTAAGAGGACTTTGCTTAACCCAAAGTCATGAAGTTGTATGCTTAAACTTTCTTCTAAAAGTTTTAATAGTTTTAGCTCATTTATTTAGATATCTGACCCATTTTATTTATTTATTTATTTATTTTGGTTGTGCTGGGTCTTAGTTGCTGCATGTGGGATCTTCGTTGTGGCCTGTTTAATTGCAGTACGCCAGATCTTTAGTTGCGGCATGTGGGCTTCTTAGTTGCGGCATGCAAACTCTTAGTTGTGGCATGCATGCAGGATCTAGTTCTCCACCTGACCAGGGATTGAACCTGGGCCCCCTGCATGGGAAGCATAGAGTGTTACCTACTGGACCACCAGGGAAGTCCCTGATCCATTTTTAGTTAATTTTTTTCATGTGGTGTGAGATAGGAGTCCAGCTGCATTCTTTTGCATATGGATATCCAGTTGCCTTGTAAGCAGATAGGGTTGGGGATCCCCAGAGAAAGAGAACCAGGCATGGCTTTCTTGATATAAGAGTAGCCATTTTTGGCCTAAGCCATTTTATGATCTAAGCCTGGTCACAGTGCTAGTCCTTGAATAGGTCTCAGTAATTAGTGATCTTAAGGGAACAAACGAATGCAAAAATAAGCAGACCAGTTGTCAGACAAGAGAAGTAACAATAGCAAAGATAATATATCAGTTGTAAAGACTCCCAGTTCTGTTTCAGTGGTAAAGATTAGCATGAAGTGCTCAACCACCAGAAAAGCTGGAACTTGAGGGATGATGATGTTGACCTTTTCTGACCCTTGTGACTTCAGTCAACTAAAGCTTGGACTCTGTCGTTGGCCCAAGTCCCTTCATGAATATGCATGTACTCTTAGCTTAAAACTTTCCCAATTTTGCTATTTGGGGAGACACTGCTTTGGGAAAGATCCTTGGTGTTCTCCTTACTAGCTGCAAGTAATAAATCCTTCCTTCTCCCAGTCTTTGGCTTGGTTGTGTCTTTTGGCTGGACATGCATCAAGAGGTGAACCCAATTTTCGGGTAACAGCCTCAACACTATTTTTTTTTAAATATTTATTTAATTTATTTATTTGGTTGTGCTGGGTCTTAGTTGAGGCAGGCAGCCTCCTTAGTTGTGGCTCGCCAGCTCTTTAGTTGCACAATGTGGGCTCCTGAGTTGCGGCTCACCGGCTCCTTAGTTGCGGCAGGTAGACTCCTTAATTGTGGCAGGTGGGCTCCTTAGTTGTGACGTGCAAACTCTTAGTTGCGGCATGCATGTGGGATCTAGTTCCCTGACCAGGGATCGAATGCGGAGTGTTATCCACTTTGCCACCAGGGAAGTCCCCAGTACTGTTTGTTAAAGAGACTGTTCTTTCCCCCTTGAATTTCCCTGGCACGATGGTGTGACTTTGTTTTTTTAAAGGATTTAAAAAAATTATTTATTTATGGGCTTCCCTGGTGGCGCAGTGGTTGAGAGTCCGCCTGCCGATGCAGGGGACACGGGTTCGTGTCCTGGTCCAGGAAAATCCCACATGCTGCGGAGCAGCTGGGTCCGTGAGCCATGGCCGCTGAGCCTGCGCATCCGGAGCCTGTGCTCCACAACGGGAGAGGCCACAACAGTGTGAGCCCCGCGTACCCCCCAAAAAAATTTTATTTATTTATTTATTTTGGCTGCATTGGGTCTTCGTTGCTGTGCGTGGGCTTTCTCTAGCTGCAGCGAGCGTGGGCCACTCTTTATTGCAGCACATAGGTTTCTTATTGCGGTGGCTTCTCTTGTTGCGGAGCACGGGCTCTAGGCATGTGGGCTTCGATAGTTGTGGCACGCAACAACTATTGTTGTGGCACAGGCTCAGCATTTGTGGCTCACGGCTCTAGAGTGCAGGCTGAGTAGCTGTGGTGCACAGGCTTAGTTGCTCTGCGGCATGTGGGATTTTCCCGGACCAGGGTTTGAACCCGTGTCCTCTGCTTTGGCAGGCGGATTCCTAACCACTGTGCCAATGATGGTGTGGTTTTTAAGGTTCAGTTGAACATGGGGAAAAATTTAGCATGTGTATATATATATATATATATATATATATATTTTTTTTTTTGCCACACCACATGGCTTGCAGTATCTTAGTTCCCCGACCAGGGATTGAACCCAGGCCCTGGTAGTGGAAGCATGGAGTCCTAACCGCTGGACCACCAGGGAATTCCCCTAGCATGTATATGTTAATACATTATTAGTAACTCTACCCCAAATCAGTTATAATTTGCTGAAATGTGGTAGAAATCTCAGAGGCTTTCACTACAGCTAGAGAAGACCAGAGACGATTTAGGATAAATATTGCCAAAAATGTAAATTACTCTGCTGACAGCTTAGCACAACTATAGACTCAATTTGGTTCTTGTGAAACCTCTTAGGAGAGTTTTTGCCTTTAGAATCTTCTGAGTTAACACCCATAATTATTTCAGTGACATAGCAAGGTGTTATCAGAATTGGGAGCAAATTGCTCTTCAGTGTATTCCCAATTTTAGTTTGTGGCCATCCTGAATTTTTGGCACAGTCACCACTGTCCTTTAGTCCTCTCATTATGTGCCTGCCCTAAATCTTCACAGATCTGGAGTAAGAGCACTAGAAGAAAGAGCTCTAGAAGTGGATTTGGGGTCTGAGGGTTTGAAGAGGTTTAGGATAAGAGCTATACGGATAGAGAAGGTAAAAATGAGAAAAATATATGATTAGGGGTCAGACATGGTTTCAGAAAATTGGAGGGAGAGTGTTAATGTAGAAGCAGCATAACTGGGCCTCAATGTCCTCTACTTACAGGAAGTAGTAAGTTCAAGCTCTGTGTGGTCTCATGAGATCCCTTGGACAGGGTCTGTCTGAACTTAGTCTGTTCTGGAGTCTATAGTACAGGAATAGGCTAGCAACATAATTTTTACTTGCACTCTATTTCATCATCTTCCCCTCACCCCCCAAGATTTCCTCCTTTCTTTCTGTTTTTTCCCTTAGGCATGTCTTTCTTCTTCCTTGATTTTGCCTTAAACTTGTAGGCTTAAGATTTAAAAGAGAATGAGAGGTTCGTGTTTTTAACCGCTTTCTATGAGACTAGTGATGCCAAAAACTTGGCCTCTGTGCTCTGGTGCCGAATTGAATCTTGGAGACAGAGTTTTGGGTGAAGTAGAAAAGAACAGCTTTATTGCTTTGTCAGGCAAAGGGGGACACAGAAGACTTGTGCCCTGAAAAACTGTGTGTCCCAATGTGGGGAGATTTGGTGAGGATTTTTTTTCTTTGACCATGACACATAGCTTGTGGGATCTTATTTCCCTGACCAGGGGTTGAACCTGGGTCCTCAGCAATGAAAGCAAAGAGCTCTAACCACTGAATTGCCAGGGAATTCCTGATGAGGAGTTCTACAGCAGTGGTTCAAGGGCGGGGTTGCTGATAAGGATCAGAATGTATGCAGGACCTGCACTCCTTTAATCTGGCCTCAGGTGGCTTCCTGATGAGCTTCTGGAGGTTATCAAACTGTGACCTTCTCTGGAATAAAGAATGCTAAAATCTTCCATTTGTTGGGGATTTTAGTTCTGTAAAAGAGCTCAAAGATATCATTATGAGTATCCCTTGAGGACCCTGCCCCAAGGCTACACTATTGTTTGTTAGCTGCTCCTCCCTTGTCTCTGCATCCCCTTCCTTCCCTGATTAGCAACTGTTTGAAAGGCTTCCATGCCCAAGAGCCCCACAGAGTCCTGCTAGGTTTCACTAGCACTTAGGTGATTCTGTGGTGCTTGAGAAATATTTAACATCCTTACTCCTCTCTAGAAGCTTTGTCTCTTTGAAGAAATTTTAAACCTTTGTTTTAGAGATATATTGGCTATATTCATAATGACATAGTGCTATTTCAAATAATTTTTAGGATAATGCAAGATGTAATTAAATATATGAATTTAAATGATAATGATATTATGACATTAGAAACTCAAAATAAGTGGCCCCTGACTGCCTTTCCTCTTTTTTCAGAGTCCATTTGTGTGAGAAATACACAGAACTGTTTTTGGATGGTTTGTTGCTTAGGTCTGTGGTTAATAGCCAGAGTTTATCCGAAGTATGTCCTTAGGATCATAATTGTTTGGTTTTTTTTTTCTTCTCTATTCCTTTTTTGCATTATACCTCTTCTTAGTAATGGTACTTGAGTAAAATAATCAGCTATTCAAGGTACATATGCTATTTACTGACACTAAATAAATCTCAGAATATAAACTAGATACAAATTAGCTATATAGTTTTTATTGTTTTCCATGGACTTTCCAGTATATTCTTCTTTACAATCTAGAGTCAAAGGCTAGAATATTTTCTCTTGGGTTCCTTGTTAACTAAGATCAACTCCATATTTTAGTTTCATTTTCCAAACTCCAGTTTAAGCTTTTTTTCCCCCATGTGAACATATAGCCAGGAGTCAAATGCTACTGTTCCATGGGCTTCCACTTGATATGAAGCAGTCTTTACCCTACCCCTCCCCACCTCAATCCTCCATAGTTTATTTAAAAGTCTCCAGATTTCCTCACTGCTCCCTAGAGTGCTAGAATCAAGGTACTTTTATTTTCCAATCTGGCTCCTACTCTGGAACCACTCAACTCCTTCCTTTCCGCTAATATCAGCATTATCATTAGCATCTCAGAAATAAAAACCAACAAAAATGGTTTTGGGAGTTACTCCAGGAGGGACTCACCTTGGTTTTTCTTAGAGAAAGTCTGTTTCTCTTTTATGGCTCTAAGAGAAGCAAAATATTCTCTTACTAAATTGAACATTCTGCTGTACCCTACCCCTCTGGATAGTGGATGTGACCAAGTGGGAGTTTTCAGCCTGTGCTCTTCCATATCACCCTCCCCACACACATACCCCACTCACCCGCACAAGGATTTCTCTTGATTGTTTTATTCAAGTCTTAGAAGTAGTTTCTCCCTGCTAAAATTTTTTATATTTTTTCAGAGGTCTTTGTCTGTATAGTCAAAGGTGGACTTTTATGGTATAACATTCCCTGAAAAGTACTTGAAAAATAGGACAAGTTTTGTTGAAGCACAGTTTTACAAAGTATTGTTGTTATTGAACAGAACTTGAGTTCACATGCTTGGAGCCTAGGAAAGCCAATCTGCTGATACCAGGTTGTGGTGAAGGAAAGCACAGCATTTACTGCAGGGTGCCAAGCAAAGAGAACAGTCAGTTGTGCTCAAAAGAACTGAACTCCCCAGTGACTTTCAGGGAAGCTTTATTTATCTAAAGTTTTTTTGATGTGGACCATTTTTAAAGTCTTTATTGAATTTGTTACAATATTGCTTCTATTTTATGTTTTGGTCTTTTGGCTACGAGCCATGTGGGATCTTAGCTCCCTCACCAGGGATCGAACCTGCACCCCCTGCATTGGAAGGGGAAGTCTTAACCGCTGGACCGCCAGGAAAGTCCCAGAGAAGGGTTTTTTTAAAGGCAACATTATGGGTGAGGGTTGCAGGGTGCCTGATCAACTAACTCATGGACATTCTTCTGATTGGTTGATGGTGAGGTAACAGGGTAATGTTCCTGGAATCTCAGTCATCAATCTTCTGGTTCCAGGTAGTCTGGGGTCTAGTGCTTGTGGTTAGATGTAGTCACCATTCTCTACCTGGAGGCCGGGTGGGGGGGATCTTAAGTTTCTGAAGAACAGCTTGAAGATATGCATCAGATATCCCTTCAGGAGGAACCAGGAGTCCTGTGACTAATCTAATTATTGATTGCATGAGGCTGCTCTTTGGAACTCAGGGAAGGCCTAGGAGACTAAAGCCTTTTTTCTACAACCAAGAAACTGAGACACGGAGCGGCTTTTGTACCTGGGAAGGCTCTGCAGGCTCCTGCTCAGCTTCACTGTTGTAACCAGTGTCATCCAACTTCAGGATCCCTGAACATTTAAAACTGACATCTAAACCCATATATGTTAGTCTCCCTCTTTGTTTGGGAACCCTTGACTGAAACTCCCCACCTTGGCTAGGCAGGATGATAACTGCTTGCCTGCATTGTCTCACAATAGGAGGTCCTGAAGAAGAACACGGTTCTGCCTTGGAAAACTAACCGGGAGAATTTGGGAGGAGCTGAAAGGAGGGAGGACACGCCAGCCCATAGTATGTCTTGTAAAACTAACCTGGAAAAATTTGGGAGGGGCCAGAAGGAGGAGGGAGGAGACAATGTGTCCTGGCAACCTCCCATAAAC
Organism: Mesoplodon densirostris; assembly: GCF_025265405.1. Lineage (NCBI taxonomy): Eukaryota > Metazoa > Chordata > Mammalia > Artiodactyla > Ziphiidae > Mesoplodon > Mesoplodon densirostris. The sequence goes on from NC_082661.1 coordinate 176,072,549, forward strand.
CTTCAGGATGAAATCCATCTTAGCTAAGACATGCCTGTTCCACCAGGAAGGACCCTGAGTCAGACCGAATATGGGCCAAGCAAGATGATTGGCCACCTGGAAACTGATCCCCTTACCATAAAATCTGAGACTGTAAACCACGGGGAGAGGAGTTCTCCTAGGTGCCCTTACCCTGTTGCTCTCTGCTCGGGTGCCCCTTCCCAGTAAAGTCTTTTGCTTTTGTCAGTATGTGTGTCTCCTCGGATTCATTTCCGAGTGTTAGACAAGAGCCCACTCTCGAGCCCTGGAAGTGGTCCCCCTTCTTGCAACATCTTGACCTAGCAATCATGCCCACAAAAACACTCCTACAAGCAGTTTGGCACTCATCTAGCACAAAGCTGTAGTTACTCAATTTATTTTGGGTTGAGATGCCTAGTGGTTGACACAGGGTTCTCTTTGTATGAGACAGAATCTCCTATGCAGTCTTGAAAAGGAAATAAGAAATGTTCAAAAATAACTTATACAAGGCAGAATGTGAGTATGTAGGAGAGTTTTGCATGAAGTATTTTCTGAGTGGCTTCAAAAGAGATTACAGTTCATTAGGGTAAGATTTCCCTGTGGATCACCTCCCTTGCCTGGCTGAGATGAGAAGTCATGTTATCTAGTTGCATTGTAACCAGGGTTGAAGCTCTGTAACTCTGCCCCAGTATTCTTAGTTTTATTTGATTAGTTCCACAAGGAATATATAACCATCTCTTAAGGACTTGATTGGAGAGCTTGACCTTGATATTTGTACACTCTTTTTTTGTATTTAGCACTGATCGTAGAAATCCTGTGTTTCACATTTTGAAATGACACTAACAAGCACTAGGAGACCTGAATTAGAATGCTAATGGTTAGCAAAAGAAAAGCAATAGTTTCTTTTTTTCTTTCTTTTTTTTTTTTTTAATTTGGGCACTTCCCTTGTTGTGAAAGGACTACTTTAGACTAGTATATTGTTAAAATGTAAGAACTTAATTAGTTTTGGGTAGTGCCTGCTTTTGTTTAATTTTGCCAATAAATCTTAATTAAATCTTTAAAAAAATCAACCCATACATTTTCTCTCAACCTGTAGAAATACAACAGAACTTCCTATTGGGCAAGGATTCTGCTGATGAGTTTTTTCATCAGTATGCTTATAAAACAACTCCTTTCAATAAAGCTGTTTTATAACAGGGAGTAGTACATAGAAGGGTGTGCGTTGGTCCTCTGGGGCCTTTGTGCCCTGCCTGCAAATGTGAGTTCTGGGTGGAATGATCACATGTTTGGGGGTAGGACTCTGCCTGCTGTTTGTTCTTGGTGATATAATTTGGCCTCTTCCCTGAGAGAAGGGGGGAGATTTTTCACTGTCCTCGCCTTTCAGGTTGGGAATCTTTGAGAGTCCAAGCTTTTAAAAATTGATTCCTGAATCCAACCTCTCAGTTTATGCAGTAATTTTCTTTAAGAGTGTGTCTTGTTTAAGATAGTTAGAAGAGTTTTGCCTCTTAAAATGATTTAATTCAAGTCTAGACAGTCTTGGAATTATGAATTAAGGATTCAAACAACGACATTGTTTTGGTTTTCTCAAAAGCACTACGAAAGCGTCTTCAAGTGCTCCTTTTGACTTAGTGCAAAGGACTTTTTTAGTGCTGGCCCTCCATTTGAAAGCAGCTGCCACTCCGCAAACCTTATTGTTATACTGCTGACCTCTGTCATCAGGAATGCTCTGGGAGGAAACAGACTCCTAAATGTTTTTCTTAAGCCTCTATGAAGTTTGTGATATGTCCTTTCAAGTTACTTTTGGTTAGTTTCTTAAGTTTACTTTGTGTTTAGTTGGAAGCTCCATGTTTTTAGCTTTATCATGAGTTGTCAGTGCTGAGTTCCTGGTAGGTGGTAAAAAGAATTGCCCTTTCCCTGTTACTCTGTTCTGCGGGAAGCCTTTGTGGTTTAAATTCACAGTTTCCCATTGTTGCTAGCTTCAGTTGTCTCCTCCCTCCGTACCCTTCCCTCCCCAGAACTCTAGCTCTTCCCTTGCCCCTCCCCATTCCTGTATCACTGGTCCCACAAATGCCCTTGTGATTGCTGGTGGCCTTTTGCTGGAGGTTTGAGTGTGCTCTCTGGTAAGTACGTGCTTATGGTAAAACTGGGTGGGTGGAGGGATGTAGGGAACTGGTCAGTCTTTGTGAAGTGTTGCTTTTAACGGGCAAAGTTTAAACCTTGAAAGTGAGGTTAACTTCTTAACTTTCAGAAGGCTTCTTTAATGCTGACTGTTGTTTCTGTTCTTCCCTCCTCTTATTCAATTATTAAGGCTTTGGAAATTTGATTTTTATTATTGGTTTAAAAACCCATTCTCATAGATTTTCTTGAGCTCATAGAATTAAAGGCAAGGGTTGTGGGTTTAGTATTTTAAATTTCCTTCAGATAGAAGGTTATTTGTGATTTCTTTATACTTATTTTCAGTATTAACATACTGATAAAAGAAATAATGAAGAAGAGGTCTTATTTTGTGGCTAAGCTAGAAAGTAGCATTTATTTCCAGAATTGGAATGATTCTTTTTTCTTCTCAGCAAATGTTGGCAAAATTCACTAAGATTTTGGCAATATATTGTCAATTCTGGGAACTGGTTTGCTGAGTACTTGAGGATAACAGATGGTTCTGGGAATTACTTTTGGGAAGTTAGATTTGTTCATTAGCACCTTCTCTCTTGAGATGTGAGATCTATATCCTTTTGAAAGTAAAATATTTAATATTTGGTGTTCAGCTTAAGTCAAATATCACTTTCATAATGGGCTTTCTATTTCCTTGGATTATATGTTTTGATCCTCAACTAAGAAACAGTATGTGTGTGTGTGTGTGTGTGTGTGTGTGTGTGTTTGTATGTGTTGACATTGAATGGATGATATTCTGGTATTTCAAGCAGTTATAAAGTTGTAAGCCTTGGGTTCTTCAGAAGTACTGCTAATTAAAAGTCATTTTTATGGTAGCTGATGTGAGGGAAAACTTGTTTGTGGTATTTCATTGCGGTTCAATTGAATCACTTATTCAAGTGATAGGTGCACTTGTACAATAATGAATTCCTGAGCTCTACTACCATGTGGCAAGTGCTAGTTTCTATGCTAAGTGCTTTGCATTTACTTCTAATTCCCAGTATGACCTTGTCAGATAGGTAGTATTATCCCTTTGGGAAACAGTCACGCATAGGTAGAACATGGGTTTTTCTTTTCTGGAAAATGAGGGAAATAATCCCTACTTGGTAGATTAATTGTGAGAATTAAAGGACGTACCATGTGTCTGGTGCCTAGCATAGAGTTGGTGTTCACTAAGTGGTGGCTACTGTTATTATAATTTTACAGCTGAAAGAGCTGGGGGGTAAGTACTTTGCTTAAGGTCTCTCAGTCGTCAGAAGTAGAGGTGGGATTCGAACTGGCTCAAAAGCAGGAGTCTGGCAGCATGTTTTTGTTTGAGTATTGGAAGGCTTTTAGAGTAGATTTCAGTGGATCCCTGCCCATCCCTCCACTCCTGCCCCCAGAGAGGAGGGGTTCTTGATATATGCCTTTCTTTCCTTCGTATCCTCTGTCACCTTCCCAGTCATGTGCTTGGTCTCTCACACTGGAGTTGCTTGTGCCATTCAGTGCCAGTGTTCTCCTAGCAGAAATGAGTCAAGCCAGTGCAGTCAGTGGCTTTTGATAGAGCCATCATGCTTTCATTATTGTTTGTGCTGAAATAATTTGGGTAGTGGTATGTTTATTTTTTTTTTAGTTTTTTAGTTTTTTAAATTGTAAGCTTTTTTTTTTAAAGTGGTATGTTTATAATGATTAATAAAAACTGCATGGTTGCAATCGAGCATTTAAGTTAAAAAAATCTTAGGGTTTAAAAAATTAGCAAAAAACTCTAGTTCTAAGTTACTGAACTAGAGGATAATATAAAGTAACTTTATGGAACTCACAGTTATCATTTTGCTATCCTGGGGCCTAATGTATTCACTATTGACTTTTTTCCCTTTACCTACCATAGTTACTAGTTTGGTGATACTAGCAGTATGCTTTTTTGTTTGTTTGTTTTAAATTTATTTATTTATTTAATTTTTGGCTGTGTTGGGTCTTCGTTTCTGTGCGAGGGCTTTCTCTAGTTGCGGTGAGCGGGGGCCACTCTTCATCGCGGTGCACGGGCCTCTCACTGTCACGGCCTCTCTTGTGGCGGAGCACAGGCTCCAGACGCGCAGGCTTAGTAGTTGTGGCTCACGGGCCCAGTTGCTCTGCGGCATGTGGGATCTTCCCAGACCAGGGCTCGAACCCGTGTCCTCTGCATTGGCAGGTAGATTCTCAACCACTGCGCCACCAGGGAAGCCTTACTAGCAGTATGTTTGAGGAAGAATGTTGTGTTTGTGCTACTGGCTATTAGGTAGAGTATCTTTCTTCCATAGACCTTTGGGAAACAGAAGGTATGATTTAGGTATGGTATGATTTAGGCAGTAGATTCAGGGAAGAAATAAAGAGATGACTGGTTATACTTATAACTGAGTTATCTCTAAATTGAAAAATGTATTTCAAAAAACTTAGTTCTTCATTTATTCTTTTATTTAACAAGTATTGAACATCGGCTGAGTGTAAGGCAATGTAACTTTCTGCTTTTTATTCTAATAAAGTACTCGTGTGTTGGTTAAGAACTGATTAACAAAATGTTCCTGGGAGGGAGAGATTAAATTCCAATTGGTAGGGGACAGTATTTAGAAAATCTTTTGGGAAATGAATTAAATATAAATGACTACTCCTTCCTAATAGGGTGTGACTATCATTAGTCTTTATTACTATAAATTGCCAGCAGGATGGCTTCTTCAAACAGGTTTGCTGAGTGGAGTGGATTATTAGTATTAGGAAATACTGGGAAGATGGGGCTGGGGAAAGGGTAATACAGATGACCCTTGAACAACAGGGACTGGAACTGCATGGGTCCATTTATATGCAGGTTTTCTTCAGTAAATATACATATTCTTTATTGAGCAAAATGCTGGGTATATACATAGAAAAACTCATTTTTTTTGTGTTTTAAGTGTAAGTATTTTGTCACTGAAGTTTTTTGAGCTAAATAGTAATTGATCAGAGATTGCTTTTGGCACCATTTTATAGATAGAATTAGAAGGGGGAGAATAGTTTGGAAGTTACCACAGTAGTCGAGGTGAATTGTATTGAAAATGTATTATTTTTAGAATACATTTTCCCTCATTTTGATATGGCTTTTGGTTTGTGCTATCAATTATAGTTTAATCTCATAGAATTTTTACAGTAAGTGTGTATGTGTGTGTGTGTGGGTGGGTGGGTGTGTGTGTGTAAGAGAGAAAGGGAGAAGGAAAGAGAGAGGATGGGTATAGGGGATGCAGTTATCATAATCATAGCTACTATTTATGGAGATCCTATTTTGTACCTGGCCCTAAGTATTATAATTTTGTTGCAATACTCTCAATAAATCACATTTATTACATGTAGTAAATGACCTGAAAGTGATGGAGCACGATTGGAATTTAGATTCATTTTATCCTGCTTCTTCATAATTATCATCAAAACATTTATGCCTCATTTACTAGATACTGGGCTAATTTTATATATATATATAAAATATATATACACATATATGTATGTATACACACACACTGTTTCATTTAACCCTCGTAAGAGTCGTATGAGAGACATATTTTTTTTTTAATTCCATTTTATTGATGAGGTACCTGAGACTTCAATAATTGATTCAATAAGTTGGTCAAGATAACACAGTTGTTAGGTGGTAGAGTCCAAACCTGTTCTACCATGCGAACTCTAGGTCCCTAAGTTTTATTTTTATTTATTTATTTATTTTAAAAATTTATTTATTTTATTTATTTATTTTTGGCTATGTTGTGTCTTTGTTGCTGGACATGGGCTTTCTCTAGTTGTGGTGTGTGGGGGCTACTCTTCGTTGTGGTGCACGGGCTTCTCATTGGGGTGGCTTCTCTTGTTGCAGAGTGTGGGCTCTAGGCCCGTAGACTTCAGTAGTTGTGGCTCACAGGCTCAGTGGTTGTGGCACATGGGCTCTAGAGCACAGGCTCAGTAGTTGTGGCACATGGGCTTAGTTGCTCCACGGTCTGTGGGATCTTCCCGGACCAGGGCTCGAACCTGCTTCCCCTGCATTGGCAGGCAGATTTTTAACCACTGCGCCACCAGGGAAGCCCAGTCCCTGAGTTTTATAATTCACATTGTGTTCGCTGGGAATGGTGCCTCCTGCATCTCCACCATGATCATGGTGTTTCCTGAGGTTATATAATGTGGTTAGCCCTGCAAAGGCTGCACTTTTAACCACTATGTTCTTTCTACTATCATGCTGCCTCCCTTAGAAGTCAGTAAATTATCTATATAGCTCTGGATCTTTATAAGGAGGGGCTAAGTAGCCTGCAAATGTCATTTCTTTTTATTTATTTTTTTAATTAATTAATTTATTTATTTTTGGCTGTGCTGGGTCTTAGTTGCAGCATGTGGACTTCTTAATTATGGCATGTGGACTCTTGATTGCAGCATGTGGGCTCTTAGTTGTGGCATGCAGACTTCTTAGTTGTGGCATGCATGCGGGATCTAGTTCCCCCACCAGGGATTGAACTGGACCCCCTGCATTGGGAGCACGGAGTCTTACTCACTGGACCACCAGGGAAGTCCCCAAATGTCATTTCTTAGTCATTACATTTGTCACTTAATAGCAAAGTGAAACGTCTTCTTTTTTTTTTTTTTTTTCCCAGCTGCTTTTGGACAAATTTATTGTAAATGACAGTTTTCTAAGCTCTTACAAAAAGAAAAAATATAAGGCTTTCTGCCCTTTATCAGCATACAGTTTTTCTTGTACATGATGTAATAATTTGAAGCTGCCAAAGTCCAACCCTCAGGAAAGTGTTTGAGTTGAGTTACTGTATTCACTGGGGAGTTTGTGATAACCAGCCCATAAATCAACAAATAACGTGGCCTTGTTTATGGTTGTAGATGCTATCTCTTTTTATTTTTAAGCTTGAATCAGAGCAAATATTGATTGAGTTAATACAGTCTTCATTAGAAAAAACCATCTGTGATATCTCAAGCTAGATATGGAGATTTGGAGGACTCTTATTTAAGGAGAGTCAGAGTTTATCAGAATGTTGGAATTGGCTGTTCTAGGTACTTATCCCTTCAAACGAGAAGTTTTCTCTTTAAATTAAACTTTCAGTGATTCAGTGCCTATTATATTCAACTTCTGTGTGGAATAAAGAGATACGCTTAAGGAATATGTGAGGTACTCCATGTACACAAATAACTGTAATATGGGGGAGGATGGGAATGCTTATCTTGGAGTGGAGGATGAGCGAGGGGCACTTAATAGGTGCTCAGTGAAATGTCTGATGAATAAATGAGTGAGTAGAAGATGTAGCTGGAAAATGGTGGTAAGGTCTAATGATTCTCAAACTTTGTGTAGGTGCCAGGCATATTTAATTCAATCTTATAAATTAGTAGTTAATTTTACTAGCAGACTATGCGAATGTAAAAATACGCAATAAAAAAAGCATAATCACGGATTTCCCTGGTGGCTCAATGGTTAAGAATCCGCCTGCCAACGCAGGAGACATGGGTTTGAGCCCTGGTCCGGGAAGATCCCACATCCTGTGGAGAAACTAAGCCCGTGCATTACAACTACTGAGCCCACATGCTACAACTAGTGAATCCCGTGCGCCTAGAGCCCGTGCTCCGCAACAAGAGAAGCCACTGCAATGAGAAGCCTGAGCACCGCAATGAAGAGTAGCCCCTGCTCTCTGCAACTAGAGAAAGCCCGCGCGCAGCAACAAAGATCCAACACAGCCAAAAATAAATAAATTAATTTAAAAAAAAAAGAAAACACAATCATGAACATGAGTCAATAAGAAAAAAAAACTGTCAAAATAGGTCCTGTTGACTGCTTTGGGGTTTTTTTTGTTTTTGTTTTTGTAGAAAGGAATAGCTTTATTGCTTTGCCAGGCAAAGGGGCACACAGCGGGTTCCTGCCCCCCAAAAACTGTTTGTCCCTGCTTTGTTTTTTGTTTTTTTTTTAAGTTTACTCTTTGTTAATGTTTTTGCCCTGTAAGCAATGGAATAAGTGGACAAGAAAAAATTATGGGAGAGAAACTTGTGAAAACTCCATCCATTAATTTCTCCCCTTGTGAATTATAAAAATACCATTGGGCTTCCCTGGTGGCGCAGTGGTTGAGAGTCTGCCTGCCGATGCAGGGGACACGGGTTCGTGCCCCGGTGTGGGAGAATCCCACATGCCGCGGAGCGGCTAGGCCTGTGAGCCATGGCCGCTGAGCCTGCGTGTCCGGAGCCTATGCTCCACAATGGGAGAGACCACAACAGTGAGAGGCCCCCGTACCACAAAAAACAAAACAAAACAATAAAAATACCATTTTTCTCTAGCCAAAAGAATACCCATCTCTGGAAGCCATTGAAAAGGGGAGTGTCATGGTATTTTAGGAGTCCTCTGGTAGTCACATATATAGAAATGGAGACCTGTCAAAGAGTCAGAATGTGGTCCAGTAGTCCAGAGGGGAGAGGATCTGGACCTTAGCAGCAGCAGCAATGAAAATAGAATGAAAGGAAATAGAAATCCACATCTGGCCCCCTGTTTCTAAATAGGAAGTAGTTACCAATTATTAAATAGCTTTCATATTGTTAGAATATTAGGTGTCTCAATGGTTGGTTATCTCTGGTCCAGAGTCCTTTCATTCTGTTTTTAGGGAAAAGAGTTTAAATTCCAATTTTAGTTTTACTTTAAGTAAGGAAACTATAAATTAAAGATAATTCATCTATGAATTATAGATAATTTAGAAAATAGAGAAAAGAGGAAAAAAAAATAATTCATCACCCTAACAAGACCCCTGTTATTTTACATTTACTTATGCTTGATCTTGTAGATTTAAAAACTTTTCTAATAGTTCATTCTAGGTAAATCAAGCTCTGAGAAACAGGTTTCTGAACTAATAACCCATTAACTGCTAAACTGTGATGTTAAACATGATAACCCCAGACATTTCACACAAGCCTTCATTGGACTCTAAATTTCCCATGATCACAAACTATTAGTCCACCTACCTTTATAAGTATAGATGTTAATCCTCCAATTGCCTCTATTCCGCATTGGGCCCAAGCTTTCATCTCCCTCAATGAATTATTTGCACATTTAAAAAGTTTTTTATTTGAACCAGTTTTGGACTTACAGAAAAGTTGCAAAAATAGTACAGTTTTTATATAGCCCTAACCCAGCTTCCTCTAATGTTATCATCTTATATAAGCATAGTATAATGATCAGTACCAGGAAATTAGCATTGGTTCAATACTGTTAAGTAAAGACCGTCAAACTTTAACTTTCTTCACCATTGTTCTTTATTGAGGATCCTATCTAGGATCTCACGTTGCATTTTAGGCTTTTTTCCTCCTTAGTCTCCTAGGTTCTGTAAAAGTTTCTCAGTCTTTCTTTGTCTTTTATAACTTTGACATTTTTGGAGGGTATTAGTCAGTTATTTTGTCAAATATTCCTCAATTTGGATTTGTCTGATTTTTTTTTCCTCATGATTGAACTGAGATTATATGGTTTAGGCAAGAATGTCAAGAAATGTGTTCTCAGTGTATTATTACCATGGGATTCATGATGTCAATATGTATTATTGCTCTTGATGTTTGACTTCATCACTTGGTTAAGGGGGTTTCTGCCTCATTTCTCTATAGTAAAGTTACTATCTTTCCCTTTGTGGTTAATAAATGTCTTGGTGGAGATACTTTGATACTATCATTTGCATGAATGTCGTGGAATTCTCTACATATAGAATTAGTAATATTACTTAGAGACCTCATTGAACTTCATTTAATGATTATGAAATGAATTCCCTTAAGGGAGCTATCCCTTTCTAAGATACCTGCACCTTACTCCTGGTTTCATCAAAGGACCTTCAGATTCTGCAGGAATAAATCCTTTCTAGTCAGTATTGGTCTCAGTTACACTCATATCCCATTCACAAAGAAGTCTCCAATGCTAATAAGCTATAGATCTCTGAACCTCCTTTACCCCACTGTCTCTTAGGGTGATAGGCTCTTCCTGTGGCCCAGTGTCCTTCCAAGCCTCATCTCTCTTTACGGTTAAGCCAGTTTCATTTTGCAAACATTTGAATGACTACTTAGGGTTTTTTCAGACACAGAGGCTAAGAGAAGCTGACTTTGTTGGTGAGGAATATAGTAGTAGATAATTAGGGTGGCTACGTCTATAGCCTGGTTTAATACTTTGGCCTGAGAAAAATGGCAGCACATTATGATGCATTGTGTATTCTTGTTGTGAAGTAATCATTCTCTGTATTTCATTAATATAGAGAAATGTTTTTTTCTAGAGGTCTTCATTTTCTAGAGCTGTACCTCTAATACTGGCAGTCTTGAGCCATGATCTTTTAAATTTAGCCCTGCCATTTCTACTCTGTCAACTGTGTGTGGATCCCTAGTAGAATTATTACAGTCAGCCCAAGAATGAAAAATTCAAATATACACCAAAGAGTACAATTTAGATCTATTTAGTGCTAACAAAATTTATATAAATCATAACGTATTAGATGACTTTGATTAGTAAAATACAAATTTATTAGTATTACTGCATTTAAAGTAGATTTTTGAATCATATATTTTCTCAAGTAACATATAATATAAAAGCTCAGTTTCTGTAATATGATTCAGAGTCTGTGGGACCTGGAGCTTACATAATTCAGGGGGCCCACTTTAAGGGAAACATTTTTTTAAAAAAAGAAAAGTAGATATTGGGCCTGAGGGCCTGTGCAAGAGAGGGGCCCTGAAGCTTAATCTTCATGGTTTCTTCTTTTTTTTTTTTTTCTTAATTCTACCCCTACCTTGCCCTTGCCTTTCAGTGTTGGCTGCACATATGGTGCCTCTCCCTTCCCAAGGAATTGCTCTTACTAATATCATTTCCTGTCACAATTCATGGTTTCTTCTTAAGCTTGCCTCTGGATGTGGGGGTCTGCAAAAAGGTTGGGACCCACTGTTTTCTGTCATTTCACACATGGGAAAGGTTTTTTAGCCTGCTCACAGGAAGTTAGTGTGTTCAGATTGGGAACAATGGGACATACAATTTAGTAACTCTACTACATAAAGAAATAGGTAATAGGTGATAAGATGACATGCTTCTTTCCCAATTTTGGCTTCTAAGCTTCCTAGAAGTTTACCTGATGTTAGAGACAACAAGGTAATGCAGGCTGTTTTGACTTAGTAAAGCCCAGGAGCTAGGTCATTATGATGATTAAATAAGTATAAAGTAAATTAAAGATTAAATAAATATAAGTATTTATGTTCACATTTTTTATTTCTTCATGATTCAGACTTGGTAGGTTGTATATTTCTATATTTTAATTTATTTCTTCTAGATTATTCAGTTTGTTGGTGTATAATTGTCCCCTGTAGTTTCTTATGGTCCTTAGTATTTCTCTGTTATCAGTTGTAATTTCTCCTTTTTAATTTCTGATATTATTTATATGAACCTTCTCTCTCTTTTTTCTTAGTCTAGTTAAAGATTTGTCCATTTTATTTATATTTTCAAAAACCCAGCTTTTAGTTTCATTGGTCTTTTCTGTTGCCTTTCTAGTATGTGTTAATCAGCTTGATATGGGAATCCCTTCACACAATGTATTCATATATAAAATCATCACATTGTACACTTTAAATATATTACAGCTTTATCAATTATACCTCAATAAAGTTGGGAAAAAAGGAATTTATGAACAAACTTATTCAGAGTCTATTCAGCAATAGTAAAATATAGGTTGCTGCATCTTCTTCAGAGTTGAGAGCAACACGGCAATAAGATTCTTGTATGCTCTTTCTCCTCCTTCCATCTTTGATTGAATATTCCATTGTGTTTGGAGTTGGCTGGAAACTAATAAATGTAGATAAAGATAATGATACATTTTCTGCAAAGAGTTTGGGAATAACTAGCTGCCAAATAGCCTACTATCAGTTTGTTGTAGTCTAGGACTATTCTCTGCAGGATGCTGCAGTGCCCTTTGGTTGCTACTGTTACAAAGGCAAAATCAATCAGATAGGAGTATTAGATAATGGACTATGGAGCCGTTTTAATTTAAATTTGAATAAATTTGCATCTAGCACTTAGTTACCAATATCAGGTGGTGGTTGTTTTTAATCATCATCTAATTGGCTGACATGAAAACTAAGCAAGATTCTGTATTGAAAACTGTATATGGGGCTTCCCTGGTGGCTCAGTGGTTAAGAATCCACCTGCCAATGCAGGGGACACGGGTTCGATCCCTGGTCCCGGAAGATCCCACATGCTGCGGAGCAACTAAGGCTGTGTGGTACAACTACTGAGCCCACGTGCCACGACTACTGAAGCCCACATGCCTAGAGCCTGTGCTCCGCAACAAGAGAAGCCACCACAATGAGAAGCCCTCACACCGCAACGAAGAGTAGCCCCTGCTATCTGCAACTAGAGAAAGCCCTTGCTCAGCAATGAAGACCCAAAGCAGCCAAAAATAAATAAATCAAAGAACAATAACAACAAACAAACCGCATATGGACAACTTCTTTGGAACAGATTGCCACTAAACAAGTAATGCAATGCTCACCAAGTTTGTTTAGCTTCGGGTTTTTTGTTTGTTTGTTTTTTTAAACTAAGTATCTAAGGATATGACTCAGATGCATTTATACAGAACTACCTCACTAGGATCTCATCTGCCCAAAGCTGTGTGATATCCCTTAAAATGTTTATATTGACAGTGAGGAAAGCCTGAAGTTTTAACTGAGTCACATTAATATTAGAATATCTTGCTTTATAAGATGAAGTAATTATGGAAAGTTTATGTATATGTATATATGTACACATACATACATACATATATACACACACATATATATTTAGAATCATGCTTTTTAGTTAGAATCACAATTTATAAATAGAACGATAGATTATATGACAAATAAAATAAACTATAGTGAACTCCTATGTAATGTATCCCACAATTACAGATATTTGTATATAACATAATAACAGATATAACACAATTGGCTTCTGACCTCCATCCATTCTATTCTCAGATGGGATGGAGGGGAACAGGGAGAGGGGAAGGACCCTAGAAACAGTGGTCTGATAGAAACATTAATTTCCCTTAAAATTATAGAAAATTTATATAGGAATTCAGAAACGGGGGAGATCCCTTCAGGCTTGGGGTAGTCAAGGAGTGTTTTACAAAGGTTTTTACAAAAAGGCTGGGTTACCTATAGAGGGGAAGTAGGATACTGAGCATCCCAAGTAGGTAAAACTATTAATAACATCACAGAAACGGGAAAACTCTTTGTTTGGGGAGAAGTTTTGTTTTCTTTTTATAAATTTATTTATTTTCTTTATTTATTTTTGGCTGCGTTGGGTCTTTGTTGCTGTGCGCAGGTTTTCTCTAGTTGCAGCAAGCGGGGGCTACTCTTCGTTGCGGTGCACGGGCTTCTCGTTATGGTGGCTTCTTGTTGCGGAGCACATGCTCTAGGCGCACAGGCTTTAGCAGTTGTGGCGCACGGGCTTAGTTGTTCCGTGGCATGTGGGATCTTCCCGGACCAGGACTCGAACCTGTGTCCCCTGCATTGGCAGGCGGATTCTTAACCACTGTGCCACCAGGGAAGCCCTGGGTGGAGAAGTTTTATGTAGTGAGATAAAAAGAGATAAATATAAAATATAAATTAAGGTCAGATTATGTTATTAAGAATCAGACTGAGAAGTTTGGACATTATTCTTCAGGAGGGACCCGGGAAAGGTTTTTGTTTTTTTAATTGACACTTTAAAATATGCTTTAAAAAGTGTTTTTTAGAATCTTTGGTAGTCTATATAAAATTACCAAAATTTATATTAAAATACCACAATCTTTTTGGTATAGAGTTCTGAGTTTTGCTAAATGCACAGAGGTAGTATAGTATAACTACCAGCACAATCAAGATACGTAACAGTTTCATCACCCTGGTACTGCCCCTTTGCAATCAACCCCTACTGTCACCCACAACTTCCAGAAACACTGGTCTATTTTGACTTTTGAATTTTAATTTTGACTTTTCCAAGATGTCATAAAAGTGAAATCATATAGTATATAGCCTTTTGAGTCTCATCATAGTACATTTGAGATTCATCCATATTTTTGTTTATGTCAATATTCTTTCCTTTTTATTGTTGAGTTATTGTATGTATGTACCATTTACTAGTTGAAGAACATTTGGGTTGTTTCCAGTTTTTGGTGATTATGTGTAAAACCACTATAAACACTTGTGTAAAGGTTTTTATGTGGCATAAGCTTTCATTTCTTTTGGGTAAAATACCTAGGAATGGGATTGCTAGGTCAGATGGTAAAAGTATATTTAACATTATATGTAATTGCCAACAGTGTCATTTTGCATTTCTATCAGCAATTTAGGAGACTTCCAGTCGCTCTGATACTTCCTCATTAGCCTTTGTTATTGTCAGGTTTTAAATATTTTTGTTTTTGTTTTTAGCTATTTTAGTAGGCATGTAGTGTGGTTTTAATTCCATTTCCCTAAAGACTAATAATATTGAATATCTTCTTATATGTTTATTTGCTATCTGTGTATTTTTAAAAATTTATTTATTTAATTTATTTATTTTTGGCTGTGTTTGGTCTTTGTTGCTGTGCACGGGCTTTCTCTAGTTGTAGCGAGCGGAGGCTACTCTTTGTTGCGATGCGTGGGCTTCTCATTGGGGTGGCTCTCTTGTGTAGCACAGGCTCTTGGCACGTGGGTTTCAGTAGTTGTGGCTCGTGGGGTCAGTAGTTGTGGCTTGCGGGCTCTAGAGCACAGGCTCAGTAGTTGTGGCGCATGGGCTTAGTTACTCCATGGCATGTGGGATCTTCCCAGATCAGGGCACGAACCTGTGTCCCCTACATTGGCAGGCGGATTCTCAACCACTGTGCCACCAGGGAAATCCTGTGTATTTTCTTTTTTTTTTTTTTTTTTTTTGCGGTACGCGGGCCTCTCACTGTTGTGGCCTCTCCCGTTGTGGAGCACGGGCTCCGGACGCACAGGCTTAGCGGCCCTGGCTCACGGGCCCAGCCGCTCCGCAGCATGTGGGATCTTCCCGGCCCAGGGCACGAACCCGTGTCCCCTGCATCGGCAGGCGGACTCTCAACCACTGCGCCACCAGGGAAGCCCCCTGTGTATTTTCTTGAGTGAAGTATCTGTTCAAATCTTTTGTCCACTTAAGGAAATTTTATATTTTTTCTTATTAAGTTTAGAGGATTCTATGTATATTTTGGATACAAGTCATTTATCCAGTGTGTGCTTTGAAAATATTTTCTTTTCATCCTTAGGTTGTCTTTTCATTCTCTTAACAGTGTCTTTCAAAGAACAGTACCTCTTAATTATGATGAAGTCCAATTCTATAATTCTTTTTTTCTTTTATGGGTTGTGCTTTTGTTGTTGTATCTAAGGAATCTTTGCTTAACCAAAGGTCACAAAATTTTCATCTGTCTTCTTCTAGAATTTTTGTAGTTTTAGGTTTTCCATTTAGGACTGTAATCCATTTTGAGTTATTTTTGTGTAGAATGTAAGGTATGGGTCAAGATTCAGTTTTTTGAATGTGTGTCCAGTTGTTCCAACATTATTTATTGAAAATACCATCCTTTCTCCATTGGGTTGCCTTTGCACGTTTATTGAAAATCGGTTGACAGTACTTGTGTAGGCCTGTTTCTGGGCTCTCTATTTTGTTCCAGTGATGTATGTATTTGTCTTTTCACCAATACCACATGGTGTTGACCTCTGTGTATTCCAACTTTTTTCTTCTGTTTCACAATTCTTTTGGCTATTATAATTCCTTTGCCTCGGGACTTACCTGGTGGTCCAGTGGCTAAGACTCTGAACTTCCAATGTAGGGGGCCCGGTTTAGATCCCTGGTCAGGGAACTGGATCCCCCATGCCACAACTAACTAAGAGTTCGCATGCTAACTAAAAAGATCCCGCATGCCACAACTAAAGATCCTGCATGCCGCAACTAAAAGATCCCGCATGCTGCAACTAAAGATCCTGCATGCTGCAATGAACATCCCATGTGCTGCAACTAAGACCCCGTGCAGCCAAATAAATAAATAAATAAATAACTATTAAAGAAAAATTAATTCCTTTGCCTCCATATAACTTTTAGAATCAGCTAGTCAATTTCTACAAAAAGAAATCTTGCTGGGATTTTGATTTGAAATTGCACTGAATCTATGGACCAGTTTGGAGTGAATTGACAACTTAACAAAACTGAGATGTCCAGTTTACAAACATGGCATGCCTATCCACTTACTTCAGTTTTGTAGTTTTCAGGATACAGATCATATATATATATGTAGTTACATTTATATCTAAGTTTTTATACTTTATGGTATTATTTTAAGTAGTACTTTAAAAGAATTTTAGTTTCCAATGTTCATTGCTAGTATATAGAAACACAAATGATTTTTTTAAAAAATATTGACTTTGTATTCTGTGATCTTACTGACTTCACTTATTAGTTCTTAGAGTTTTTTGGGTAGATTTCTTGGGATTTTCAAGTGTAGAACATCATTGTCTATAAAGACGGTTTTTACTTCTTCCATTATAATCTATATGTTTTTGGGTTTTTTTGCGGTACGCGGGCCTCTCACTGTTGTGGCCTCTCCTGTTGCGGAGCACAGGCTCCCAACGCGCAGGCCCAGTGGCCATGGCTCACGGGCCCAGCCGCTCCGCAGCATGTGGGATCCTCCCGGACCAGGGCACGAACCTGTGTCCCCTGCATCGGCAGGCGGACTCTCAACCACTGCGACACCAGGGAAGCCCAAATCTATATGTTTTTTAAACTTCTTTTTCTTGCCTTATTATACAGTCTAGGACCTCCAGTATGATATTGAATAGGGGTAGTAAGAGTAGACATCTTTGCTTTTTTGAGGACCTGAAAAGGTAGGAGTGATCCTACTGAAAACCTCTTTTGGCTGAGCAGCTGACATTGTTCTACTGCTAAGGAATAATTCAAGCTTTCCACTTTTTTTGTGTGAAATCACAAATAAGTAATGAGGTATGTTAAAGAGAAATATTAGTTTAAAAAAACTAATTATATAAATGAATTGGAATAGCAAGAGACAGGAGGCCAGAAAGACTTTTGTATTGTAATAGTCTAAATGGGAGGTAATCCTGGTGTAAACTAGGTGATGACACTGGAAGTGAAAAAGAAGGATCAATGTAAGAGATTTTGAAGGGAGAATTGAAAAGCCTTTATGATGTGGATGGGGAAGGATAGGAAAGAGTCAGAAACTACTGAGGTTTAGAACCTGGGTAATTGGAGATGCTGATCTCTGGCGACCTCGGCCCTGCAGGGGCTTGAAGCAGGATTTTGGTTTCCGGCCAGAGATTGAAGTCAGGCCGTGGCAGTGAGAGTGCCGAATCCTAACCACTGGACCACCAGGGACCGGTGGCCAGTCACAAGGCCATGGCCTGTCAACTGTGTAGAAATGAATTTCCACATAGAGACGGAAAGTAGTGAAACAAGTAAAGTGTTTATTAGGAAGAAAAAGATTACGTGTGGATAGACACACAGGCAGGCTCAGAGTTGCGCCCCTGTGGTAGTTATTTATTTATTTATTTTTGGCTGCGTTGGGTCTTCCTTGCTGCGTGTGGGCTTTCTCTACTTGCGGCAAGCGGGGGCTACTCTTCGTTGCGGTGCGTGGGCTTCTCATTGTGGTGGCGGAGCATGGGCTCTATGGCACATGGGCTTTAGTAGTTGTGGCACACGGGCTTAGTTGCGCTGTGGCATGTGGGATCTTCCCGGACCAGAGCTCAAACTCGTGTCCCCTGCATTGGTAGGCAGATTCTAAACTACTGTACCACGAGGGAAGCCCACCTCGTGGTAGTTTGAATCATTTATATGAGGCATTTCTTCCAGGTTTCCTTTGGCCAATCATCTTGCTTTACCTGGTTTTGAGTCCGTGTTTGGTATATGTCAGGGTCCTCCCATGTGTGCACACACATCTCTTAGCCAAGATGGATTCTATTGAAGTGACCTATAGGTAGGTTGACATCTCTTACTATGAGGTGATGCCCCCTCCCTTTTGACCTCCAAAGAGCCTTTCTGTGCATGTATAGTCAGGAAGGTCTTCTTGACCTCAAGAAAGAGAAATATGTTGTCTCTATCTTTTATCTGGGCAGTGCTCAGCTCTTCTCTTGTGCCTGCTATTTTGGAGTATCTGTCCACAGGGAACAACTCCAGCTGCCCAGCCTGGGGCCCATCTATCTCCTGCCTCAATGCCATTAGTAAAATAAATAAATAGATAAATTAATTAATTTTTAAAATGGGGGATTAAGAGGAGGGACTATTTTGGGGGGGAAGGCGGTGACTTCAGATTTGGACATGTTAAACTTGTTTTGAAAGTGGGACAATGTGCACATAGTTGGTAATTTGGTTTCAGAGTTCATAAGATTTGTGATTTATCAAACCAGAAGTTATGGTTGAAGTTCTGTTGGAAAAGGGGATGAGAACACTCATGGGAAGTACTCTAGACAAGAGCAAGAAGGTCTAATTTTAACTTTAGGGAATGTTTAGTTTAGTTTTTTTTTTTTTTGGCTGTGTTGGGTTTCGTTGGTGCACGCAGGCTTTCTCTAGTTGTGGCGTTGCAGTGCACGGGCTTCTCACTGCAGTGGCTTCTCTCGTCACAGAGCAAGGGCTCTAGGCACGCAGGCTTCAGTAGTTGCGGCACATGGGCTCAGTAGTTGTGGCTCATGGGCTTAGTTGCTCCACGGCATGTAGGCTCTTCCCAGACCAGGGCTTGAACCCATGTCCCCTGCGTTGGCAGGCAGATTCTTAACCACTGCACCACCAGGAAAGTCCCAGAATGCTTACTTTTAAGAAAGCAACAAAAGAGAGAGAAAATGGACTGTCAGAGCAGTAGGAGAACCAGTGTTCATTTGTCATTCTCTCATTTTTGTCATTCTTTTATTTTCTTATTAATTCACCCTACGAATTCACGATTGTGTTACATCAGGCAGCCAGTGTTAGGTGCTGCAGAAAAGTTAAGAAGAATGAGGCATATGGAAAAAGCCAGTGGGTTTTAAAATTAGGAGATTTCTTTTTTTTTTTTTTTTTTTTTTATTTTATTTATTTATTTATTTGTTTTTGGCTGTGTTGGGTCTTCGTTTCTGTGTGAGGGCTTTCTCTAGTTGCAGCGAGCGGGGGCCACTCTTCATCGCGGTGCGCGGGCCTCTCACTGTCGAGGCCTCTCTTGTTGCGGAGCACAGGCTCCAGACGCGCAGGCTCAGTAGCTGTGGCTCACGGGCCTAGTTGCTCCGCGGCATGTGGGATCTTCCTGGACCAGGGCTCGAACCCGTGTCCCCTGCATTGACAGGCAGATTCTCAACCACTGCGCCACCAGGGAAGCCCAGGAGATTTCTTTAGAAGGCAAATGTTCCATGAAGTAAAATTGTGGTGGTGGAATAAAGGAACAGTACCATGTTCTGAAGACATTAATGATGAGCAAGGAGAAGCAGCAGTTATAAATTATTTTACAGAGACGTTTAGCAGTGAAAGGTTGAAAAAAATTTAGGACAGTAGGCATAAGGATTTAATACGTTCAAGGTGTTCTTTACTGTTACTGGTTTTTTAAAGAATATAGGATATCTATGTGGTTATCTTTAAAGGGAAAAGAGCTCATGAGAAGGGAATGTTTGAATGGTAATAATAACAATAACAGTAATTTATATAGCAGTTACTATATGCCAGACATTGATATCCTCATAATAAGCGAGAAGATACTATGGATATAGTTTGTAATTATTGACATGTGGAGTGTACCAAGGAATTGAGGTAATTGCCTGTTGATTTATCAGTGCAAGTATAGATTCTTCAGTAAATTATAAGTAAACTGCTATATAGAATAACAGAACCAGAAATGTGGGCAAATTTTCTGGAAACTGTTGGGATATCTCAGTGTTGTACAGTTTGACTTCCTATTGTTTGGGTTACTTTTGACTTTAATCACTAGTGATGGGGCTACTGTTTCTTCATTAGAAACTGAGATACTCTTCATGGCTTTTCCATTTGAATCATTGATCAGTTGAACATGGTCAGTGTTTGTAGACCTTCTAAAATGTTACCCTATTCCTTGTAATAGACTCAGTTGTTTACCTTTTTATGTTAAACTTTGTATTTTTTAAATAATTGTAAAATTCAAATGTTTCTTCAGGCACATAGCTAAATCATACTGACATGTACCTTGTTCTATGTGAGGCCTATTGTTCTTTTTATATAATTAGAAGACTTATTCCTGCTGGCTTACAACTTTCTAGTATCCTGAGGTCCCCAAACAGAAATTTACTTTTCAGTTTTTAGGCTCAGCAATTCACTCATTCAGTGAACTCATTATTAATTCTTTGTTTTGAAAACTTGCTTTCACATACCTATCACATTAAATCTCAGTCACTGTGTGAAATAGGTATTGTGCCACCATTCCATAGACCCAGAAAACAAAGTTCAGGACACCTAAGTTATTTGGGATTACATAAAGTAGTAAAAATGTAGAATTTGAACCCATGTTTTTCCAACTCCAGGTCTAGTCCTAGTCCTCTTAATAATATCACAATTACTCTACATCACTTACTCCTGACAACAACTTGAACTTACACTGTGTTTTGACCTCTCCTTGTCATAGAAATAGGATTCAAGCTTTATTTCCTTTTAATTTGTCCTTATATCTTTACATTTTTGTATTTTTCTTTTTCTTTCTTTTATTTTCAGTTTGGGATTGCCAATATCATCTGGCATGGTTATTATCTACCAGCTTAATGATTTTAGTCATGATTTTGCATTGAGTTACTAATACTGCATACAGTACAAGGTAATTCTTACATAATTTTAAATTCTTTTATTATTTGCAGATATCAATTCCTTTTCAACTTAAAAAATAATTTAAAACTTACAAACAAGTTGCAAGAAGTGGAACAAAGAATTTTCATATACCCTTGAGCCAGATTTATTTACTGTTAACATTTTGCTATATTTGCTTTACTATTTTCTCTTTCCTTCTCTCTCCATATATACATAAGTATACACGCATACACACAATTTTTTTTTTTTTCCTGAACCATGTCAGAGTAGGTTGCAGACATTATGCTCTTTTACCCCTAAAATACTCTGGTACTGCCTAGGAAGTTCTTTTTCTTTTTAAAAATAGGTTGTTAGAGCCATGTCGGTAGAACTCTTTATTTTCTCATGTATCTTTAGTAGATGGATTATATTGTTTGTTGCTAGACCTGTAATTTAAGTGAAATATTTTGTCATCAGTATTTCTTGGACTGTTTGTTATTACCACTCTTGGCTTTGTTCTTTTTGGCTCTCACCTCTGGTTTCTGACACACCTAGCTCAAGTGTGAGAGTTTTTTGCCTTACCCTACATAATGCTGCCATTCAGAGCCTGAGAATCTTTTTTTTCTGCTACTGCCTTTTTTCCCTTTGCTCCCTGAACTCAGGGGTGTGTATCATAGGGCAGGCTGAGTTTCAGTGAGCTCCTAATGTGGATACTGGAAACCCCACCTGCCTGCCAAGTCCTTTTGGCTTTGAGCAAAGTGAAGGGTTGGTATTTGTCATTCCTTTGCAGCAGTTGAGCTGAAGGAATGCTGCATGGCTTGTTGGAAGTTGCTTAGTGGCCTCCAGTGGGGTGTATATGGGGTGTGTGTAGAGGGTTGAGGGTCTTGTAGTCTGTGTAGGAGACATGGGGTCCTGCCTGGTGCTATATGCTAATCATCAGGCAGTGTTTATTGAGTGCCTGCTTATGACTAGACTAGCACTGTGTTAGGAGCTTTTGGAATAGTATAATAAAATATATAATTAAGTCACAGTAAGTAGTCAAACAATTCTGGCTCTGCCACTTACCAGCTTTGATTGGGGCAAGTTAATGTCTTTAAGCCTCCCTTTACTCTTCTGTGAAACGGAACTATTAATACCTACATGATAGGGCTGTTATGAAGATTAAGTAAAGAATATAGGTATTGTTTAGCACATGTCTGACACTAGTTAGTATTTCATTTCATACAGTCATAGTCAGGATGTATGACTGATACCATATAAAACAAATAGAGATTAATAAAAACAAATACAGAATAATATGACACTATAATGTATAACCTAATACTTTAACTGTGACCTGTAGATTGTAAATAGTCTGGGAATTTAGAGAAGGAAAAGAACAGTCTGTGCAACCATTTAATATTCCTGTGCCTCAGCTTTTCCACTGAACACACTATGGATACTGCTAGGTGAGCCAAGAATGATTAAGATATTATATTTTTGCTTTTTTAGGTCATCCATATGATGGTGGGAAGGAAGGGAGAAGCTTGGGAAACTGTTAGAAACCAAATTTAATATTTAACATTCTTAATTTTTTCCTTCTGTGTACCTGGCAGCCTTATAGAAAAACTTACAGGTGAATATTAGAAGCATTTCCTTCCAAGGAAATTTTCCCTTGTTGCCTCACTGGCATTTTAATTAGGTGAAAATTAATGTTGGTCAATGGATGGCCTCTGATTGTGAACACCTTGGATATAATCTGAGGATTAAGTGATTTGTAACCCAAATTATCTCTCTGATCCTCTGGCAAAAAATGTTAACATACAAACAAACAGGTCAGAAGAAGATTTAGTTCTTTTGGACTGGATGTTAAGGACATATGGTTTACTCACCATGAGGGTTTCTCTGGGATGGGACATCTTTACTCAGAGCCCAGACTGATAACTGCCACTCCCACCTTTAAATAGGCTTTTATAGCCATGAGCATGTAAAATACCTTGAAAATTTTCTGTACTCACAACATCCAAAACAAACTGTTTCAATTTCTAGTTTGGTGTGTGTTTACTTGGTAACTTTTTTCTTAGCCTGATTTTGGAAAGTTTGCATTCAGTTCTTATTTTTGTCCAGGTCAACTTTCTTCTCCTCCTAGAAAATTTGGGAGAAGGCTCCTATGAGAGTAAAGCTGCGCACACCTTTTTCTTCCCACCTCTTTGGTTTGAGTGTTTCTCCTTTTTGTTGTTGTTAGGATTTCTTTGCAGGGGTGGGGTGGTGAGCATTGTTTGTCTCGGTTTCAAGTTTTAGTGAGAGGTGAGGCAACGCTGATCTTGGCAGAAGCGCACAAAGCTAGTAGAGTCATTAAATGACGCAAGCTTTTGATTGTTTTTTTTTTCTTTCTTTAAAGCTCTCTGGCACAGCTGGCTAGTCTAGTCACAGAGGAAAAGAGAAGAGACTTTCTGAAGTTCTGGATGGAATACTAGAAAATGTTTGGGACATATTAAAAAACAGCAGCAGAACAACAACAACAGAAACTCCATTTATTTCAAACAAGCTTCTTAGCTTTGTGGAATCTATGTCAGTTGCTTAGAACTTGGGTTTTTACTTCAGAGGATGATGGGACGAGGCAATAGAAGGCGAGGAGGGTTGCGTTGGATTCTTGCTTATCTGTCTGCCTCTCCTTCCAGTTGGAAAATTCTTCAATCCACAAGAAGCATTATAAACAAGCCTAAAGAACACATCCTACCCTGATCCTGGATTCTGTTGGAGTTGAGGAGTACAGCCACTTCACCAGGGTTTTATGGAGGCAGTTCAAGAAAAATCGAAGGAAGGATTTCTCTGTTTGAATTAATCCTGTGCCATGTTACATTTTGGGCATTGCTTGGAGCAAGTAGGGGACAGCTCTGTCATGTGGATCTAAGGATACCTGAGTTTCTTGAGCTGCGTATATGATGTTTGGAATGTTGTAAATTCAAAATCTTTCAACATAAATTTGTTAAATTCTGGATTCTCTTTATATTAAGGACTTCAGCAGACAGAAACTCCCTCCCCAAAAGATACAAAACTTCCTCTGTGTTTTCAGGCTAAATGTGAACAATAATGTCTTGGAAGAGAAATTATTTTTCAGGGGGCCGTGGTAGTGTCCAAGGGATGTTTGCTCCTCGAAGCTCGACCTCCATAGCCCCCAGCAAAGGCCTCAGCAATGAGCCAGGACAAAACAGCTGCTTCCTCAACAGTGCCTTGCAGGTAAGGGTAATTTCTTTCTTTTTGGTGAACTTTGACTTTCACTTGCTGATGCTGTATTTCTGATTACTCTTTTAAATCTAATACTTGATAGTCTCTTTTTGAGGTCAGCAGCCTAAGATCAGTTTTTAAGTTAATCTCTGTGATCGTAGGCAAGTCACTTTATCTCTTTGAGTCTCAATTACCTCATTTGTAAAAGAGGAGAGTAATAATGATAGTAGAAATAATAACTGTAACTACTACTACTTAGCTGTCTAAAGGGAGGTACATGGACTAGATGATCTTACTACTTGTTTATTGACTTTTTTCCTGAACAGTCTCTACTGTTTCCTTTTTTTCCATTTGAGACGAAGGTGTCTCATCACCCTCGTTGCCTTCCTCTAGTATAGAAAGCAAAATTCTTTCCACAGGTGAAAGATTCTCAGGTATGTTATTCTTTTTTTTTAATATTCTTTTTTACTTTTTTTTTTTTTTTTTTTGCTGTACGCGGGCCTCTCACTGCTGTGGCCTCTCCCGTTGCGGAGCACAGGCTCCGGACACACAGGCTCCGCGGCCATGGCTCGCGGGCCCAGCCGCTCCGCGGCATGTGGGATCTTCCGGGATCGGGGCACGAACCCGTGTCCCCTGCATCGGCAGGCGGACTCTCAACCACTGCGCCACCAGGGAAGCCCTTTTTTTACTTTTTATTGATGTATAATATACATACAGGAAAATGCATGTATCATAATTATACAATTCAGCTTTCAAAACAGATCACAACCATGTAAACAGCACCCAGAGTAACAAAGAGCTGATTTCCAGCTTGCAGAAGACTCCCTTGTGCTCTCTTCCAGTCACTAACCACTCCCCAAGGGTAAACACTATTGAAGGGTAACCACTAACCATAGATTAGTTTTGCCTGTTTTTGAACTTAATTTAAATGAATCAGGTATGTTATTCTTGTCTCATAATATTCAGGCTCTTAGCACACATTCTGATCCGGGTCCAGTCTTTGTCCACTTCTTCATCTCCTTCCTCTGAGCTCTCCTGCAGTGTCTGGTCAGATATGCTTGCACAGAGCTGGTAGAAAATAAATTCCTCTAAGGTGATTATCTACTCTAAATTTTCCCTTTTTGTCTTGCTTGCCACTTTAGTTGTCTCAGAATCCCAAAGCTTCCTGTCTGTCTGCCTGCCCTGCCCAATCAGGGCCATAGTGTGTTCGGTTCATCCCCCTTGGTCTAACTTTCAAGTGATTACTTTCCCCTTTTTTCTCCTCTTCAAAGTAAAAGTAAATGCAATTTGCCACCCAAGATAATTATGCTTGGGTAAAATATTAGCTTTACACCTCAGATGTATGAGAAAATAAGTTGTTATGAAAGAAAAAAAGACAAGACAACATATTTGGTATAAAAAGCACTGGACTTAGGAGACCTGGGTTCTAGTTTTAGCCTTTCTTTAGACTAGCCTTGTGACCTTGTACAGGTAATAGTATTTTAATTTTCTCATTTGTAGTACAAGAATCTTGTCAAGCTTATTTATTTATTTACTTATTTATTTTGTATTATGAATCTTCATGTACACATCAACCAGGCACAACAATGATTAATATTTACCAGTCTTAGTTCATTCACTGGCCCCCTTTTTTGCTGAATTATTTTAAGCTACTCCCAAGCATCATGTGATCTTTAAATACTTCAATGCATTTCTCTAGTACATAAGGACATGAAAAAAACCATAATCTCAATGACTTTATCACACCTAAAAAGTTTAGCTAAAATTATTTATATTATCTAATACCCAGTCCATGTTTAGTCTTCTCAGTAGTATAAAAATGTCTTTTTAAAAAAATTGAGGTAAATTTGATGTACAATATTATATAGGTTACAGGTGTACAACATAGTGATTCACAATTTTTAAAGGTTATACTCCATTTATAGTTATTATAAAATATTGACCGTATTCCCTATGTTGTATGGTATATCCTTGTAGCTTACTTATTTTATACAGAATAATTTGTACCTCTTAATCTCCTACCCCTATCTTGCCCGCCACCTTCCCTCTCCTCACTGGTAGCCACTAGTTTGTTCTCTATATCTGTGAATCTGTTTCTTTTTTGTTGTATTCACTAGTTTATTTTATTGTTTAGATTCCACATATAAGTGATATCATACAGTATTTGTCTTTCTCTGTCTGATTTATTTCACTTAGCATAATAACCTCCAAGTCCATCCATGTTGCAAATGACAAAATTTCATTGTCAAGATTATTTATGTAATAAAATTTCCATACTCTGTTTTCAATTTTTTTTTGAAAACATTAAAAAATTCTATGCTGTCTAGAGTCAAAAATTCAAAAATTCTATGCTGTCAAACTATAGAAAGAGTTTAAGTACCTTCACTAATTACTACCACAAATTGTATGCAGTTGCAGTGGGGGCGGGGGTGGGGGTGGGTGTTTGGTTAGGCTTCCCCCCCCCACATATTAGCTTTTTGAGTCACTTTGCATAAACTAACAATACTTTTGTAATTTAGAAGAAGGTAAAAAAGGGTGTTGATAGAGATGTGTGTGTATTTACCTCCTATCAGGCCATAGTCCTGTTTTTATAATTCTGTTTTTTTCTATATGTTCTATTTTTATTGTCAGTCTAAGCAATAATATTTACAAATTTCTGTTCTAATTTCCAGTGCCATATAGAATATATAACTTACACACACATACCTATTTCTATATTTATACTTGAAGACATTGATAGTTTTGGAGTGCCTGTTATAATCATGTTACAAGCTGAAAGTAATTGTTTCAATGAGCTAATATTCTAACTTTTGGTATGAAAGCTGTGTTCACCACAGATGTATTGAACCCATTACATTTATTATAAAAAGGCATTGCTTATTTAGGAGTGTAACGTGTTTCAAAGAACTTTTGGAAATATATATCTATAGACACCAAAGTATGAAGAAGCCCCGGAGGTGTGCTATAATCTGGTGCTCCAAAAGTAGTGCCTTTTCATATATGGTGCTATTTAAATGTTTTCCAGATAAGAGGAGCTTCCTAAGGCATTTATGCTATATATTACACCATTTCTTTTTCAACTGAACTCATAGTTTACTCAGATTTCGTGAGTTTCTTTATGAAGTGTCTTTTTGTATTCCAGGATCCCATCCAGGATATTACATTTACATTTACTTGTCCTGTCTCCTTAGGCTCCTCTTGGCTGTGACAGTTTCACACAATTTCCTTGTTTTTGATGATCTTGACAATTTTGAAGGGTACTAGTCAAGTATTTTGTAGGATGTCCCACTATTGCAGTTTGTCTGATATGCTTCTCATGATTAGATTGGCATTATGGGTTTTTGAGAGGAATACCATAGAAGTAAAGTGTTGTTCTCATCACATTGTATCAAGGTTACAAACTATAAACAGATTTTTTTTAACATCTTTATTGGAGTATAATTGCTTTGCAATGTGTGTTAGTTTCTGCTGTATAACAAAGTGAATCAGTTATATGCATACGTATATCCCCATATCCCCTCCCTCTTGCGTCTGCTTCCCACCCTCCTTATCCCGCCCCTCTAGGTGGTCACAAAGCACTGAGCTAATCTCCCTGTGCTAGGCAGCTGCTTCCCACTAGCTATCTATTTTACATTTGGTAGTCTATATATGTCAATGTTACTCTCTCACTTCATCTCAGCTTACCCTTCCCCGTCCATGTGTCCTCAAGTCCATTCTCTATGTCTGTGTCTTTATTCCTGTCCTGCCCCTAGGTTCATCAGAACCAATTTTTTTTTATATTCCATATATATGTGTTAGCATACAGTATTTGTTTTTCTCTTTCTGACTTATTTCACTCTGTATGACAGACTCTAGGTCCATCCACCTCTCTACAAATAACTCAATTTCGTTTCTTTTCATGGCTGAGTACTATTCCATTGTATATATGTGACACATCTTCTTTATCCATTCATCTGTCGATGGACACTTAGGTTACTTCCATGTCCTAGCTATTGTAAATAGCGGTGCACTGAACATTGTGGTACATGACTCTTTTTAAATTATGGTTTTCAGGGTGTATGCCCAGTAGTGGGATTGCTGAGTCATATGGTAGTTCTATTTTTGTTTTTTAAGGAAACTTCATAGCATTCTCCATAGTGGCTGTATCAATTTATGTTCCCACCAACAGTGCAGGAGGGTTCCCTTTTCTCCACACCTCCTCCAGCATTTATTGTTTGCAGATTTTTTGATGATGGCCATTCTGACTGGTGTGATGTGATACCTCATTGTAGTTTTGATTTGCATTTCTCTAATGATTAGTGATGTTGAGCATCTTTTCATGTGTTTGTTGGCAATCTGTATATCTTCTTTGGAGAAATGTCTCTTTAGGTCTGCTGCCCAGTTTTGGATTGGGTTGTTTGTTTTTTTTGATATTGAACTGCATGAGCTGCTTGTATATTTTGGAGATTAATCCTTTGTCGGTTGCTTCGTTTGCAAATATTTTCTCCCATTCTGAGGGTTGTCTTTTCGTCTTTTTTATGGTTTCCTTTGCTGTGCAAAAGCTTTTAAGTTTCATTAGGTCCCATTTGTTTATTTTTGTTTCTATTTCCGTTTCTCTAGGAGGTGGGTCAAAAAAGGATCTTGCTGTGATTTATGTCATAGAGGGATCTGCCTATGTTTTCCTCTAAGAGTTTTATAGTGTCTGGCTTTACATTTAGGTTTTTAATCCATTTTGAGTTTATTTTTGTGTATGGTGTTAGGGAGTGTTCTAATTTCATTCTTTTACATGTAGCTGTCCAGCTTTCCCAGCACCACTTATTGAAGAGGCTGTCTTTTCTCCATTGTATACTGTTGCCTCCTTTATCAAAGATAAGGTGACCATATGTGCGTGGGTTTATCTCTGGGCTTTGTGTCCTGTTCCATTGATCTATATTTCTGTTTTTATGCCAGTGCCATACTGCCTTGATTACGGTAGCTTTGTAGCATAGTCTGAAGTTCAGAAGCCTGATTCCTCCAGCTCCGTTTTTCTTTCTCAAGATTGCTTTGTCTATTCAGGGTCTTTTGTGTTTCCATACAAATTGTGCAATTTTTTGTTCTAGTTCTGTGGAAAATGCCATTGGTAGTTTGATAGGGATTGCATTGAATCTGTAGATTGCTTTGGGTAGTAGAGTCATTTTCACTCTGTTGATTCTTCCAATCCAAGAACATGGTATATCTCTCCATCTGTTTGTATCGTCTTTAATTTCTTTCATCAGTGTCTTATAGTTTTCTGCATACAGGTCTTTTGCCTCCTTAGGTAGTTTTATTCCTAGGTATTTTTGTTGTTGTTGTTGCAATGGTGAATGGGAGTGTTTCCTTAATTTCTCTTTCAGATTTTTCATCATTAGTGTATAGGAATGCAAGTGACTTCAGTGCATTAATTTTGTATCCTGCTACTTTACCAAATTCATTGATTAGCTCTAGTAGTTTTCTGGTAGCATCTTTAGGATTCTCTATGTATAGTATCATGTCATCTGCAAACAGTGACAGTTTTACTTCTTCTTTTCCCATTTGGATTCCTTTTATTTCTTTTTCTTCTCTGATTGCTGTGGCTAAAACTTCCAAAACTGTGTTGAATAATACTGGTGAGAGTGGACAACCTTGTCTTGTTCCTGATCTTAGAAGAAATGGTTTTAGTTTTTCACCATTGAGAACGATGTTGGTTGTGGGTTTGTCATATACGGCCTTTATTATGTTGAGTTAGGTTCCCTCTATGCCTACTTTCTGGAGAGTTTTTATCATAAATGGGTGTTGAATTTTGTCAAAAGCTTTTTCTGCATCTACAGAGATGATCATATGGTTTTTCTCCTTCAATTTGTTAATATGGTGTATCACGTTGATTGATTTGCGTATATTGAAGAATCCTTGCATTCCTGGGATAAACCCCACTTGATCATGGTGTATGATCCTTTTAATGTGCTGTTGGATTCTGTTTGTTAGTATTTTGTTGAGGCTTTTTGCATCTATGTTCATCAGAGATACTGGCCTGTAGTTTTCTTTTTTAGTGACATATTTGTCTGGTTTTGGTATCAGGGTGATGGTGGCCTCATAGAATGAGTTTGGGAATGTTCCTCCCTCTGCTATATTTTGGAAGAGTTTGAGAAGGATAGATGTTAGCTCTTCTCTAAATGTTTGATAGAATTCGCCTGTGAAGCCATCTGGACCTGGGCTTTTGTTTGTTGGAAGATTTTTAATTACCATTTCAATTTCAGTGCTTGTGATTGGTCTGTTTATATTTTCTATTTCTTCCTGGGTCAGTCTTGGAAGGTTATGCTTTTCTAAGAATTTGTCCATTTCTTCTGGGTTGTCCATTTTATTGGCATATAGTTGTTTGTAGTAATCTCTCACGATCCTTTGTATTTCTGCAGTGTCAGTTGTTGCTTCTCCTTTTTCATTTCTAATTCTGTTGGTTTGAGTCTTCTCCCTTTTTTTCTTGTTGAGTCTGGCTAATGGTTTATTAATTTTGTTTATCTTCTCAAAGAACCAGCTTTTAGTTTTATTGATCTTTACTATTGCTTCCTTCATTTCTTTTTCATTTATTTCTGATCTGATCTTTATGATTTCTTTCCTTCTGCTAACTTTGGGGTTTTTTTGTTCCTCTTTCTCTAATTGCTTTAGGTATAAGCTTAGGTTGTTTATTTGAGACTTTTCTTTTTTTCTTGAGGTACGATTGTATTGCTATAAACTTCCCTTTTAGAATTGGTTTTGCTGCATCTCATAGCTTTTGGGTTGTCGTGTTTTCATTGTCATTTGTTTCTAGGTATTTTTTGGCTTCCTCTTTGATTTCTTCAGTGATCTCTTGGTTATTTAGTAGCATATTGTTTAGCCTCCATGTGTTTGTATTTTTTAGTTTTTTTCCTGTAATTGATATCTAGTCTCATAGTGTTGTGGTTGAAAAAGATACTTGATACAATTTCAATTTTCTTAAGTTTATCAAGGCTTGATTTGTGACCCAAGATATGGTCTATCCTAGAGAATGTTCCATGAGCACTTGAGAAGAAAGTGTATTCTGTTGTTTTTGGATGGAATGTCCTATAAATATCAATTAAGTTCATCTTGTTTAATGTGTCATTTAAAGCTTGTGTTTCCTTATTTATTTTCATTTTGGGTGATCTGTCCATTGGTGAAAGTGGGGTGCTAAAGTCCCCTACTATTATTGTGTAACTGTCGATTTCCCCTTTTATGGCTGTTAGCATTTGCCTTTTGTATTGAGATGCCGCTATGTTGGGTGCATAAATATTTACAATTGTTATATCTTCTTCTTGGATTGATCCCTTAATCATTATGTAGTGTCCTTCTTTGTCTCTTGTAATAGTCTTTATTTTGAAGTCTATTTTGTCTCATATGAGAATTGCTACTCCAGCTTTCTTTTGATTTCCATTTGCATGGACTATCTTTTTCCATCCCCTCACTTTCAGTCTGTATGTGTCCCTAGGTCTGAAGTGGGTCTCTTGTAGACAGCATATATACGGGTCTTGTTTTTATATCCATTCAGCCCACCTACGTCTTTTGGTTGCGGCATTTAATCCATTTACATTTAAGGTAATTATCGATATGTATGTTCCTATTACCATTTTCTTAATTGTTTTGTGTTTGTTTTTGTAGGCCTTTTCCTTCTCTCGTGTTTCCTGCCTACAGAAGTTCTTTAGCATTTGTTGTGACGCTGGTTTGGTGGTGCTGAATTCTCTTACTTTTGCTTATCTGTAAAGGTTTTAATTTCTCCATCGAATCTGAATGAGATCCTTGCTGGGTAGAATAATCTTGGTTGTAGGTTTTTCCCTTTCATCACTTTAAGCATGTCCTGCCATTCCCTTCTGGCTTGCAGAGTTTCTGCTAATAGATCAGCTGTTAAACTTATGGGGATTCCTTCGTATGTTATTTGTTGTTTTTCCCTTGCTGCTTTTAATATTTTTTCTTTGTATTTAATTTTTGACAGTTTGATTAATATATGTCTCTGCGTGTTTCTCTTTGGGTTTATTCTGTATGATACTCTTTGTACTTCCTGGACTTGATTGACTATTTCCTTTCCCGTGTTAGGGAAGTTTTCAACTATAATCTTTTCAAATATTTTCTCAGACCCTTTCTTTTTCTCTTCTTCTTTTGGGACCCCTATAATTCAAATGTTGGTGCATTTAATGTTGTCCCAGAGGTGTTTGAGACTGTCCTCAATTCTTTTCATTCTTGTTTCTTTATTCTGCTCCCTGGCAGTTATTTTCACCATTTTGTCTTCCAGCTCACTTATCCATTCTTCTGCCTCAATTATTCTGCTATTGATTCCTTCTAGAGTATTTTTAATTTCAGTAATTGTGTTTTTCATCACTGTTTGTTTGCTCTTTAGTTCTTCTAGATCCTTGTTAAATGTTTCTTGTATTTTCTTCATCCTGTTTCCAAGATTTTGGATTATCTTTACTATCATTACCCTGAATCCTTTTTCAGGTAGGTTGCTTATTTCGTCTTCATTTATTTGGTCTTGTAAGTTTTTACCTTGCTCCATTGTTTGTAACATACGTTTTTGTCCTTTGATTTTTTTTTTTTTGATGGGTAGTGCTGTATTCCTGTCTTATGGGTTGTTTGGCCTGAGACATCCAGCACTGGAATTTGCAGGCAGTTGTATTAGAGCTGGGTCCTGGTGCTGTGATTAGTACCTCCGGGAGGCCTCACTCCGATTAATATTCCCTGGGGTCTGAGGTTCTCTGTTAGTCCAGCGCTTTGGACTTGGAGCTCCCATCACAGGAAGTCGGGCCTGACCTGTCACTGGCCTGGGAACCAAGATCCCGCAAGCTTCGTGGTGTGGTTACAAAAAAAAAAAAGAAAAGGAAGGACAGAAAAAAAGAAAGGAGCAGTACAATATCAAAGTGTAAAAACAAAATTAAATTAGAAAGATAAATATTAGGAAAAATAAAACTATAATTGAAACAACTGCAACAAGGTAAAATAAAACCACAACAGAAAAAAGAAGAAAAAAAGGGGCGGGGTGAACAAGCCAAAAGGAGAGAATAATAACAAAGTATAAAGAATATAATAAAATTAGAAAAAATAAAAGATTTATTAGGAAAAATAAAAATATAAAATATCAACAACAATGAATCAACAAGGTGAAACAGAACCCCAATCTAAAAGAGGAAAAAAGAAAGAAAGAAAGAAAAGAAAAGCCTTGGCTATGGGGTCAGAGTTTAGGTGGTGGTGGAACTTAGGCAGGGGTGGAGTTTAGGGTGGGGCAGGATATAGGTGAGTGGGGGGGTGACATTTGGGTGTGGGGAAGGGCCTAGGCTCCAGAACCCACGCAGCTGTAAAAGGCCTTGCGGGTGGAGCCTCGATGGGGCAGTGTTTAAACATGGGGCAGGGCCTCTGCTTAGGACCTGTGTGGGAAGGAGGTCACACCTCTCTCACAAGGAAAGGAGGGCCTCTGAAGTGTGGAGTTCTGGAGTTTGGAGGTAGGGCCCTTAGTGAGGGTGTATGGGTGGGGTTTAGGCCCAGCGTGTTGGTCAGGGTCTCTAAGTGTAGAGGTGGGGCCTTTGGTGGGGGTGTAGGGGCGGGGCTTGGGTTCTGCAGGGCAGGAGGGAGGCTCTGAGGGCAGAGGATTAGGCCCGGGAGCCCAACAGGCCCCCTGGTGCCTAAGTGGACAGAGAAGGTGCTGGCCCGGTTCCCTTCCGTTCCTTTGTGCCCCTCCCCCATTGTCTCCCCCAGGGTCCCCTCTACTGCTGATGGACCCCTAACCATGGGTGGGTCCTGCTGGGTGTAGCAACTCCTCCCCTCCCCCAGCCACCACTCAGGGTTGCCAGTCCCAGAGGTCCAGCCTTTACTTTTGCTCCCCCTTCCCTCCCTCCCACTCCCGCAGGCCTGTGCGGCTGTCAGGGGACTCAATGGGCAGAGGATCAGGCCTGGGATCTCAGCAGGCTGCTGGGGGCCCAAGTGGGAGGGGAAACCTGGTCGTGCTCCCTTTTGATCTTCTGCTGTCCCAGTGGTCACCCAGTTTCCCCCTTCAGGCGTGGGATCCCCTCCCCCAGCTGCCCCTCAGGGATGCCAGTCCCCTCCCTTCTCCACTTCTCTTCCCCCTTCACTCCCCCCCATGCCCCACATCCTACCTGGTTGCTGGGGGTTCCTCCCGTCCCCTTAGGTGTCCGTGGTCCCCCACTGGTGCCTAGTAGGTACCCTAGTTGTGCGGAGACGCGAATTCCGTGTCCTCTTAGTATGCCATCTTGACTCTGCCCACTATGAACAGATTTATCACTGTTGATATCACGATTATTTTTTTTATTCTGTTGACTTAAGGAGGTCACACCTCTCTCAGAAAGGTCCAAAAATTGAGAAATCTAACAAAGGCAAAATTCCACACTACCATTCAAGCTTCTAAATAAGTTTTAAAATATTCATGGTTTTCTTGTGTGGACCATTAAAATAAATCCTTATTCCACAGTTTTTAACCCATAAATTCCCTCTTTAGGATCACATTTGATGTATCTCATATCATTTTGTCTGTGTGACCTACTTTATGTTCGAATTAGTGTCTTTTCCAGAATATGGTCACCTATCCCTCTGGTTGGATACCTCACCTTTTTTGACATTTTTTTTTAATACACTAGAGTGAGCTTTTCTCTTGGGAGTAACAATGTCTATTGTCTACCTATGTTTGCTTGACTTCTTGAATTTGAAATTAAATGAGGGTTTTTTGTAGAGTAATGAAGTATTTTCCCTTTTCATCAGGTTTTATGGCACTTGGACATCTTCCGACGTAGCTTTAGGCAGCTTACAACTCACAAATGCATGGGAGATTCCTGCATCTTTTGTGCTCTCAAGGTAAATACTTCAAATTTGTTTCTTCTCACTATCATTAGGTTAATGATCAATATTAAGGTGGTTTGGTTATTCAGCTTGATGCTAAAGAATTTGTTACTGCATTATTTGCATGTGGTTTACTACAAAGGATAAGTATGATTAGTTTTGCTTGTTTCAAAGAACTACTACTTGGTTTAGGTATTCTGTTTCTCTGAACCTTTTGCCCGCACAACTCTATTTAATGTGATTGGATACTATTCAAATGTGCTTAGACTTTGAGTATTTATCCGAAAAGCTAACACTAAATTTTCGTTTTGAAAGAATAAACAACCAACTGTTTTTCATGGAATTAACTATTGTCTATTAAAGCTAAATTTAGCACAAACTCTTTCTTTTAAGAAAAGCCAGGGGGCTTCCCTGGTGGTGCAGTGGTTGAGAGTCCTCCTGCCGATGCCGGGGACATGGGTTCGTGCCCTGGTCTGGGAAGATCCCACATGCCACGGAGTGGCTGGGCCCGTGAGCCATGGCCGCTGAGCCTGTGTATCTGGAGCCTGTGCTCCGCAACGTGAGAGGCCACAACAGTGAGAGGCCCGTGTACCGCAAAAAAAAAAAAAGAAAAGCCAGGGGGCTTCCCTGGAGGCACAGTGGTTGAGAATCTGCCTGCCAGTGCAGGAGACATGGGTTTGAGCCCTGGTCTGGGAAGATCCTACATGCCACGGAGTGATTGAGTCCCTGCGCCACAACTGCTGAGACTGTGCTCTAGAGCCTGTGAGCCACAACTACTGAGCCCGTGTGCCACAACTACTGGAGCCTGTGCTCCTAGATCCTGTGCTCCGCAACAAGAGAAGCCACCGCAATGAGAAGCCTGTGCACCACAATGAACAGTAGCCTCTGCTCGCCATAACTTGAGAAAGCCCACGTGCAGCAACAAAGACCCAACACAGCCAAAAATAAAAATTAAAAAATTTATTAAAAAAAAATCCAGTACTAAAATTTTCCCATTTTCCCATTCCCTAATATTTCCTATTATTACATGTAATAATCAATAGATTCTTTATATCAGTTGTGTACCCCATTATCTGACTCCAAGTTTTTCATTTCTGAATAAAATGAAACTGAGGATTCATTTAGAGACAAATAAAATGCCCTAATGTGAGAGAGTTCTGACTCAGAGATTTTAGGTAAGTTGCTAAAGAGAAGGAACTAGGATGTGGAAGGGCCCATTCTCTATTACTCTTCCAACACTTATCCTTGTTGTTTTCTTGGTCCTGATATACAATGGATTATTTATGGTTGGATGAGTATGCTTAAGTTCTGAGTAAGCTTCTAGAGTCATTTTTCAGTCTCATGAAGTCTGAATTCTTGGTTTGTCACAGGGATGCTTGGTTGTGATCATTATTAATTTAGTTGCTTTTACACCTGAGAGCAGGAATTGTGACCAAAAAATCCAGGAGAATTTCGCAGTTAAATTTGCAACAACTGACTCAAAACAGTTTTTTGACCAACATCTGTTTGAAGTTTTAGTCCATGGTAGGCAGATATTTCTGGAAAGAGATAACTGAGTCTTCTGAACTCTTTGCCACTAGGGTCACAAATATCTTTTTTTTTTCCTACCCTTTGTTTGGAACCATTATAACTTTTAACAAAATATAGAATATAAATCACTGGTTAATAATTTAGAAAGAGTCATGTACCACAATGTTCATTGCAGCTCTATTTACGGTAGCCAGGACATGGAAACAACCTAAGTGTCCATCGACAGATGAATGGATAAAGAAGATGTGGCACATATATACAATGGAATATTACTCGGCCATAAAAAGAAACGAAATTGGGCTTCCCTGGTGGCACAGTGGTTGAGAGTCCTCCTGCCGATGCAGGGGACACGGGTTTGTGCCCTGGTCCAGGAAGATCCCCCATGCCGCGGAGCGGCTAGGCTCGCGAGCCATGGCCGCTGAGCCTGCGCATCCGGAGCCTGTGCTCCGCAACGGGAAAAAAAAAAAAAAAAAAAACGAAATTGAGTTATTTGTAGTGAGGTGGCTGGACCTAGAGTCTGTCACACAGAGTGAAGTAAGTCAGAAAGAGAAAAACAAATACTGTATGCTAACACATATATATGGAATCTAAAAAAATAAAAAACATGGTTCTGAAGAACCTAGGGGCAGGACAGGAATAAAGACACAGATGTAGAGAATGGACTTGAGGACATGGGGAGGGGGAAGGGTAAACTGGGACGAAGTGAGAGAGTAGCATGGACATATATACACTACCAAATGTAAAATAGATAGCTAGTAGATAGCTAGTGGGAAGCAGCTGCATAGCACAGGGAGATCAGCTCGGTGCTTTGTGACCACCTAGAGGGGTGGGATAAGGAGGGTGGGAGGGAGATGCAAGATGGAGGGTATATGGGGATATATGTCTATATATAGCTGATTCACTGTGTTATACAGCAGGAACTAACACAACATTGTAAAGCAATTATACTCCAGTAAATCTGTTTAAAAAATTATTGGTTAATTGGGGAGTTTAAATATGAAATTTTAATAAAACCAGATTTTTTACAAGTTGTAACATTTCTGACTATGCCCATTCAGATGGAAGTCCATCCAAAAGAGCATTCGGCTTGATTTTTCTGAACGGTACATTGGCATTAAGTATCTAACTTTAGATAAACAAGAAACATAGTGGTCCTTTGGTCAGCAAGTCCAAGGGAAGTCTGGTTCATGGCATTAAAACCAAAAAAACAAGGCAAGTTACTTGCTAGAGAGATCTGAATCCTGGAGAAATCCCTGGTAGAACAATCTCCTGAAACTGGAAACTCCTATCTGTAACAAGAAGGCATGATGGAAATTACATGACCCTCTGACATGCCTTTGATTAGTCAGGACTGTGCCATATTCTTCACTGGCCCAGATGGGACTCTGGAGAATTGGCTGTCATAGTCTTGCTATGTTTCATTTTCCACAGGGACAAATTGTTACTTTAATAAAAATCAATATAATTATATAAGTCAGAAAGATAAAGGAAACCAATCACCAGACCTTATGGGACACCTTCTGAAATAGCCAGTTACAGAAAGGAAGTTGTTTTTCAAGCTAAAGGGGCTGAGGTTGTATCTTGGGAGTTTTTCAGAGAAGCAGTTGCTTATGATAGATAGGTAAATGGGCTTAGTGGATCAAAGGCTGTGTTTTGGGTCTTTTTATAAGCTGAGGATGTGTTGGAATTCTGATGCTTTCCTCATCACATCATTGCCTGATCTATCCATTACATGTCTTTTCCTTCACTGCCTCTTTTGCTATATTGGAAGATTAAAAATTTGATTTTTTTTTCCCTAAAGTGCTTTTCAATCTCTCAGTGCTAAATAAATGTTAAATAATTAGGCTCTAATTTGCACATACTTTGTTTTAGATGGCATTGTTTGCATTCTTTTAATTATTGTGCACTTAATTTGAAAATTATACTCTTAGACTTTCCAATAAACATGCTTAGATAACTCATTCATTTATTTGTATAGACAAAAAGGAAATTAGATCCCTACTTCATGTTATACCAAAAGTAAGAATTTCAGATGAATTAAGGAGTAAAATGTGAAAGACAAAATACTTCATTTTAGAGGAAACTATGAGAGAATATCATGGCCTAAGAGATAGAGAGAATTTAATAAATAAGACATGAAAAATACAAAGTTAAAAAGCTTGATACGTTTTACTATAGAAAATTCAAGAACTTCTGTTCATCAGAAGACTCCATAAATACAATAAATATACAAGGCTACAAATTGGGAGAAAGTATCTGCAATATATATAATCAACAGAGGACTGGTATCCAACATAGAACTCCAGAGAAGAACACCCATGAAGAATAAGTAAATAATAAAATGAGTCAACAGGAAAATGGACAAAACACATAAACGGGCATTTCTCGGAATGGGAAACCCAATTGATATTTAAGCATATGAAATACGCTTACCCTCTTTAGTAATGTAAGAAATGTAGATTAAACCATACCCTTCATATTAGTAGAAATTTAAAAGTCAGGTAAAATTGTTACCTATAAGGTAGAATAATGAGAATTTACATACATTTTTGGTTGGAATATAAATTGACACCACTATTTAGGAAACCAGTTTGTCATTACATTTGTCAAATAAAATTGAAGTAGCAGGTACCCTACTACTCAGTAATTCTACTCCTGGGTATTCGCTGTAAAAAACTTCGTTGTACACACATACCAGAAGATATGTTTGGAGATGTTTAAGGTAGTATTTTTTTTGTGATTACAGAAAAATGAAACAACCCATCCCAACTCTAATATAATCGATTAAAAAATTATGGTTTATTCCTAGAGTAGTAGTTTATTTCACTTCTATATAGTTGTGAAAACGGATAGCTTGCAGCTACATGTATCATTTTGAGTTAATCACAGAAGCATTACAGACAGCCATCAACTTACGATGGTCTGACTTTACGATTTTTTGACTTTATGATGATGTGAAAGCGATATACATTCAGTAGAAACCTTACTTTGCATTTTGATCTTTTCTTGGGCTAGTGATATATATGGTATGATACTTTCTTGTGATGCTAGGCAGCTGTAGCATGCCTCAGCTCCCAGTCAGCCACACAATCACGACGTTAAACAACCGATACACTTATAATCATTTCTGTACCCATACAAGCGTTCTGTTTTTCACTTTCCATAAAGTATTCAATAAATTCGATCAGATATTCAACACTTTATAATGAAGTAGGCTTTGTATTAGATGATTTTGCCCAACTGTAAGCTAATGTAAATGTTCTGAGCAAGTTTAAGGTAGGCTAGGCTAGGCTATGATGTTCAGTAGTTAAGTTAGGCATGTTTTCAACTTACAATGGGTTTATTGGGATGTAACCCCATCATAAATCAAGGAAGATTTGTATATTGAATGAAAAAAGCAAGTCACAGAAGACTGCTAAACTATGATTCCATTTATATACAAATCCAAAACAGGCAGAATAAATAACATATTGTTCCGGGATACATACATATGATAAAATTGTAGAGAAAAAAGGAATGATTTTCACAAAATTCAGGATAATGGTTGCCTCTGGAAGGTGGAATGGGTAGGATATAATCATTTGTGGATACTCAAACTCAATTTTTCCATTCTTAAATTGTGTGGCAGGCACATGGACATTTATTTATCATTCTTTGGCTGTATATACACATCATGTTTGTTCTTTATTTGAATGATGATTTTTATTATAAATATAGAAAAATACTGCAATCATTCTGGAAAGTATACTAACGTGTAAAGAGGAAAACTGAAAATAGCCTGAATTCCACCATAGGAATTATCATTTCTCTTTATGCCTCCTCTCTGGTCTATAATATTTCTAGTAATAGGTCTTTTTGCCCACCGTTTTAGTAAAAAGAGTACTTCTTTTTTTCAGACCCTTTCCATCTCTAGTATCTTCCTATTTCATTTGTTCTAACCTAAGACTACCCTGGAGTGCTATTTTGAAGTTACTACCTTCTTATAATCTTGAAGTGGCTCCCAGTTGTCTCTTAAATCACTTGGAAAAGCAGGATTATGGACATTTAAAAAACTATTTTCACACTTCCTTTTCCCTTCCTCTCCTTCCCCAGGCACTCCATTTCATCTGTGATAGCAGATGGTATACTTACTATGCCTGCCTCTTAGACATTGCATTGCAGATGTCATTCACTTTGCCTGCATCCCTTGGCACCCAAAATAATAACAAAAATAATAACAATAAACAGAACAGTAACACATTCCTTTTAAGCCAAACCACATCTGCCTTTCAGAAATTTATCTTCTTCATGAAGTTTTAAAAATACTATATCTACATCCGTAATTGATTTTAACAGTGTTTAGCATGGCTGAATGGGTTTTTGGGAAGGTGGCCCAGCTTTTCTTCTCTTTTGGTGTTCCTCACAGTGCCTGGACCATAATATAAACACAACTTTTCTGGGTTCATATAGTCTTTTAGTACTTCTTGGTATTTAGTTATAGAGTTTAGGGTATTGCCTTTTCCTTTTCTTTTTCTTTCTGTCTTTTATATTCTCTCACTCTTGTCTTGTTTAATAGAGATTTTCATATTGTGACTTTTGGTCTCATACTTTTTTTAGTAAGTCTAGGCCTTCATGCCTCATTTAGTAAGGGAAGGGAGAGATGTGGGGGAGGGGAGGAGGGAGGCAGGAAGGGGAGTTGATGGTGGGAAAGATCTGCTGACAGAAGAAGTCAAAGTCTGGGATTCTCTCAGCAGAGCAGTTATCTGGTATCCTGCCGTTAAGTTACATGTTAACTTTGTGGTGTCCCAGTGTGGGTGTAATTCTATATATATTCTATATTTTTTTCTCTATGGGTGTAATTATGTATATTTTTCTCTGCCTCCTATTTAAAAAGGAGGAATATTTGATGAGGCTAATAAGAATTCTTTTTGCTGATACTTCATGACCTGTTTGCATTCTTTTTTTTTTTTGCGGTACGCGGGCCTCTCACTGTTGTGGCCTCTCCCGTTGCGGAGCACAGGCTCCGGACGCGCAGGCTCAGCGGCCATGGCTCACAGGCCCAGCCGCTCCGCGGCATGGGGGATCTTCCCGGACCGGGGCACGAACCCGTGTCCCCTGCATCGGCAGGCGGACTCTCAACCACTGCGCCACCAGGGAAGCCCCTGTTTGCATTCTTTAATGCTAAGTTTGATTTGTAAAATTCTGATTTCTTAGATTTTTTTTTAAAAACAAGAGATTCCAAACTTGCTGAATTTGAAGTACTCTGCAAAACTTGCCAGTTCTTTATAAAGTCATAATTCTTTATGTTAGAGCATAATTGCTTATCTCTAGAACCTACTATTAAGGACAAAAAGAAACACAAACATGTTCCTCGATCAGTCAGAAGCTAGCCAACTTTCCCTTAATCTGATGTTTGGATGAAGGATTTGCCCTTCCAAGTCTGGCTGAAAGATATGTGTCCCTGCTCTCTCTCCAGTTGTTTACTTAAAATGCATTTACTACTGGCTTTATGTGAATACCTTTTGGGTCACGTCTTCTTTAATATTTTTGTTTTTTTCTTCTGCTCTATGAACGTCTGCCAATAGTCCTGTGCCTCGTGATCTTCATTGGTACCATAGTATATGTTGCATCCAGTACTTTTTGGTGGTTTGTACACAATATTTATGATAATCCATTTCTTTTGGTCCTGTAAAATATACTGTGTTTTTTTTTCTGTGTTACTTGACACTAAGTCCCTAAAGTAATTACAGCCTCAGAATCTTGTATGCAAATTATTAATGAAGAATTTGTGTTAGTTTGTCTTTCTGCTTACTTTGAACTGCAATGCCTTTCAACTCTGACTTAGCAAATAGAAGAGATTTGTGGGGGGCTTCCCTGGTGGCGCAGTGGTTAAGAGTCTGCCTGCCAATGCAGGGGACACCGGTTCGGGCCCTGGTCCGGGACGATCCCACATGCCGCGGAGCATCTGGGCCCGTGCACCACAACTATTGAAGCCCATGCACCTAGAGCCCATGCTCTGCAGCAGGAGAGGCCACCGCAGTGAGAGGCCTGTGCACCACAATGGAGAGTGGCCCCTGCTCACTCTGCAACTAGAGAAAGCCTGTGCACAACAGTGAAGACCCAGCACAGCCCAAAAATAAATAAATGAAAACATAAGTTTATTAAAAAAAAGAGAGATTTGTGTGCTAATTACCCTGTCCCTTCTAAAATACCAAATTTATTCCCATCTAGTATTACTGAAAGATTTTTCCTGACCTAAACTGTTGTCATGCCTATAGCCCAGAGCTCTGATTTATTATTCATATTGAGTCTGCTCTTACACTCTGGCCCCCAGGGTATGACTTGACTTTGGTATTGGTTTATTTATTTATCTCTGTCCAGAGGAGGAAATCCGTCCTCTGTACTTAGCATGCCACAAAGATTTTGTTCTCCTTCCAGGGATTGTACTAGAGGCTTTACAGTGCCAGGATGTAGGACAGAGTGTTTTTTGTTATAGGCAAAGAAGAATGCTGCATTGATTGATTAAATCCAACAAACCTTCTCAATTAGTGATTTTTTTTAAAGGATGTTAGTATAAGGGAATGGTGGTGGTGATGGTGGTAGGTAGGGAGGAAATAGGTTTTTATATATAGGGGTTCTAGAATGTAACTCTGTACCTGTAGAGCAGTAAGACTGTTGTGAAGGGGCAGGAAAGTCTGTGTTCTGCTGATAGCTCACTTGTTACTTGGGGGGAAATATGAGAGTTCAGGGAACAAATCTCTCAATATTTTTTTATTGTGTACCATGTAGCTGTTCCTCTACTGGGGACCGAAGCATAAACATATCGAGTAAAGTGGTATAAGGAATTAGTCTGGTCATTTTTTTGTAGACTGGAGGAATGGAAGGTTCTTCATTGTCCTATAGTCATGGCCACTATCAGACAGGAGTAAACCCATTATCCTAGACTGGCTATTTATTTAAGCCAGGAAGTTAGCTTTCTAGTATGTTACCTGGAAATTTTAGCTAGTAATAAATAGCCCTCACATAAGGAAGGTATGTCCTTATGTCTAATGCACCTATCCATTTGAATTGAACTTCCTTGTTCTGCTTATCTATGTGATATGAACATATTTGTGTGGTCTTTTGGTTAACCTTTCTTAAAGTTGTATTAGACTGTACCTAAATATTCTTCTTCTTCTTTTTTTTTTTTTTTTTGCGGTACGCGGGCCTCTTACTGTTGTGGCCTCTCCCGTTGCGGAGCACAGGCTCCGGACGCGCAGGCTCAGCGGCCATGGCTCACGGGCCCAGCCGCTCCACGGCATGTGGGATCTTCCCGGACCGGGGCACGAACCCGTGTCCCCTGCATCGGCAGGCGGACTCTCAACCACTGTGCCACCAGGGAAGCCCTCTTCTTTTTTTAAAATTAATTTATTTTATTTTTGGCTGCCATGAGTCTTCGCTGCTGTGTGCGGGCTTTCTCTAGTTGCAGCGAGTGGGGGCTACTACTCTTCGTTGCGGTGCGCGGGCTTCTCATTGCGGTGGCTTCTTTTGTTGCGGAGCACGGGCTCTAGGCATGCAGGCTTCAGTAGTTATGGCTCGCGGGCTCTAGACCGCAGGTTCAGTAGTTATGGCGCATAGGCTTAGTTGCTCTGCATCATGTGGGATCTTCCTGGACCAGGGCTTGAACCCTTGTCCCCTGCATTGGCAGGCAGATTGTTAACCACTGCGCCACCAGGGAAGCCCTGTACCTAAATATTCTTGACTAATTTAATCATTGACATAACTTGGATAGTATAAAACTCAGGC
This sequence comes from Mesoplodon densirostris, assembly GCF_025265405.1. NCBI lineage: Eukaryota > Metazoa > Chordata > Mammalia > Artiodactyla > Ziphiidae > Mesoplodon > Mesoplodon densirostris. The sequence continues at coordinate 176,116,731 of NC_082661.1, forward strand.
TCTTATCCTTTTTAAAATTCTGGAGTTCAGAATTTTACATGGTATTTCAAATAGAGGGGTATGACTACAAGGAAAAATATAGCAGATCATCATGATTCTTTTCAGAGTTTATGGCAGAACCTGAAACTTATACAATCTCAAAATCTTTGTGCATGTCCAGAAGGGTCCCCCTTTTTATTTCCCCTGTGGGGTAAGTGGCTATGATATTGATTCTTAAAATTTGATTTGAATACTGTTGGTAATCTTTAAGGTACTACATTTCTGATCTTGGCAAAAATTCCAGAATGACTGTTACATTTTTATAAATCTCAATATTAGTTTATGATTTCCCCCTAAAAGCAATACTATTCCCTGGTGAATTTGGCCTGTCTCTGTGTCTGTCTGTCCAGTGTCTTGAGGTCTTGTTGTTTCTATCTGTGTCTCTGCCTTTGTGTATGTGGGTGTCATTTTTGCATAGGCAGCAGGAATGCGTGTGAAAGGTAAGTTTATGATGGTCTTTTACTTCACCACTGTAAGTCCAAGGTATTGAGTTATAAATTGAATGCAAATAAAGCCCTAAACTCATGGGGAGATATGGTATTGGTAACTGAATTTAATTTAAAGGGACTGATATAGGATATGTGGGTAATTTTCTAATAAGGAAGTCCAGAAGGTAGCTATTTTAAGACATAAGGTTAAAGAATCCCAAGAGAGAAACTGGCCAGCTGTTCTCTGCTTTTTCTTCCTGGAGCAAGAATTCTGTTAAACTGACTGGATACCTTTTTCTGAGTGTGGTAATGGTATTATGGTTAAGTGTTTTTTTTTTTCAGTTTTATTGCAGTATAATTCACAAATAAAAATTGTGAGATTTAAGGTACACAACTTGATGTTTTGATATATACGTATATTGTGAAATGATCACTACAATCAAGCTAATTAACATAGCCATCACTTTACATAGGTACCTTTCATTTTGTTTTGTTTTTACTGCATAAATGTCACTTCAGAATTGTCACTAAAGTTTTTATATTTAACAACTTTAATTTGAAGAACACATATTTGGTCAGCTCATAGACTACAAGCCTTGGGAGTTGCAGCTCACACTTGTCAGGGGAGATGTAATCACTGATTCTGTTATATCACAAAAAAATCACTGAACACTAGAGAAAGAGTTTGTTATATGGTTATGTTTTAAACAAAAAGGGTTCTTATTTTTTAGAGGCATATCCTGACATATTTACAGATGAATAATGTCTGGTATTTGTTTCAAAATGATCTGGGAGGAGGGGTAAGTGGGTGGGTGGTATATATGAAATGAGATTGGCCACAGGTCAGTAATGGTTGAGGATGGATGATAGGTACATGGGAATTTATTGTGCTATTTTGTCTACCCTTGTATATTTGAACTTTTTTGTAATAAAATGTTAAAAATCCAGTGTTACTGTTTTGGATGCCAAAATGGTAAATATTTCAATATTCTTTCCCCTCTTGAAAGAAAGCGTTCAACATTCTTTTGAACATACAAATCTAGGGTGAAAGTTCTATTTTCCAGCAGTCAGTGACTCTCAAGGAGTAGCTCCTTTATTTTCCTTTCAAAGGGTTGTGTTTGCAAACAGGCTCGATTGGCCACATCTAGGTTTATGATTTATTTAGGTCTATGATTTACAGGAGGTGTGGAAAAAAAGGGATAGTTATGAAAGCCAAAATGATAGATTTGGGAAGCTTAGATCAAGAAGAGAAACTCTAAGAATTGAGTTAGTAGTAGTGTATAACGTGTGTCATGCCTTTGTAGAAGGTGTTGCTGGACACCTCTCAGGGATGAGTTGAACTGCTGACTGGGGCACTTTTCAAAGACCTTGGGCCCATAAAGCATCAAATTTAGTGACAGCCTTTTTCTTGACCCGTATCTTCTCTACTCATGACTTCTTTCTGATGCAAAGCTAGGAAATTCTGAGAGAGAAATAGACAACTGTTCCCTCCTTAAAGACAAAGTCTGTGTTTTAGGGGGAAAAAAAGGAAAAACGTAAGCAACAGCTGCATTTGTAGTTGACAAAGCACAAAGACGTTCTGTCTTTACGGCACTTTTATCTTATTTACGTGGTTTTTACTAATCCAAATAATTATATGCTCCTGTGGGTAGAATTGTTTGCTACTTGATCCAAGAGAGATGGATGGGGAAGCACCTGCTTGTAGTCATTAGTCTTGTTGCTTTTGCACTGCATCCAAGAAAATAGTTAACAAACAAAAAGTAATTTGCCTTTTCCTGAGAGTGAAAAGGAAGACCTCTTTGGTTTCACTCTGTGAAGAACAGCAGAGAGAAACCTCAAAGGTGGGTTTTTTTATTTATTGAGATGAAACCATCAGGGACCCCACAGGGGAAAATGATTCCTGGGTTTTGGTTCTTCCTGCCCTTTCTCCCTCTCTGCCATAAAACTCAGCAATTGGAAGAATACCAGTTTTTGTTCCTTATTGGTCCTACCACCTGTTCTTATTGCTGAACTAAATGTTCTTGGCTTTCTTTGGTGTGAACAGGATCTCCCTCTGGGAAAGGTGGGAGGAGGGTGAAAAAGGGAACAGGAGGAGGCCCATTCCTGCCTTGTGCTCATGTGAGAGGGACACACAGGGGTTAGTGTGCTGCCCTAACAGAGGGGCTTTGTGCTACAGCTTCTTCCAGAGCTGCGGCTCACAGATGCATGCTGGGCGGGCTCAGGCTGCGTCATCCCTGATACACTTGCTTCTTCCTAACAATGGCAGAGCAATACCAGTAACAATAATTAAAATATTGGATAAGAAAATAAAGAAGATGCAGGCAGAGGCTATTCTGAATACATTCAGATACTCAGTGTGTGTGGAGAAAGCTGTTTGTAATTAAGAGGTTAAAAAAAGAGTAGCATGGAGATGATGCCACTGAACACAAGAGCCAGATCTGTTGTTGTATATCCACTATGTGTGCAGTCAGAGCTCTGACTTTAAGTCTTTCTTTTTCTGTGCTAAAACCCTTGTTATCTAGGTCATGGGAAATCTGCCTCTCTTGAATACAAGCAGCAGAATAGAGAAGAATTTCTTCCTTTGTACCTAGACCTTAGAAACTGGGTAGTTAGCTCAAGGTAGAAGCCTTTCTGACTCT